>NW_015090920.1:7437377-7565228 GCF_001431845.1 Calidris pugnax
GGAAGGGCGGAGGGGATTTCTAATTAATCAGAAAGAACCCCTTTGCAGGTTAACTGCTGCTGTGAGGGCTTTTTGTGTCTAGATCATGGCAGAGTAAAATTTAAGGCAAAATTTTTCTTAAGACTCTTCCTCTGCTGGTAGCCTCCTTTTTTTCTGGTCCTTTCCTCTGGTAGCCTGCTGCCTTTTCTTCAGTGTTCCCCTTCTCTCTCTGATCCCCTGCTGCCTCTGATTTTGTGTGAGTTACCTGAAAGTGTGTATTACCTGAAGGCCTATGTTCAAATATCCTTTTAAAAAGACATTGCTGAGTTCTGGGTTAGACTTGAAAATACAGTAGTTGAAACAGCTATAGTTCTGTGTTTTGGAATGGAAAACAGTATTTTCTCTTGACTAGTGACATTACATGAAAGTTATTAATATTTTTTCTTCCATCAGTTTGACTACTTAGAGATTTACTTAGGGCTTCATTATTTATGGTGTGGAGGTAAAGCATGGTTTTAGGAGGATCAGGGGGACACAAGAGGAAATGTCAAAAGAAATTCTATGAAATGTATGAAGAAAATATGGAAAAAAATTAGGAACAGCTGTCTGCAAGACTTTTAAAATGCCTGAACAAATACAGACAGCTGTTAAATATCAGCTTTCAAGTCTAGAACTATAATGGGGACTGGGGTTGAAGGATATAAAAGCTGAAATAAGTTGAAAGGAAAAAAAAATATTAATAGTAACAAAAAAAGAAAACCACATACTTTAAAAAATGGCATTGAATCAATAAATTAAATATCCTGGGACAAAAGTAGTGAATTTTCAAAAAGTCCAGGTCGTTTACTGCATGTCAGGGGCTAGAATGCATTTTTGCTTGCTGGAATTGCTGTACTGAAAGCCCATAGCAGGAAATTATTTTGTCTTTCCTTCCTACATTTAAAGTGTATTTAATGGATTACGTATAGTTTCAGCATTTGCTGAATACTGATTAGTAAATTCATGCTCAGGTTTTTTTTTTTGTTGTTGTTGTTTGGTTGTTTTGGGTTTTTTTTGCTAGAGGACATTATTATTTAGCTAGTGAGTTCTTAACTCTGGGCTTAATCTCCAGACATTGTTCATTCAGGCAAAGGGACTTCTGTATGCCAGATAAACAGGGACAGGAGTGCACAATCTGGTTTTGAGCTTGATTTGGTACTAATTTCTTCTGTAATTTCAATCAAGCCACTTCCATTAAGGTTGGGTGTCTAATATGAATGGTGAAACTTAACTGAAAAGTCTGAACATTTTATGAAGGGGTCTGTCTAGGATGCTAGGAAGCAAAGAGCTTCATTCACAAATGTGGACAGAGTAAAATTAGACAGAAACAGAGATTATCTTTTATAGCCCAGTGCCCCTGATTCCTGCAGCAATTACAAATCAGATGACTGTGGGGCAGTGGCTAATGTACCCTATGGAAAATGGATTATCAGTGCTGATTTAGTTAATATGCATTAGTGTGCCATATAATACCCTTATCCATCCCGGTGGCAGGGGTGAGGACCCATGAGCTGGGGAGCAGCAGACACAGGAATCCCTGGAGAAATCTCAGGACAGGCTGCCCTGCTCGTGAGTCCAGGTTCTGTTATTCAGGCACTGCAGTTGGAAAAATCTTGGCCTGCCTGTCCTGTATCTTAGTGCACTTACCCATGAAAAAAGGAGAATAATCTCTGTAATGTGTGAAGTGCTTTGAAGTCTTTTCTGAGCTAGAGGGTCAGAGTATTTAGTACTTTTCTTGTGATAGGTCTCTGATACTTAAACATGCAGCAGTGAGTCAGAAGAATCAATTTGTTGCTTCTATGAGGGCCATAATTCATCCTCCCTGATTGAAATGATCAAGGATGCAGAGGCGGCTCTCTGCTTCTGAGTAAACACTCCTTTTATGTTCTTTTAGCACAAATACCTGACACTAAGCGGGGATGCATAAAAGGAAGTCAGGCTGCAGGCTGTTTCCTGAAGTAGGTGTTTTGTGATGGATTAATGGCAAACCATGATACATTATTTATCAGATAATAAGTGTGATAATTGTTCTTATTTATCATGAGTCTAGCTCAGCTCATTCTCCTGTCATTCCTTCAGTCAAGCTGCCCCTGGGGATTCACCAGATAAAAAACAGTCCAAAGGTCATTCCAACAATTTTTACTCATAATGGCATGCTGATTACCTCCTAATTGAAAAGTGTAAACTACAGACACTGTAAGTGATGCAAGTGACCCCTGTCCTCACAGCATAATGTGGAGAGTCCCTGTGTGTCTCAGAGCCAGCCAGAGAGAACAGCATCCCCTTCCTGGGATACTCAGATCTCCAGAATGGATTGGGAAATAAAGTTCTGCTATCATTACAGGGGAAAAAACAAACACTGTCCCCATAGTGAGAACACGATGGTGGTGTGTAGATAAAATATTATGGAAGCAATGAAGATGTGGTTTGGCCTCGATTCTGGGGTAGCACAACCTTTTGGGTATCAGTCCAAAATTTCTTTCTTCTTAAGTGATAGAGTGAAGATAGTGCTTCATTTTTTGCTACTTCTGCATTTATACTTCTTGTTGACTTGTATTGCAGAAAGGGCCCATGTGCAGCTTAAGCTTGGAGTTGTAGGAATAGAAGAAGAAAGTGGGATCTATATAAAATATCTTAAAAAAATAATTTGCCAAAAAGAACAGACAGTATGATGCAGGAAAGTCATTGGTTTTATTCTGTTATATCTCTAAGGTACTCTGGAAATATCATGTTGATATAAAACTCTAAAATACTGCGAATGAACAAATGCAGTATGAACATTACTTGGCTCCACAATTTCTCCTTAAAGCCCATACTAACAGTGCAGAATCATTTTCCACTAAATCATGTTTTCCCCAAAATTCTTATCATGCATTCCACTTTTCACAATTTCCTCTTGTCAATCCTACAATTCTTTCCTTGGAATCCTTCTGATTACCGTCTGAAAATATCAAGTTTTATGTTGCATCTGCATAAACTTTAGCATATAGGTCATATTATTTCCACTTCCAACCTCCCAATTACAATTTGTATAAAAAGGAGTATAAAATGCTTGTCTCAGTCCAGAGTTTCAGTACAAAAGGAATTCACTGAATTTCACTGAATTTCACTGAATTTCTAGAGTTGGAAGGGACCATAGAGATCATCTAGTCCAACTCCCCTGCTGAAGCAGGATTGCCCAGAGCTAGAGCATGTTACTCAGGACAGCATCCAGGCGGGTTTTGAAAATCTCCAAAGAAGGGGACTCCACAACCTCCCTGGGCAGCCTGTTCCAGGGTTCCGTCACCCTCACCGTGAAGAAGTTTCTCCTCATATTTGAGTGGAACCTCTTATGTTCCAACTTGTGCCCGTTGCCCCTCGTCCTCTCGGTGGGAACCACTGAAAAGAGTCTGGCTCCCTCCTCCTTCAACCCTCCCTTGAGATACTTGTAGGCGTTGATAAGGTCTCCCCTCAGCCTTCTCTTCTCCAGACTAAAGAGTCCCAGCTCTCTCAGTCTCTCCTCATAAGGGAGATGCTCCAATCCTTGAATCATCTTTGTAGCCCTACGCTGGACTCTTTCTAGTAGTTCCCTGTCCCTCTTGAACTGGGGAGCCCAGAACTGGACACAGTACTCCAGTTGTGGCCTCACCAGTGCAGAGTAGAGGGGGAGAATGACTTCCCTTGACCTGCTGGCTACACTCTTCCCTATACAACCCAAGATACCATTGGCCTTCCTGGCCGCAAGAGCACACTGTTTACTCATTGTCATTTTACTGTCCACCAGGACCCCTAGATCTTTCTCTTCAGTAGTTGCCTCTAGCGGGTCCACCCCTAACCTATACTGGTACCTGACATTTTTCTTCCCCAGGTGCAGGACCCTACACTTTTCCCTGTTGAACCTCATGAGGTTCTTCTTTGCCCAGCCCTCCAGCCTGTCCAAGTCTCGCTGGATGGCAGCACAGCCCTCCGGGGTGTCAGCCACTCCTCCCAGTTTGGTATCATCAGCAAACTTGCTGAGGATACACTCTGTCCCCTCGTCCAGGTCACTGATGAATATATTAAACAGCACGGGTCCAAGTATTGACCCCTGGGGGACTCCACTGGTTACAGGCTTCCAACTTGAACCTGCTCCATTAATAATTACCCTTTGGGACCTGTCACACAGCCAGTTCTCAATCCACCTCACTGTCCCCTCATCCAGCCCATACTGCCTCAGTTTCCCAATGAGGATGTTATGGGAGACAGTGTCAAAAGCCTTGCTGAAGTCAAGGTAGATGACATCTGCTGCCCTCCCCTCATCCAACCAACCGGTTATGCCAAACTGAAGAAAGCTTTTCTGAGTAGCAGAAGGAGCAGCATGTCTGCGATACACCTTCTGCGATATTCCCTCAGGAAATACTGTCCAGCTGCTGGCTGGGGGTAACCTCCCTGGGCTTAACATTTCACATCCTCACACCAAAATGATTTCCTCTGGATTCACTCTTGAAAGCCTGGGGAATGTTTTGAGCATACTGAGACTCAGAAGTTCCAGAAGCCAGCCAGTGCTAGAGCATGACCATCCATAGGGCACCAAACACATGCTATTTTTCTTGAAACAAAGTGCCTGGAATCAGCTATTAGGACACTGTATGCCTGTTGTTTTCTCCTTGGGTTATTCATCTAGAGGCATCTCCCCTCTTCTAAAATACAAGAAGAACTTGAAGCTAACCGCAGTAGCGAGAGCAGACGATTTAATGCATAAAGCAATGCCTCCTGTTTCTATTTAGAATAGGCCTGAATAACTGTTGTGGATAAACAGCATAGAACAGTGGTTCCACAGCATGGGCTTTTTTTACTGCAGTTCGCAAGCAATGCTTTGTACACCACAGATCATATCTGGGTGGAACTAATTTTATTAGATTTATACAGGTACAAGGGAATTGTCTACACTTGAGTTAGTCACTTTGCCTTTCCCAAGAGAAATAGGTATTTTTCACATAACTTTCTTCAAATGCCTGCTTTAGTATGAGATTAATGGTGCCCTAGAAGTGCCACTTTAATTTTCATTGATTATTAACGGAGCCTTGACAAACAAGTCAGATACAGATGTTTAAATCGGATCAGATGAATCCCAATTTCTCCTCCAGAGTAAGCACATCCCATAAAGAAATGAGCATGAAATTTAGTCCGTTATAAAATTAATACTTTCCTATTTTATTATTTTTTTTAAAAAGAAGTTCTTTGAATACAAGGAACTAATTTTCAGGTGTGTAGGTTATTCAAGGTAAGCTGTATTTCTACATTAGTAATGCAGTTTAGTCTTTTTAAACCAACAGTTATAATTTTTTTTCAAAGCTTTACACAGATGATAAGTTAAAGAAAACAAAAAGAAAAAGAAAGATTTCCTGCAGAGGAAAAAAAACCGTTGAAACGAGCCCAATCTGGGATAACAGCTTCCAGGTGTGGTCACCACCATAAATGATCAGGTCAAGCTCCACAACTGCTTCTTCCTCAGAAGCAGCACCTGACCTTGTGTGATTCTCATCCATTGTAAAGAGGAACCAAAACAGGTAAGCCTAAAGGTAGAGATTCCAGCATAACCTGGGGATTTATTTAAACATGTTTCTCAGTATACAATTATGTTGGAAACGTAACTGTTATGAATTGGTGCTTTTTACCTGAGACTCATAACTTCTAGGGAAAGCATGGCAATTTTGTTGAGGTGTGTTAACTTAAATCCTTGCAATGGTGTGCTCTAACCTCAGGTTCCTGGGAGTCTAATGGGATATTTTTTTGATGGGGAGCACACACTTGCATCACTTTGAATTCACATAGCAGAGAAAGGATAGATGGCATAAACCAAGATTAATTTTTTTATATATATAAGCCAGCAAGTTACAGAGGATTTTATCAGTAGCTATGCTGTGAAACAGAAGCCTTGATGAAGTGAGTACAAACTCATGTCTTTTTTGAGTGTTTTTCCAGCCAGACTACTAAAGAAAAGAGATCTTGCAGGTATTTGAGGTAATGTCTAATTTGTTTTAACAATAAAGGTCATATTTACAGCTAAATCCTTCTGAGAATGTGTGGATCTGTCTTATTGACTCTTAGTTTAGATTAAGATTAGTGAGCATAATACTTGTTAATCTTAATGTGCTTTTTCCTGATTGGTGACAGTGAAATTGCTAAAGAATCATGCAGGCTTACTTGAGCAGAAATCAACCTGCAAGATCAATCTTTTTTACTTCAGAAAAGTGAAGTCTCTATTTACATTGTTTATTTTACAATGCACAGTTGAAGCTGATATTTAGAAACTTGATACTTGGGGAAGCTCTGAGAAATTGCAGCTGCTGATGTGCCTTTTAAAACTTAATCTATTTCACATTTCAGTATTTTTTAAGCATTTCTTAAACATGCTGATCAATAGATACAAAAAAATTCATTTTCTGTACACATGACTATAAATTAAATCGGCACTTGTTATCTGCCTGTGCTATCACTTTAATGTTTTTATATTAATACAACTCATTTACCCTTGTTCTTTATTACTGAGCAGTAATGGACCTTTTTAAAAACAAACAAACAAAAAGGGTCTGCAAGAAGCCCTAGGCCTGTGGGCAGAGCTCTGTAATTCGTTATGGCTGTATTGCTTTCAATGGCTAGATGTTAATGCCCCCCACAGCTGAAGGCTATCTGCCTGCTGTGAGATACCCCAAGAGCTTTTTTTTTTTTTTTTTCAGTGGCTTATCCTCTGCAGCAAATGTAATAGGAGCCTTAAGGACCACATCCAGCTGACCTAAATTTGCTTGTGCCTGTTCAGTCATTGCCTGCCTGAGCCTGGGTGACCCTTCAGCCCCTTACAGCGAGGTCATGTTAGTGGCTTGTATCGAAAAGCAGGGAATTGAAGCAGCTTGTTGCTGGGTTCAGTGGGAGCAGCTCGTAGTGTGAATCCAGGGCACGATTCAGAATAGTGCATCAGAAGCTCTCTTAAGGTGCCTTTGCTAGTCTCTCTGTGTTTTCTTTGATAAGTATTACTTTAGCGGTATTGGCTGGTGTAATCAAAATTTGCCTGTAACTGGAAAGCTGCATTTTTTTGAAAAGAATGTGACTTGGTGGAGAACCGTGCAGAATAGGAAAAATGCCCATAATAATTTGGTAAGGTGTAAATGCCACCTGGTATTCTCTACTAAGCAGTTGCATGTAATAGCAGTTGTTGGATCCCTCGAGGTTTCAGAAAAACCTGGATTATTACTGCATAATGCCTTGTATTGCTGAATTGATCCAAGTTCAAAGGCATGCCCTTCTATTTTGTGCCTTTTGAAAAGCTAATGATATCTCTCTGTGAAAGAACTATGTGAACTGCACGAGAGAGATGTATTAATGGGAGCTGGAAATATAAGGAACAATGCCCTCTCGAAGGTAGATGTGTTGCTAATGCATTTATTACTCTGCCTCATTTCTGTGTGGTGGCTCATTTTGAGTCTCTGAGAGAGAGAGAGAGAGAGCACAAATGTTCCTTGTTACAGGACGTGGACAGCTGTAGGCACTCAGCACCTCTGAAATCTTTCCTTTTTTGTCTTCCAAGCATTAAAGCTAATATAAAGGTGACCTTCAAACCTGGGTCTGACACGGAAATAATTTTCAAGCTGTTTGGTTTTAAAACTGTCTTTTGGACCGATTTGCCCTTTCTGTTGTTTGTACTGTCTTTGGGGGAATGGGGTGGAGGCACTGACTGGCTGTACAGGAAAATCCCAGACCATGTGTCTGGGTGAAGAGGGCTGGCTTCTGCAATATACGGATGGTCTCAAAGAAGGCAGCAAGAGTGAGCTGGGAAAAGGGACTTGAAACAAGCTGATACAGATCTGGGCACAGCTGTACAGAGAGTGTAAGGGAATGTGTAGTAATGCTCTTGAGAATCAACTACCATGCCTAACTGACTGGCTGTACAGGAAAGTCCCAGACCATGTGTCTGGCTTCTGCAATATATGGATGGTCTCAAAGAAGGTGGCAAGAGTGAGCTGGGAAAAGGGACTTGAAACAAGCTGATACAGATCTGGGCACAGCTGTACAGAGAGTGTAAGGGAATGTGTAGTAATGCTCTTGAGAATCAACTACCATGCCTGGACTTCTGCTTGCAGAAGCAAATTTTTCTTTAATCCTGCTGAAGGGGCAACCTCAAATCCCACTTACTTGAGTTTTGTGCGTGTTGTCAGGAATGTACTCTCAGAGTACAAGTTTAGTATATTTACAATTGCCTATTCAAACTAGAGGAGCATAAATGCATGGTGTGACTGTGAGTTACCACACTGTTTATCTTGATGTGCTTGCAACTTTTAGAAAACCCAGGGACTGGTGAGCATCAAGCAGATCATTTGGCATTGTGAGCTCTTGTTTTGGATGACTGAGATTTTTGAGGATCAGGAGGAATTTCTAAACAAAGTTTGGTTTTGATCACATGCGGTTCTGGGTCTTCAGAGTGTCCTTTTAAGCTTCTTTCGCTCTCATCTCCAAACCCTGCTTGAAGTCCTCAGAGACCCCCACCAAAGGGTAGTCGGGATTTCAAGCCAGCCTGTTTCATCCTGATGCTAATCAGTCTCACCTCCTCCCAGTGAGTTAGGCAGAGATGCATCTTTATCAAAAATGAGTGCTGTTTGATAACTATGACTTGCAAACAAAAATGAGGCTCTCTAAGGCACGATTTTTATTTTACATGTAATCATCTATGGTCAAACTGTCCTTTGGTGTCTCTTTGCATAATACTGTGAGGGCTGGATTGTTGTTCTTCAGCCCTTATCCTGGGCAGTGTCACTGCAAAACATGGATTCCCACACAGGAGTGGGAGTTGTTTTGCATCCATCAGATGCTTATTTTTGTGGTTTTTTTTGTGTCTGTTTTCCTGAGACAACAGGTGACGGGGACTAGCTCTGCTCTGTACCCTGGTAGATGGTGCTGCTGACCTGCACAGATGGCCATCGTGTTATTTAACCTGTGCTTGTCCTTTCTCAATCTGCCTGAGATGGGGCAAAGAGCCTCACAGAAGTCATGTTCTAAAAGATAGCAATGCAGTCAGTTGAATGAATGAAAACTTTGCTGTGAGAGAGATATTAATCCGATTACCACATGGTCTCTGCTTTTTGCCATGAGTAACTTTTGGTGTGCTTCAAAAGTAGAGTATGGTACCTTGCAGAGATACCTGCACTTATGAGCAGCATCTTTGTATCAGACAGCAATTTGCCTTAAGTAGGATAAATCCTGCTGATTTATTTACTGCATAACCTGGTGTGCTCTGTGCTGTACCACGGGCTCCTTCTGTTCTGGATGGTTTCTGGTGGCTTCTTGCAGAACCCAGTTCTCATAGCAGCAAGTGGCCACTTCAATTGAAGTTGGTATGGAAAGGATTTGACTAGACTTGCTTCTACTAACTTTTGCTACTGAATTCAGCAATCCCAGGATTACATTAATGATTGGCACTTGCTTTAAGGTGGTGTTACATCACGTTTGACACTATTGTAGGTGTTATCAGAAAAATTGCTAAGAACAGGAAGTTTCTCATCTTGATTTTAATAGTGCAGTAAGTCAGAATAAAATGTAAATTTACTGTATTTAATGAGAAGTCTGGCAGTGAGGGAGAATCTTCTGAGATTTCCTCTTGTGCTGTATAGTCTGCTGGTAATTTGGGACTATAGCTGTTAGACATAGGCTGATGGAGACACTGATAGCAAACAACAGGAGGAAGGCGTCCTGCTTTGTCAGTAGAGAGCTACTGCCAAATAAAGAAAAGCTAAAAAACCCTTCCTGTCAGCCAGTCTTGGTGAGGAGGATTTAATTTCTTTTTAAATATAACATTGTATCCATTTAGGTCAAATAATGAAGAAGACAAATGGTTCTCAGCTGTGTAAGTCCTTAGCTTACCTCATGCTTAGTTGTATGCATGTGGATTTGTGCTTTTTGCTGGCACACTCTACAAACTGAGCCATTTAAGTAGTAAAAAAACCCTACAGCCATCCTTGTGGAAGCTGGGTCTTGCTTTGTCAGAAGGGTCAGTTGCTGTACTTGCATTTTTGTTGGTAGAATGGTTGCTTATGTCTAAAAGACTAGTGATTTCTCAGAGGGATCTGCAGAAGTCAATGTATAACCTGTTTGTAGAAACAGGTCCCCATACTTACCACAGAATGACATGACTTCAACCTATGCTCTCTTTTGCAACATATTGTGCTTGAAATTCGTCTCTGCAAATCTAGTGAGAGAATCAGTGGAGCAGGCAGGGTGGAAACTTAATTGATTCTTTTTGGCTGAGGTTAGTAAGGACTAGTAGTGCAGTAAATGGATCAAATTACCTTCAAGAGACAGATGGCTTTAAGTTTTGATAGCAGTGAAAAGTTTATCTAGATTCTACATTATTTGAGATGTTTGCTTGCTGTCTCAGGAAGTTGGGGGGGGTGTGTGTGTGTGTGGCAGAAGAGCCTCAAAATTGCTGCAAGCCAGTGTCACAGGTTGCTGTGTCTTTCAGCACAAACCTCCAACAATTACTAGCATAAATGGAAGAGAACCAGGGCAAAGAAGTGTACTTCCCTGCCATGAACAGTACTCTGATCTGCAGTGCGCAAATACAAGAAACACTAAGTTCTTTGTGCCTCTCCATTAAATGCACACCAAAAAAAGACAATAATTAAGTCTTGGGGGGATGTATGTCTTAAATATCCAAATTCAGACATGTCTGGCTCATAGTATCAAACTTTCATTTTTGGTTTCATAGCTAATGGTGCATGTTTCTCTGCTTTTCTGGACTTTTAAAAGTTTTAAAAACTTCTAACAGTTTGGCCCATGTTCTTAAAGCCATAATTGCCTATGTTAGAAATTTTCTTAATCTTTTCCTGTGAAACCAAAAGGGACTAGCTCACCAAAAATAACACTGAGGGCTTACATTTAGATCGTGTGTCCTTTTTTCCAAAGGGTGCTGGTCACTTGGGTTGGATTGTGGCTATTTGTTGGCTGTAATGGGAACCAATGACACATAGCAGCTGGTCAGCCATGCTCACTGGCAGGCATTTTGAGTCAGAACTCAGGTCCATATCTTCTAGTTCAGAATAAAAAAGGTTCCTGCTGTACCCAAAACAGGATGAAGAGCAGGGAAAAAACCACACCTGTGTTGAGATCATGGGAGGCAGGTAGAAATTGCTCAGATGTACTGGGCTGAGTCTTGGCTCTGTAAATACTAGCATCCCATTGACAGCGTAGGCTTTTGTTGTGAGGCATGTTTGTGTACGTGCTCCCCATATAAGCTATGTCTCTTGTGCTGTGGTCTTCCCCCCCCCCTCATCTTCCCATGCAAAAACTGCCTTGGGCTTTGGCAGTAACGGCAGCACAAGTTAACCAACTTCCAAAAAGTTTCCCCTTCTGTGTGATGTTTCACATCAGAGCAAGTTTTGGGGTGTGAGAGACTCATATGGCACGTGTACTGTTTCAGGGAAAGATGGGGGGAAAATCAGGACAGACTGACAAGTGACCCAGGTAACCTCTCTCCCTGTACACAACACTTGCTTTTTTTCTTCAATAAAGTCTCTTTCAAAGCAATCTCAATCTTTCATCAAAGAGATTTCCACTGCACTCCCAATGGGTTTACATAAATCTCAGTGTTCTTGCTCTTTTTTTTTTTTTTTTTCCACAACACCCCAAGTCCTTGTGTTTCCATTTCTTTAAATCTTTTATCCTCAGGTTGATACCAGTGGCAATACGGATTACCTATCAGCACCTCCAAATATTCCACAAAGTCCTTGCCTGTTCTCACCCTGCAGTGCTTACAGTCACAGATGTGATGAAAGAAATTTGAAAGGCACAGCTAGGCAATCCTGAACCAGGCTCAGTGCATTCCCCTTTTTTGCAGCTTATTGCTTTCTGGATGTTTCTTTTGACCGGTCATCAATCATTGTGGTGGTAACTCTGAAGTGATTCCTGAAATATCTGTTCCTCTGATAAAAGTTAACAATAGCACATACAGTATGAGGGGGGAAAAAAAAAAAAGGCACTTTGGGCTTCAAGTTAAACAAGTGCTTTGTTCTGACCCTGGTTTTCTTTTCTTTTATTTTCTTTTTCTCTTTTTAAAGTAAAAGATTTTCCTCAGCAGGACCCCGCTAGTTAGCCTTACAGAGACCTCTGTGTGCATAAGTGGCAATCAGAGGGAGTAGAGAAACAGAATTGAAGACAAATGGAGACACATGCAGCCTCCAACAGAAGAGCTCCAGGGAATGGGAGAGGAGAGAAAAGCAGGACACCGGCTTAGAGTTTTCCTTTCAGCCGCCAAATCTTACTTTTCTGAGAAGTTTTATAAAGAATGCTCAACTTTGAAAGCCTAGCGAGCTCAGCAACAAACGCAGATGATCAGGGGGATGAAACAGCCCCTCAGACCCTGTGTGTGTAATCTTTAAAAAGCCAAAGGAGTGTAAGGAGAGCCAGGCTGTGCTTTCCAGGGGCTCAGCCGCACAGAGCGGGAGCGTGCCGATGCCTCTCCCTCACTGCCTGCCCTTGCGTCGAGGGATGGTGGGGTGACTGGTAACTGCAGGACACCACAGTAATTTGAGTTACCTTAAATTTCTGTCAGGAGGGGTGCTACAAGCCCAGGTCTTCACTTAAACACTTCTCCCTCCGTTTGAGTTGCGTTCAATTTTTATGGGGTGGGAGTTAGAAGTGAGTAAAAATAACTCCTGTCTTTACCCTGCTTCTGCACTGGTAGGGCTCTTCCAGGAGCTTTGATTTGCTCCTTTCCTTGGGTTATTTCCATTTTAAGGCCTTGTACCCTTAGAAGTGAATCACCCTTGTAATTGAGCGGCAAGCTGTGAATCTTTCTCCCTTCTTTGATTAATCTGGTCCATTGATCAGAATCATTTTTGGGAAGCTCTGGAAGCTTCTGAGTCAGACTCTGGGAGTTAAGATGTTACTATGCTTTTGATTAACTCAAATAAAAGAGTCCTAGCAGGATTGATGGATTCTTTTGCACCAGTGGTGACGCTGACAGTTCATTCTTGTCCATCAGCTCTGTGCTTTACTGAGAACTTGCAAATGAAGAAGTTTATTTGTCACTAGTGGATAGAAAGGCAATGGAAATGGGTCTGGATTAGTCAGACGTCAGTGGCTACTTTCAGCAAAGGGCAGGAAGCTCAACAACCAGCTCTGAGCTGTGAAGTGAGAAATCTGATTTTTTTGGATGCCAAAGGAGCCATCCGTTCATCCTTCTAGAGTAAAATTAATCTCTGGTGTAAATCCAGGAGTTACACCAGGGACTGAATTAGCCACAAGTTCTGGAGAGACAGCTCTCAGTGGATTGGCGTTGCACAAAAATTTCCCGTAAAGCCCCAAATAATTTATCAATGAAGAAGTTGCCAGGTTTTGTAGTTCTTTTAAAAGATCAGAATACCTAATTTTTTGTTGGAAACTGTTCGTTTGGCTTCCTCCATTCTGCCTGTCAGAGGGGTCCATCAGACTGCATGGATTCTGCTGTGGCAGTATGAAATGTGTGGGCAGAAAGGCTTACTTTGCCAGTATTTCAATGGAAAAATGCTTAGGTGTATAGCAGATATGGCATCAAAGTGAGGAAAAAAAGTAGTTTTGAATTCTGGTTTTGGTTCAAATCTGAAACTCTGGTTGACATTATCATGGTTATTCAGATTGTCACTATGCCTTCAGATAGAGACCAAAGAAGAAAAGCAAGAAGGGTGCCTGGACCCTCTGTGGTGCAGGAGGAAGGGCTGAGGTTGGGCTGACTGGGCTTGTTTGGCCTAGAGAAGGGAAGATTAAGGGCGTATAATGTAATGGCTTCCAAACAGGCAGTGAGGAAGAAAATTGTTAACTCATCAAAACCAAGGGTAGGACAAAAATGAGCTTAAATTGCAACGGGGGAAACTTGGATATAATATTGGGAAAGCTTTCCCAAATGCAATGGCAGTAAACCACTGGAAAATATAGTTTTGGTGTCATGGACTCTTCCTTGCTGCAGACCTCTAGAAAGGAGTTTGAGAAATGTATGTGGGGCACAGGTATTAACGAGGCTCTGTGGTCCCTTCCAGCCCTATGACTCTGTGACTAACAGAAACCCCTGTGGTGTGAGGGCAGTTAGCCTGCTGTGGGCTTCCTTTGCTTGAAGTGGGATCAAGGAGAAAAGGTGCTGGGGCTTGATTTTTGGTCCTTCTTGTCTGCCTCGGGGTGTGTACAGTGTATATTTTCTGCATTAAGTAGGATGAAGAGGAAGGAACTGATACAAGAGAGTCTTAATTCTGAGTTCTTGATTTTATTTACCTGCAAAAAAAGGGTCATGTGAGCTTAATACATGTGCACTACACCACACATCTGCAAAAAAAAGGGTAATTTGAGCTTAATACATGTGCACTACACCACACACTACATTTTAGTAGCTTTAGCTACATGTAATGCTGTGTTATGAGAAGATAGTTTAGGATGAAATTTAGGTGGCATATGTTTTGGTTTATTTGCACAATCCTAGGCACCAACAATTAGACAAGTGTGATTTCCTGCTCACAAATGATAAGCTGGGGAAGATAACTGCAGGCATTTCTGGGAACTCTTGAATGGCAGTTCCATATGCTCTGCTTATATTAGAATAGAAAATAAATGCATTTCCTTGCCACGTCTTGCTGATTACTTTGGGGATGAGGGAGATGGGTAAATTAAGATGTGGGAGATCAGTAAATGACTATGACTGGTTAACTCTATTGAGAGTAATACAGGAACGATGCTTGCTGCCCAGGGGAGGGAGTGCACTGGGTGCCCTGCATCCCCGGGTGCCCTTTCCAGTCCTGTTTTCTCTGATTATCTGATGGTACTCGGTCATGGTGTATGTTCAAGCTTACTACTACACCCATCCTTTGGAGATGAGTTTACTGCAGGGGGAGTTGGGTAGGCTTATGGGCAAGTAAAGGTTTTAATGTTCTTCCTCTGCTTTTCTGTGCCACCAGTCTGTGAGGTGTGTAATTTTGTGCTTCCTGATGTAATTGCAGCTCTCTCCCTATATGTACATCCAACAGCATCTGCTAAATGATAGGCTTTTGTTTAGGATTTGGACAGAAGAGATTGTGAGAAGTGCATGCATTTGGCTCCATGGGGAGACATCCAAAGAACCGTTACTCATTTTCAGGATGTCCAGGGTCAGGACTGGATATGATTTTTGAGGTTGTTAACACATAATGTGTACTTAAGGTTCTGGCATTTAAAAACCCCTGTATTAGTCAGTTATTTCTCCTGTTTTCCTGCATTTCTGCTGGTTTTTTACTGTTGGCTAGGCAAGTTCAGTAGCTGCTTGCAGCATGCTTCCATCAGTAGTTACAGGTTTAGTTGTTTTAAATATGACTCTCTTTACTCTGTTCTTTCTCTTCAATAGTGCACCCAGGTAATACAGATATAAATATTAACTGATTGCACTTTTAAGGCTGAGAGAACAGAATTATGCTGGATTAATTTGGCTCTCTAAATTGTACTGTGGACCTCGTACAGTATCTCATCAGCAGCCAAGCCATTTCTCCTGTGTCTTTCAACTTGAGAGAAGAGTCAGGCTTTCTATTATTTATGCTCCTTTCAGTTATTGTCCGAGCAGCAAATTTACCACTGCCATAAAGAGGGCTTACTCAGTGTCCTCAGTGGAGCAGTGTCTACCAAGCCTACTGGAGGTTAATCCAGTGGCAAATATTCTTTGTACTATGTTCTCAGCAGTACAAATCTTGTGGATTTCCTCCTCCTTCCTTGTCCCGTGTTTTAAATAAGAGAGGATTTAAAATCTGTGCAGAAGAGGGAGTCCTTGCTGTGGGCACAGGAGAATGGATCATGCAATTTGTAGGACAAATCTGTCCCAGGCTTGTACAGTGGGAAGTGCATAGTGGAAAGACAGCCCTTTCTCATGGGGTGTTGCAGGAGTTGCATCAGTCTGGAGGGCTCAAACCACAAGCCCCCAGGATTTATGAAAACTTGTTTTTTCATATATATTTAAGTAGTGATCTTCTTGAATAGAAGTCTAATTTTTTCTTAGATTAGGTTTTATCAAAGTCATTAGGTTTTACCAAGTGATTTGTGGAAGCTCTGCTGAGGGAGGTATTGAGATATACACGAGTAACCACTAATTTATAGGCTCAGCTTTCTGTGGGTTAGTTTTCTATTTGTGAGATGATTAGAGCCCAAGTATATGTTGGAGAATTAAATAGGCAAAATAATTAAAAGAAATGAAATTAAAACAACTGTACACATTATCTTGGCACTGCGTCTTTTGCATTCCCTCTGCAAAAATTCTCTTGCCAACTGTACTTTCTGTATTTGCATTTCTTCCACTACATTTGCCTGAAGGGCTGTCCTACAACAGGAGAAGTGGAGTGGTTGCTTTTTATGCAAGAAATAGTCTTTTTTTAAAAATAGAATGTTCAAGAACTGTAATAATCTTTTGTAAGTGAAGGAGTAGTTACTTCCTGAAATAAAAGGAAGTAGGCAGGATGTTACTCATTACTGTGACATCTTGCTTACTATTAACCAAACCGAGATGTCTAGTCTACAATAGATATTGTCACTCCCTCAATAGTAAATGACAAGAAAGAAGCACCTGAAGGGATTGGTGCATCTAAAGATAAGTTTCTAAGATAAAATGGCTTCTAAGATGATGCTAGCTTTTGGAAATGCTTCTTTCCAGTAACTGTAGACAGAGCGCAGGTACCTGATTATAAGTAAATGCCTACATTTAAATGGGTAGTGTCAGCTGGATAAATCCAGCATTATGAAACTTCTGCCTTCTGGGAAAATGAAAATAAACAAAGCCATTTCATTTAAACTTCCTATGTGAATTGTGAGCTCTGAGCAAAATCAAAGCATAAGCATTTGTTTGAAATGATCTTTGTTCTGGAATTACTTTGCAATGCCTCCTTTCGCAGTTTAATATAAGCTTTCTGCAGTACAGTATGTGAAAGAGAGCTTGGGAAATCTGAGTCATAATGAGGACAGGAAATAACCAGGTTGCTCTTCTTTAAATAAAACGTTGAAGTGGCATATGGGGGAAACATGCTTCTGTGTTTTGGGTTTTATATGTGTTAGTAGTGGAAAATTAAAAGGTGCCATGAAAAATTTTTTTTTTTTTGCTTTGCAATTAAAAGTCTAACTCCTAGTTTTCTTTCATAGTGGTTTAGAAAGACAAGCTGAAAAAATTTCTTACAAGTGAGACTCTTGCATCTCTGGAATATGAGTATTGTGGTGTGCATTTTGTTTTAAGGTACTAAAAAAAAAAGGGCATGTGTGGCTGACTCTTGATTTGAGGAGTACACAATGAAAGAGTGAGGTGAGACAGCATCCATCCAGGTGGAAGATGAGAACTTCTGTATGTATGTCAGAATGTTTGTCTCTTGCTTGATCTGTAGCTTCAGAAGTGTGATGGCTCTAGAAGGTGATGTACATCGCTTTGTCAGCCTTTATTAGTGAAGAAACTGGTCTGTGAGCTCATATGGGTCAGTCCTGATGACACAAGCCAACAAGCAGGGAACTCAGTGGTTCAGACAACCAGCTAGAGGGAAGATGAGAGAGAATGCCCAGATGCAATTCACATGCAGAAACCTTTGCTTCCATGTTGGGATTATGGAGAAAACAAGGCTGCTCTGTAATCTGCCATAACTGCAACAAACCAGGCTAGCAGTTCTTCCCAGCTTACATCCTTTTGTGAGGTACTTCTTTGGTTAGCAGAGACACCATATCCACGACACATGAAAACAGAAGCGTCATCAGGGTGCTCTGTGGCCATTGTGCATGTGACAGAGCCATCTGAATGCATGTCTGCAATAAATGTGAACAGCAGACAACTTAATTAAATAAAAAGAAATGTCAGCATCTGGGCAGTTTGATGCTCAGCCTTAGTGGATGGAGCTGAGGGATGTTGGATCTCCTGCTCCACATAGTTGTATAAACAGACTTCATCATCTCCTCCCCAAGCAGGTCCTCTGAAGGTAGAGTAGATGAGTGAAGCATTGAAGGGTGGCAAACATACCTCTTTCCATCTATCTCTTTTTTTTCTTTTTTTTTCTTTTTGTAATGAATAGGGGTGTTGTCAGCTGCCTGCATTGTGTTCATCACTGTCAGGGCTGGCAGTGTAACAGATAACTGGATGGATTCAAGGCCACCCAGGGAATGGAGCCTGACAGGACCTCATTCATCACTTCCATTTCAGAGGTCTCTATGGAAGAGCTGGCATCAAAGAAGTAATCAAGGCTCACAGGGCCACGTGGGGGTTTGGGAGGAGTGCTCTGCATTGCAAACAAACCGAGCTGTCAAATCTGTTTTGTAAATGAAGTGTTTTTCTGGAGACGGTGTGTTTATAACTGTCACCCTAAGCATACTCCCCATAATATACATCTACTGTGGCAGCCTAGGGCCGCAACCTGGTCTTTTCTGAGCTTCCAAGTAAAAAATTACAATTGCAGCGAGAAGTTAAAAAGGTGCATGTTGGGGACATTTTAAAACATGGTTCATCCTTAATGGTTTCTTAATCAGACACCCTCTCTATCTTCAGTTCTGGTCTGGGCATTCAAGCTCCATTCATCTCATGTAATTGGCCCAGCAAGTATGATGCCTTGCCTTTTGTGGTCTAGACTCACGGTGCAATTTGCCACTGGCTGTGTGGGCTTCATGACGGTAAATGAGTCTGCCCTCAAGATAAAAATATCCCATTAATATGGGACCAAGGGAACAAAGGAGAAGGTATTTGTCAGTAGTGAGAATTTAGAATTGATAGCCCTTGTATATGAGAACATGCCAAGAGCTTTAGGTTTTTAGAATAAGAATAGGTGAGCAGTCTGCTCAGATGGGTGCTGTCAGTCTCTTGTGACAGGAAAGATATCTAGCTATATATGTAAAGCATTCAAGAAAGGAGTTCATGAAAGGACATCAGTCTGTACTAAACTTTTAAGGTAACATTTCCCTTGGTAGTTCTTCCTTGATATTTTCTTTGGTTTTGTTCTTAGAGCCTTGCATGCACTGCCTGGTCAGGTATGCTCTGTCCTCCGGCAGCTGAAGCTGTGAATGGGGCACCATCATCCTCTGACTTGTTTTTCTTATCACTTCACCCATCTGGCCTGTGCCCTGGAGATGAGCCTACCATGCTGCTGGGCCAGTGAAAATAATCACTTTGTTCAGGAGAACAAATGTACTTAGGCATGACAATCCCAGCATATCCCCATTATGTGATTTTTATTTTTTATTTTTTTTTTACACACAAAATCTAGACTTGTCCTTGATCCCCGAGGACATCAGATTCCTATTGAGAACATGCACAGTTTAATGTGAATTCACCTGTAGACTCGTAGGGTAGAAACTTCCTATTGAATTACCATTTTTCTTATGAAATACTTTGAAATGCTTACTGTGACTTATGCTTCTTGAAAGTTACATGTGTGCTAAGAATAGCTTTACATAACAGACGGAATGTTTTCTTCTGAGACCTAAGCTCTCTTGAGACAGCAAAAGCTTAGCAAATCCTGGCAGTAATACTGATTAGATGCAGCTTTAGTTGACAAAATAAAACAGCCAGAGGTTGTGCAGGGCCTTTCCCTACTGTGGTAGTCTGGGTTACAACCAGTGTTGGCTGCCCAAACAGCTTTTAAAGGCTACGCCATGGCCAAATGTTTGCCACTGCCTGAGAAGAGCTTCCTAAGATGACAATGACCTTTATTTGTACGGCACCATGCCACGGAAACCACCACTGGAAAACAGTCCCCTCCAGGGTGAACCACCAGCTGCTTCACAGCAGCACTACTGTGTGAATAAAATAATGAAGCTGTTTGGAGAGGAGTTAATGGCTGCTGTGGAGAGAGTCTTTGATCAACAGGCAGCCGTAGATTTTTCCTGAAGGTGATGGGAGTCCTGAACCCCTTTGTTTCCAGGAGAGTGGAGGAAGCAATGAAACATCCCTTTGCACAGTGAGCGCTGGAGGGAGCAGCAAGCCCTCCCTTGCCAACTGGCCAGGGAGCAAGGGGTGTCTCAGATGATAAGGATTCAGGTTGATGGTCAGGTTAAAAAAAGGGAAAAAAGAAAGAGATAGGTGCAAGGGTCAGCTTGTGTGTGTGTGTGAGTGTGTAGTCCTGTCCCCTGCTGGCTTCCACTTCTGTGTCCCTGAGCAGGCTGGGGCTGAGTTGATGAGGCTGAGAGCTTGTAGTCCAGGTGAAGTTGATTGGGCCAGCACAAAAAAAAACCAGGGGAGTAACACTGTGCTTTCTAACAGCAGGGAGATTATAAAACCTTACCCTAATACATGATAGATGAGGGATTTCTGCAGGAGTTGTTACAAACTGAGAGCCGGGGGTGGGGAGAAGGAAATTATTGTCTTTAGCTGTGCCTGCACACCCCAGTCTCATCTACCTCAGAGCTTTGTCATTGACATCAGCTGTGGAGAATTGTGTTAACATTCTTTTTAGACAAACAAGATTGTAGCAAAGAGTACTTAAGTGCATACAGTTCCACCTTTCAGGCTAAGAAACTACCCAACAAGTCTTGCAACGTGAGCTAGGTTCATAGGCTAAAGGGTTAACAATGATCTAAGCCTAGTAAAGCAGCACAAAGACCATTGGAGCCATGGAGTTGGAGAAGGCTAAATTAATGTGAAATATGTTCTGAGGTTATACCTGTCACAGCTACCTCCAACTTCTTCTTCATATTTCTTTTAGGAGAGGCACCTCTAGGGACAAGTCATCACCAGTTCCTGAGTGGTGGAAGAATGCTTCGGTGCAGAGAAAGGCATGCTGTTGACCAGACTTCCTCCAGAACCTGACCTGCTTCCTAGAGGTAAAATAATTCAGTAGTTTAATTTTAGTAACTCTGTACATAAACTTTAGTAGTCAGCTGATGAGAATGTAAGAAGATTTAAAAATATCTAGAGTTGGGAACTTTGATCAACTGAAGAACCACTTGCAAAATTCAGGCACTTTTAAGCTTGGCTGTAAAAGCAGAGAGTGTGCAGACCCGATATTATAATTTAGGACTGTCTTTTGTTTACAAATGTATTTATTACTGGCATGATAACTTCTTCAGGAATTTTCTATGGCACAGTGGAATGTCAATGAGAATCATCGTATGAAAGTCATGAGTCAGGAAAATAAATGTCAAGTTTGGGGATAAATGAGGGTCTGAGAGGGGGGAAAAATCATGACTAGATTGAGAAAGAATGTTGGAGAGCAATACTGGGTCTCACAGTGAAGGACTTAGATTCCTAGTTAGCAGCTTCTGCAATCACTTTGTTAAATGAACAGTTCTGCCTAGACCAGCTGCTATACAGTGATGGAGCTTTGGACAAGGACACTGAAGCTGTTAAGACAAATTATATGGTCATAATAGACTGCTATAACAGATATCCCATTCAATTAACTGCTCAGAAGCAGAGGAAAAAATACTAATTTGCAGTTATGATGTTATAAAATATCTTGTAATCTGTGGGCGCAACACTAACTGCAATAGGTACACTCACTTCCATTTGCCACATGAACATGTCTTTTGGGTGTGTATAATTGGATTAATTGCTACTGAACTATGAAGAAATATATATTTCATTTTATTCAACATGTTTGGCCCTGGAAATGTGTCATAATGATGGCCCATAGAATGTGTCAAGACATGCAAACCAAGTCCAAATGAGTATAGTAGAATCAGATGTTGCAATTTGGCTGTTAAAAAAAAATAAAATTCTCACAGATAGAGGTCTGGATGTGTGTGTGGGCCTTTTCTTGTGTTTTGAAGATGGGTCTGCCTCTGTCTGTATCCCATTGCCTGGGAGCAAGGTCTGGAATTGAGAGTGCTTCATGGAAAACGGGTAGCCCTGCCACAGAGAATGTGGAGGCAACACCTTCAGTGTATATCAAGAGTTAATCTTTGAAGGGCATGAAAGCCTCACAGCAGGTAAGTGCCTAAGCCTTACAGAGTTCAAAAACAACATGATGTTACGGGTCAGCTAGCATGATTGTCCCTCAAGTTTTGTATACCTGAGAATTAAAAATGTCATTTGCTTCCCCAGCAATTGGGAATTGTACTCTGTAAAAGCCTATATTCCATTCTAGTATCCTTATTTCCTCAAATGTGCTCTCTAATGCTGAGATCAGCTATGCTTAGGTAGAGTTTAAACCAAGGGAAAGGTGAGGATAAAGGAATTGTGAATAGGGGTGAACTGCTCTGAGGTTACAGAGGAGAGGCAGGAAACCAGAATCTTTACTCCTCTTCATTGCAATAGAGCCTGCAGCTAGAAACAGAGACACAAAATGGAAGCAGCAAGCTGTCAAATGCCACCGATTTGTTACTGATCTGGATTTGATGTTTACTGTGTGTGGACTGGAAGGGGGAAAAGGCAGTCTGTTTCTCCTGCTACAGAAGATAGAACCAATGGTGTTGAAGGTCATGTAACTTTATAGTTTCTTTATGTAGTAAGTAATAAGCAAGCAAGGAGAAAAAGAAAACAAAGTGCAATTTAATTGGCACACTCTGTTTTCAATTAATATGTAAGATTGGCTATGGCATTGAAAGGGAAGCAAGAAGTCTGGATAAAAGTTTACTGGGGTTCAACTATGAAAAAATAATTATGAGAGCAGCCCTTAAAACGTAAGTAACTAGAAGTAAATCTTTTTGATAAACAGTATACTCAAGAGCTACAAAATAGGAATGAATGGTGTCAGCTGAAACACATGTCATCAAAGGGGCAATAGATTTGTTGTATTTCCTGGGTTCTGTAATTTCTGGCTGTCTGAGGCTGAAGAAACAGTTGTACATCATAAAGGATAGCTGCAAAGATGGTATTTCTGCTATAATTCATTTTTCTGATTATGTGGCTGAAACTCACCACTCCTCAGAAGTATGTCTGATAAAACCAGGCTTGGCTGAAGGAGGTGGTGACTCTCTTTGTGGTCTTCATAAGAAATCTCCCCTCTCTTACCCTGGTGGTGTTTTGCTTGTGCTTCCCATAGACGCTGTTGTGCAGCAAGAGAACAGTCATTTCAGTCATACTGTGGCTTTAAAGCCAGCTGAGAAAAGGGTCAGAGAGAGTGATGCTAAACCCCTAGGGCTCTCATTGTTAGTTGGTGCCCCAGCATTATGTCAGGGGAGAATTGGGCTCCATGACAAAATACTGCCAGGAGTGCTGAGAAGGGGTCTGCAAAACAATGCTTTTGATGCCTGTAACCAGATATTAAGCCAATGTGCAAATTATTATTTGATTACTATGTAAAAAACAAAAGTCCTCATGGTGATGGGAGCACATTCAGTAGGAGAGATAGGAAAAGGCTGAGGCAAAGCATATTTCAATGCGATGACCTTGGGTTGCTCCATGTGTACGAGGTGAGAGCTGTATCCTCCACTGTTAAGCACCTTGCCTCTGTGTTCTTGTCCCTAAAGTTGATCATTGCATTATAAAGAGGGGATCCCCCTAAACTACTGCCTAAATAAAGTCAGTGCAGCTCTCCTGTTTCCTGATACTGTTTTTTACAGTGCCCATAGGTAGTGGTCTGGGATGCTGCAAGCATGATGGAAATAAAGCTGGACTCAGGGGCTCAGAACATCAACTATTCTAACAACAATCGCAAGAAAAAGGAAAACAGGCAAAACAAAATGTCCCAGGAACCATGAGCAATTGAAAAGAGGCAGAACAGGTTGAGGAGATGCTGTTCTGTTGCAGCAAACTGTGAAGCCATTCACTGAGCTGTATGGATGGGTCCTTTGCAAGGTTTCGAGGGAGATTTAGGACAGAAAAGAATAAGGCCAGTCTCAGCCACATTGGCCTAGGCATCTTGTCATTTAGGTACTTCGGGGCTAACAATCAAAGGGCTTTATATCCTGTCAGCAAGACCTTGTATCAATATCCCTTGTATTGGTGTATTGACAATCCTTTCTGGATAACATGGAAATTGAGGTACACAATTTATAAGTGCCAGGAGAGAGACCTTGATTTCCAAGCTATACTTCTCTGCTAAAGAAAACTGTTTTTCCATCAAAATTTGTGGTTGCGACCACGTATTATAGAAACATAAATACGGGAACACAGTGAACTGGACCATCAATACATTTCATAGCACCAGTGACACCATATCCCACATGAATTTTGTTCTGGTGGTTTATTATGATAGTCCCACAACCCTAGGAACTATTTACGGTCTTCACAATTCACTGATTATATTTGTAATCACTTGAAAGAGTAATTTGTGTTTGGTAAGAAGATGCTTTTTTTTTAGATTTATTGTTTTTATTTCTCCGCGCCACACTTTGAGTTTAAAGATAAAGTTCAGCAATTACTTTATAACTGGTTTTGTGTCATGCACTCAAATAGGATGCACCTTCCTTTGCAGTGAGCTATTTGTTAGTATCCTGAGCAGGTCTGAATGCTCTGACAGAAGGGCTTTGCTGGGGGGAGGAGGAGGAGGAGGGCTGGTTGGTTTGTTTGATGCAATCAACAGCGTGTGAAAGAAACATTGCATGCTCAAGGTCACACTTGCATCCCTACAACACATAGCGTGAGCAGTGTCATTTGAAAGCTTACGTGACAGTTCAAGTTGGCAGAGCTAAAAGGAGAAGAAGCTTCAGAATAGCATTAGTACAATTTTATTCCTCAATTGCGAAAGACTCCTGCGCTTATGAAACCCTTTGGGTCTCTCCTTCCATTGCTCACTCTGTGTTGGTCTCCCAGCAGGCACGTTGGGCTGGTGATAAGCTGCTTGCCTTGGGAGTGCTTACCGAGGCATCTTCTGATTGTAATGTAATTTCAAATAATTACGAAAATGCTCATTTTCCCATGCAGACATTTAGAGATGAGGTCTGTGGGATGCTCTCCAACTTCAGTGGGTTTTGCATGAAACATTCACCTGTGTAGATCCACTTCCCTATTTAGATGATTATCTTTATTCAGGCTACATTCAACTAATTTACCCTTTGTCTTTCGATGAGATCACTGTCAAGGTTGGCCAATACTGAACTGAACATGGTAATTTGCTACTGTAGTACATGATATGGGAAGAAGTGTAGTAAACGAGGGGAAATATGTTTGTTCTTAGAGAGGAGTCTTCTCACTTGATGCTAGAGTAGCCATTGCTCTGCTTAGATTCAGTACGACTTTTGGGAAAGAAATGAAGCCGTTCAAGGAGGTTTCCTCTGTGAAGTCGTCAATAAGGAGTTGAAGAATAGGCTATAGGAAAGGGGCATAAATCAAGCATAAATGGGATGTGGGCTCAACCCCTTAGTAGTTTGAAACCCAGATTAGCAACCAGTTCTTTATCAGAGGGGTGATTCCTGGAGATGTATAGGTGGAATCTCCATTTTAAAAAAAATGTATCTTTTTTTAGTGTGGTTTTTTTTTGTATGTACAGCTTTGCTATGTCCTATTTTCTAGTCGTCCTAGTGCCCACTCTGAGAGGACAGGTTTTTCAGTTCACCAGGTGTCCAGGGAAGAGGGGCCATGATTTGTTTCTTTTTATGCAGACTTTGATTGTTCTTTCTCATGCTTTGAGCTTCATGACTGGGTTAGCTGTGCTTTGGATAAAAAAAAAAAGTAGTATGTAGGTATGAAAAGTCTTGGTATCAATGAGGTGTGTGAGAAAAGTGTCAGATCTTTTTTTTTTTTTTTTTTCTACTTCTTGAACCGATCTGTTCCTTTGAACTGGCAGGCACGAAGGAAGGCTGTTCTTCAGAAGCTTCCTTTTCCTGAGTAATAATTAAAAATGATTTTGATGCATTGTATTTGCCTAGTAATTTCCCTTTTCTTAATTCTAAGAGCAAACCCTCAGCTGGCATTAGTGATCCTGAACATAAGAAGGATTTATACCAAAATCCCACTTCTTAATCTTGTGCAGTCTGAAGCGCTCAACGTTTGATGAGGTTTGTTTTCTGAAGTTTGATATCTGTGCCTCTGGGATTTTAAACAGTTGTAGTCCCTTCAAAATCAGGAATTCAGAGAATTAGGTCAAAATGTAGTCAGCAAGTTTTGCACAACTCTTTTCTTCACCTTGTGCTGTCCTATTTAAATCTCTGTAAAGTAGCCATGAAGAGCCTTGTCTTCACTGCTAAAGAAATAATTGGGGTCTTTGACTTGTAATATTTAATGTGTGTGAAGAAACCCTTGTGTTTTCACAAGGAGGATGAGGCTTGTTCTATCACAAACTAAGCAAAGAAAATTGTACCATGGCTGGATGAATGGTGCTGATCTCCTCTATTTTTAATTCTTTCAACTTCCTTCTGAGGTAAAACCAATTTACTCTGCTTTTGTTCTGGTTTTCCATATGTTTAGTTTTCCAGAAATACCACTGTTATAATAGTGAAGAGAAAGTCTTGCACGTGGCTATGATCTCAATTCCCAAAAGACAAAGTCTTCAGTGAAAGTTTTCATAATAAAGATGACTAATGAATTAAAAACCTCTCTAACACTGGGGACCTGAACTATTGCTGACAAAAGGTCCTGGGATTGGGTCTCCAGGAGGTAGTTTACCAAGTGGATTAATACTCCATGGAAGGGATTCAACATTTTTTTGCAGTCCTCTGTAGGAAGTGTGATTAGCAGTCTAAGCCAGCAAATTGACCTGTAGTGATTGCGTGGTCCTGGTTAACCACTGTTAAAATAGCATTACAGATGCAATATTCACAAAAAAACTGTTTTTGAAACTTGGGTCTGAATCTCTTTTTCTTCAGATTACCACAAAGAATTAAGGGGAAATTTGGTGCAGATTGCTTGTGTGATGCTGATCGTGGGTCTGCATGTGTCCCAGAAGAGCAGAGAATGGGCTCCTTGATTTCTTTTTTGCCTACTCAAGTCTCTCATTCACCAATTAGCCCAAGCCTTCCCCTCACCTTTTTGCATTTACACTCTCAATGACTCTGCTGCAGCCCTCCAACCTGAGCCTAGATGTTTCTGCATGATGTTTCTCCTTATAGCTCAGGCTGACTGCTGTTCTTGGCTGACAGGGCTATTTAGTACATGTGCTCTTGGGGTTGCCTAGAGGCCATTGCATTTCAGATCAGAAAAGGTCCCAGAGGGTACATAATTAAACTTTAAGCTAGACGAAGCAAACTATTTCCCTTTAGATACAGAAGAAAGTTTTTGTCGAAAAGAGGTTTTTGGCTGCAACAAACAGATTGGTATAAGCCATCAATGGAAATGAGACAAAGATCTGAGATGTTACTTTAAGGATAAGTGACTATACAGCTGATGATCTGAGAGGAGGCATCTGTTTTTCTGCTTGTTATTATTTTTTCCAGAGTCACTGCTATTGTGGCTGTAACTGAATCTTTTAGTTTAGCAAATACTGTCTGGTTAAGAGCCTGGTAGCCCTTTTCTTTTGTGCAGGTCTGTCTTCTTTGAGGGTGTTGCAGAGCTATGGCTGTTCTGCTCTGAGCCGTGATATTAACTCTGTTAGCATGTCGGTACACTGGACATGGTTCCTCTTTGTGACTGCTCCTCAAACTTGACTCTCCTGGCCTTTAGGTGATGTAATTATTGCAGTAATGTTTGGGTCATGAGGTATGAACATTGCAAAGAGGTATTTAAAAATTATTGAATGCTATTTTTTTTTTCCAAATATAAAGTAATAAAATATTAAAAAAAGTCATAAAAACTTTATTATCTGTAGAAACACCAGAAAATACCAGGCAAATCTTGTTTCTGTGATATTGAGAGACAAGATAACAGTTGCCTGGGCGTCTCGCTCTGTCTTGAGGAGGAAAAAAATAAGCCATTACAATTTAAGTAAAAACCACAAAATCCTAACCAGTAATGGTTAGTATGTGGAACTTCAAAGGTGTTAGTTTTAGGTAGGAATTTGCAATCAAAGGGGACAAAATATTCCTGCAACTGATTGTGAACTCTTTTCTCTTACCCTGCTTAACCTAAATGGACAAAATAAGTGTAAAGGCTTTGTCACATATATCGTGCTAACTCCAGCAGTTAAAATGAACTGATCTTACCCAAGTTGTATGAAGTCAAAGAGAGCTGGTTACTCCGTGGAAGTTACTCTATTCTAAGACCAGCTTTAAGATTATAAATTAACTAATGCTAAGCATCTTCAATTTTATTTAAATTTGTCCATATATCATCTGCATTTATTCTTATTTCAAGGAATACATAGTGTAAGTGTTATGGTGTTTAACAGGAGAAGCTGTTATTATCTTAAACTGCAAGGGTAATGTTTTAATATCTGACTAAAAGTAATTTTTTTTCATAATGAGTATAATTATTTGCCTCTGCTCAAGCTAACTTTATTTTGCTGGCGATGATGAAAGAGCAGTGCTGAATTCAGAAGCGGTTGCTTCTCAGCTCGGGTTTTGGGTTCTTTGTTCTCTCTCTGAGTGTGGTAATTAGTAGTTTGCTTGCAGAAAGACCAGAAAAAAGTGGTGATAAGGTCAAGGATGTGCAAAGAGTCCACTTGCATTCTTGGTCTAGAAAAATTTTATATTTTTTTTCCTTCTGGATATTTGACTAAGAAGGAAACCATACCTTTGTTAGCATTTAACAGTATTCAAAATGCACCCCTCTGATCTTTCCTTCCTTGAGTGTCTTTGTGCGTTTGCCTTGTTAGCTGTCTCTTCTCATGAATAGTTGATCTGTGAGTAGGTGTGCAACAAAATTCACCTTAATTATAGTGATTTTTATCTTATGACAGGATGCTATCAGAACGTTTCTAACACAAGAATTTAACTTATTTTTGTTCTCTGTGTTATCTTGTGAAATTTCACCAGGGTTTCAGAAAAGATCATGTATTTCAAATGCTGTATGCTCTTACAGAAAAAGTTTTAAGTACAAATTAAATAAACTATTTAGTTGTCTTTAAAACTTTCAAAACTTATAATGTCAGCTCTTTCCAGAATAATTTGAACAGGTAGTTCATGCTTTCTGTGATTAGTGAAGTGGCTGCTTAAGTATTTTCAGATAACTAGTTTCACACCTTTAACCTTAAATAGCCTACTGTATTACCTGCAACTTGCTGTGAAGGTGTTATATTGGTGATTACAAGCACTTATCTAGTTTTGATACAATGAAGCTGTCATATATAACTTTCTTTAGATGAAAAAGATTTGCAAATGGCTCTTCAAGAAATTAAGCCACCTTTAAATGTCTAAGGAACAAGTGAAAGTTTTCATGTTTAAACAGAAAAAAAATGTTAGAGGTAATAAAGAACTTCTACAGGCAATTTCTCTATATGAAATATGTTCTTTGATATTGGAAGAAGGAAATATTTTACAATTATTATAAAATCCTTTTTATGCAGACTTTATGGAGAATTAAATAAGCGTTTCCTGTGAAAAGTGAATTTACTTTAACTTAATACTTGAATATCAACTCTGAAGTATGGATTTCAACCTAAACACCTCCTTGAAACATTCAGAGCACAATGCAATTTAATTTAAAAACACAAAGGGCTTTTCTAAAATGTCTTACTAAATTTGTTTTTCAGAAATAAAATTCTGTTTATACCAAACTTCAAAATGATCTCTTATCACGCCCTGTTTGTGCATACAATGATTTTGCTTTTCCTTTGTGTTTTGTCCAAAACAGAATTCACAGACAATTTATTTGTCATTTGCAGTAAAAGAGACTTATGTGAAATAGACTTAACAAAATAAATGTTGAAATAATCTTTGAGTATACACTAGATCAATAGGTAGTATAAAATTCTAGCATAAAACAGGAGTCTTAGGAGTTTGTCTCTGGACTGTTTATTATGGCTGCTAAGTCTCACCGTCTGATGTGTGAGGTGATCTTTAAGAGATAAAGGAGAAATCTCCAGGAGTGCCCTTAATTTGCCTGAGCATTTTGTTAAACAAAATATATAACCACAAGCATCAGCAGAAGATTGCGCCATCTCTCACCATCTGTGTATAATTGTAGATATCCTATTAAGAGTGCAGTGGTGGGTGATTACAGGTGGGACTGGAAGCCTCACTTTTTACTAGGGTTGCCTGACATTTCCCATTATAAGGCTATTTTCTGTTCCGTTTGATAACTTTCCAGGATTTGAGCTCATTTTCCATGCTGGGTGACTGCCTCCAGCTCTTGTGTTGTTCATTTGTTTAGAGGAACTTTCAGTGTTGTGGGTTTTTTGTTTGTTATCTTTGGGGGGGTGGGGGGGGGGAGAAGGAGGGGGACTGAGAGAAGCAGAGAAAAGGTTTTCTCTAAAGGAAATAACCCCAGTGACCACCTCTTTTTAGAGGTGTGGCTTCTCCTCTTTCCCCCAGCCCTTCAGGGCAGATCTGATGCAGCTTTTTGCAGGGGGTCTTCCCTTCTATATGTGAGTGATGGGTTTTCTTTTGGTTGGTGGTGTGTGCTTAGTTGGTTTGGTTTTTTTGGGTTGTGTGTGTGGCTTTTTCTTTGTTTGTGTCTTTTGTAGTGGGATTTTGTGGGTGTGGGTGTGTTGTTTTTGTTTTTTTTTCCCCCTTCAAAATCCTGCTTGTTTGAGCTGTGCTGCAAGCCTTAAAAACCTGGGAAGCCCACCATGTCTTTACAGCCCAAACCTCAAAAGATTTGGGTGCCTGTGGGGCTGGCAGCAGACCCTGAGTGAGTGCACCTCCATCCTGCTTGGGGGTGAGAGAGCTGTGGATGCTCCTGTGGATGCTTTGGGATGGTCCTCAGGTCCCTGGCTGAAGGGGTGGGTTCCCACTGCTGCCAGCTCCATGTCCAAGCTCTGTGCTACAACTGCCCACAGCAGTCTCTTTGGGTATTTGTCACGGGCTGTGTGAGGTGAGCAGATGAAAGGTTATCGAGGTGCATCCTCATCCTCATTGGGAGATGCTGCCTGCCCTGAGGGTGCTGGGAAGGGGGGGGACAAGCCCTCGGGTTGGATGCAAAGGGCACAAGTGGCAGTGGTAAAGGAGTAGCTGTGAAATGGCAGGATGAACGCTTCCCTTCTCATTTATCACGACAAAGAAAGTATGTTTTCTTCCTGAAATCCTCTCTATTGCTCCTAAGGTGCTTGCCACCTCCTCAGCAAATGCAGAAGGGATTTGACAGATGACAATCTCTTTGACTCTGGGGCCTGTCTCTCCTGAAGTGACCATCTATCCCATGCAAAGGATGCACAGTATGTGGTGTGGCTGAGCTAGTTTTGCCAGCAATACTCATTTTGTGTTTCTAAATTTGATACTGGCTTTTTTTTTGTTTGTTTGTTTCCTGGCCCATTACAGAGGAATGTTTGTTTTACATCAGTTGCTTGCCTTGCCCCCTGTGGATAAAGAAGGGACACTCGCTGCAAGGATGAAAAAAGACAGAATAAGGAGCACCATAAGGCCACTTACTGTCTCGCTACAATAGTCTTCCAATGAAGCGAGGGAGGTACTTAAGTTCTGTTTTCTTTGCTCTTCGTGTACGCCAACTGCCTGCAGTGTGGTAAAATGTCTGGCTAGTTGTGAACGATTCACCTGTCAGTGTAATTCAGTGGTGTTGCCAATAACTGTTAACCTTTTATGCCTGAAGTTACAGCACCTAGAAAATGCAAGCCTAGTTAATAGTCCTACAGTACCCATGACTTAATATTCCTCCACGTGAAACAAAATACGCGCTTACTAAAGCCTACAATTTTATGTTGCTTATTTCCATTGGTAATAGGGAAAACAAATAGTTTAAGTGCTATTACAGAATTGAGTAGGCAGCATATATTATTCATGCCTCGCCAGCACTCTCTTCTCCTTCCTTGCTGCGCTGATGCAGCCAGTCCATAAGGTGCGATATTCGACAAACAATCTGTGTGTAGTCTGCTTGGAGTTTTATCAGGTCTGCTATTTACCATTTAGCATTTGGAACACAGCCAGAAAAACCCCCCAAAGCACAACAATTTATCCATATGTAAGAGAGAATTATAGAAATCACAGAATCTTAGTGGTTGGAAGGGACCTCCGAGATTGAGTCCAACCACACACAAAAAAAACCAAAACAAAACACAAACAACAACAACAAAAAATCAACCAACCAAACAAAAAACCCACCACAACCACCACAAAAACAACAAACCCAAAACCACCACCCACCAACTAAACCCCACACCCACAACCCCACACACTACACCCCACCACAAACCAATAATCTTGGGCACTAGAGCATGCCCTGAAGAGCCACGTCTACACGTTTCTTAAATACCTCCAGGGATGGTGACTCCACTCATGGTGTCAGCTGTACCCCAGAAGCACATCCAGCTCGGTTTGTAAGGAGGAAGCCTGGGTCTGGTGCTGTACCCAGCCCAACAGTGATCTCTGATGGGTCTCTCTTCCTTGAGTGGCTTCAGTGAGAGCTGCAGCAGCTCAACACCCTGCAGAGAGTGGTCCTGCCCCAAGTTACATTCACTCCTTACAGTTTGTGTTTTTCTAGGGGTGAGAGGGGACTCGATAGGGGAGTAAATAATCAAGGCAACGACTAGCAGGTCTTGTGTATCGATGTGTACATTTACCTTGCATACTGAACGTGTGCCAATTTAACTAGATTCTTGTTGAAAGTGATTTAGTTAGCTGGTAGCTTGAGTGTGGATGCTCTCCAAGAGATCAAAGCACAGTTAACACCTTAAATGAATTAAGATTGCTAAAAGCCAGGGCCATAAAATTACACCCAAATAGGGATCTCTTCTAGGATGGCAATCTAAGAAAAACACAGGGAAGCTTACTCCTTATTAGCACACCTTAATTTAAGGTTTTCATGCTACTGGAGCAGACAGTACACAAGGTCTTGAAGTAAAGAAAACAAGTAAAAACTGGTGGAGGTGATTACTAGCTTTGCATTATCTATTGATGTTTATATTGTCTAAGGGTAGTCCCTGATGGTTTGATACAAGACTTGAGAACCTTGTAAATATTTACTTATAATATCTTCCTGATACCTAGAGATAATTCAGCTCAGGAAAGGGAAAGAATTCATCTGTTTCAGGCTGTGCTATAACACGGTATTGTAATGTGGGTATGCTGGACTATGAGAAAATACTCTTTCTGATTTCCTGTTGGTGCACTGGACTACAGAGAGAACACTCTCCCCCTGGCCCTGATTTCTTGCACAGTTCAGAGCCAGTGAGGCTGCATAACCAGTATGTCTGGGGATTGTTCTGAATGAGAATAGACTGGACGTTAGCTCTGAGATGGAGTAATTTGGATATCTGAATAGACATATATTTAAATAGTCAGAAATGTTACTGTTTAGGGGTTATTTTCGTACTTACTTACAAGAACTGAAACACTGGTGTGCTGTAGCCAGATGGTATGGCATCTTTCCTCAAACCAGGCCACCTGCCTAGCGCTGTGTTTTGTTAAGTGGGCAAAGATGCCACCTTCTTGTGGAGCAGCAGCGTGGGGTGGCCCTGCCTGCCTCTGCCCTTCCTTCCTCCCAGGCCCTCTTTTTAGCTCCAGCTCTCTGCAAGAGCTCAGCCTCCTGCTCAGTCCTCTAAAGAGCACTGCCTCTGCTCGTGCTGGAAGCTGCATTTCCAGCTGTGCTTTTTCACACTGCAGCCTCCACCAACTAGATTTCAACCCATAGCTTCTTGTATTCAATTTACTTGAAAATGCTGTGATTTCTGCTTTACCACTTCATTTGCTCATAAGTGAAATAAACTGTGCTTTGCTGGCAGGCAGTTTGTCTGTGTATCTTGTGTTTAATCCTTTCACAGACCTTTTACGCTGGTGAACTTGGTGATTATTTTTTTAAAGTGTCTTCAGTCACAATTGCTTATTTCTAGCCTTCTAGTTTTGGAGAAAATCACAGAAGCATTATTGCAAGTACTGGGAGGCAGGGGCTATCGCAGCCCAGTGTGCCCTCCTGGTCCCTTGGAGCACAGTATTGCTTCCTCTCTCTTTGGCTTTCTTCCCTGACAGTAGCAAAGAGTAATCACTATCTCAGTTAGCCGTGCTAACAGCAATCCTCGCTACATATTAAATTTGGATTGCCCAATTCCTTTAAAATGCTATTAAGGTAATAGCAGTGAGTATGTAAATAGACTCCTTGCTCTGTACGGCTGCTTCCTCGCTGAATACTGACTGGGTCATAGCTGCTTCCTTGAGGGATAAAATCCAAATTTCTCTTTCTCTTTTTTTTAAGTATTTTGATACTCTGTGAAGCCAGCATAGGTAAGAATACACTAGGCTGTCTCTTCTGATTTTTCTGAAACCCCAGCCAAATTGCTAACAAGGTTTCACTAAGACACCTTTCTTCTTGCGAAGGTCAGAAACAGAAAGAAGCAAATTTGGCTCGTGGTACCAGTCCTTGATTGAAAAGAGCAGCTCACACTTCAGATTTGTGTTCTGTTCGCTTTCTATCTGCCCCTTCAATTTGTTTTAACTCCATTGTGGCTTGTCTTCCGTATTGTGTTTTTGGGATATGGATTTGCATGTGGGGTTCAGGCTCGACTGAACTATAGGCAAGAAAACTGTTAAAGAAACAGCAATGAATTTGACTCCTGGATGCTATGTAGTCACTTGAGAAGTGGCATTTTTTGTCTTAAAATCACCTTCTGCCATTACCTGCTTTGATCTCCTCTGATCTTTGCTCCTAACAAAATCCCTACTCATCCCAAATGTATTCTTGAAAGTATTTCAGGAGTTGTTGAATGACAATGAAGGATGGGTTAATTTTTTAGATGTTTTTAAAAGTCATTTTTCAAATGATAGACACCTCAAAATCAAAATGGTTTCATCATTATGTATCACAACCATTGCTTCCCTAAAATAAAAATGATTAAGTCGCCAAAATTAATCACTACTAGACTTACTTGCCTGGTAATTTAACTAGAGCGCAGTCATGGAGGTATGGGTTAAGTGAGTGGGTTTCCAGAATAATGTTTTTTATTATGTCTTTGTCAGTCAGGGCAATTTATTCTGGAATTGTTGTCAGAGGAGAGAGCGTGAACAGGATCACCCTAGAGTATGAAGCAGTCACTCATATCTATCAATCACACATCTAAGCACATTTAAACTTGCTTGAGAAGTTCATTCTCTTGCTCAGGATTTATCTGATTCTTAATGCAGAAGCACTTTAAATACCAAATTGTATATAGAGCTCCATCCTGCACCTGATTAATCTTTTATGCTCTCCCATGGCTGCTGTGCAGCTATTTCCAAGAGATTGCTCTGCAGGCAGCTTGGGCTCTGTGGAAGACCCCAGGAAGGGGGTCTGTGCTTCCCTCAAAGTGAACAGGGGTGGTGTGACATTACTGGTATTTGGTAAAGAAAAGGAGGAGGAGGAATTTGGGTGTGTGGGGAAAACGGGAGGAAACATAGCAGAGAAACAAATTCTCTTTGGTGTCACGTCCCAAAACCTAAATGAGAACACTCAGGGAATTATGGTGTCGGAGATGAGTTGTTGCTGCTCTCTCTCTCGCAGCTGACTTGACATTGTCCAGCCTCCTTCACTTCAGTTTATGAGGCTGCTGGTGCTGAATGATAGTTTTATTAATGCTGACTGGGGTGTCACCTTGGGTTTCAGCAGCGGTCAGCTATGAGCAGTAGGCATAGCCAGCACCAGTGATGGCAACAACAATCTCCCTCCAGGTACATAAGGGGGTTTAAGTCCCCTTAGGAGCTTCTGCAATGGATGAAACTAATTGCGTCGCTGCTTTCTTAATGGTTGCAGTCGTGTCCTGCGGCGATTCCTATCCTCAGAGAGACTGAGTTGCAGTATTTTCTGCTGCTGTTGGTTTTCTTCCCTTCTGCCTCTCTGTTTGAGCTGTTGGCTGCCCTCGGTGGGAATTGGGGTTGGGTGAAGAGGGGACATGCCACCCCTTGCACAGGGCACAGGCTGATTGCAGGAGAAAGAGCCACCTTTTTCTCTTTGAACTTTTTATAGTCCGTTCCTTTAATGGAAAACTGTCCCTCATTATTGCCTCCTCCTAATGGCCTCCTGTTGCGCTTCAGGAAAGCGGCGGAGTTGTATAAATGATGTGATGACTATATTGCCATTGCAAGCTATAGATTGTCATGCAGAAGGGTTTCAAACTGTGATGGCCCTCATGTCAGGACTGAGTGTGTGGTGACATTTTCCATTCATGAGCCAGTGCTCCCTTCTGAAGTGACTACTGTTTCAAGCTGAAGACAAAGTGTAATAATTTTGTTTGTAACGACGCATAACTATGGCTGGCTGCACAATTACCAGTAATTTTAACCATTCAGTGGGAGGGGAGGCAGCAAACAGTGGAGTAAATAAAATAGCAGCTTGCTTTGAACATATTTGGATTTTTTTTGTGTGTATCCTTGTGCCATTAATATTTTTTTTTTAATCATTTATTAGGTAAATTGTTTCAAAGGGAATTTGTTTCTGCCTTGTCCCACTGGTCCCAGCCGTGTGTGGTCCCTGTTTCCAAGGTGAGGAAGGTCAGCAGCACTGCTGAGTGATGTGGTAATAAATGAGAGAGGAGAAGATGAACTGCCCAGTCCTGCCCACTCACCTCCATCCTTTAGACGCAGATTGACTCTAGGACATGCAAGGGCTGCCAAGTAGTTAACCTGCTGAAAAAAAGAGTGCAGCTGTAAAGAATGAACTGTCCTTTGGTGAAAACATCTTAATGCTTCCTTAATTACACCCCTGTAGGGTATGCACATCTTAATAGCCAGCAGTGTCCACATGGAGATGGCAATTCAAACTTAACTCTTGCAAAGTTGCAGAGAGAACAGAAAATAACCGTTTTACCGTAGTTCTTGAGAAGTCATCTGGGGCCTAAAGTGTCTGATGTTATTCTATTACATTTCCTTTCCGCCCCCATTGAAATAGTGATGTGCAGTATAAAATTGTCTCCTTACTGAACAGAATCTTGGAGATTGTCTGTTTGAATGGGAAAGTTTAGCAAGTTATTTCAGCATAGCAGTACTAGAAAATTGCCTTTTGTGAACAATCCTACTCCACTGTAAGCACATCTACATGAGGAGTCAAATACAACTAGATTTATTAAAATCACTGATTTTGGCTATGCTGGTATCTATTTCCCCTTCAGGCAAGACTGACTGTAACTGACCAGATTTTTAGCTGAAATGGACATTGAATAGAGAGGGTGATCACTGAAGAAAACTATACTGATTTTTCCTTCCATATCTTGTTCTAATTAAGAATCAATATAATCTCATGCATTCAAGTATGGGAAAACTGAATATTTTTTGTCTGTTTTTAAGCACTCAAACTATGTTGTTTGAAAGTGTTTCAGGTTGCAAAGTATTTTTAAAAAATGCTATTGCATAAATCTGCTACGGTTCTGCCTTCAGGTCAGTGGGATGCCCCAATCTGAGGTACTGACATATTGTCTTCTGACAGCTGCCTTAAGTGGCTTTTGAACAGAGAGCCACCTGTTTTCTTGCACCTCTGGCAGTTGTGTGTTAGGTCTGATATTTAGGGCTATTGGAGTCTATAATTAGGTAACATGTTGAGGATCTCTGCTTTTGTGATGCTTGTATGAAAGTAGGAGTGATTTAACCTGGGAGCAAGAGGACATGAAGTTACTGGAACCTAACAGCGAAGCAGATTTTCTGCTTGAACACTCATCAGGCTGTTTATTTGGGTCCTGTGTCTTGGGACCCGTGTACTCTTCAGTTTCTCTTGCTTGAGGTAGTGCAGTACTGGCTGGCTCTTCATTTGGTCTTTTGCACGTTGTCTTCAGTGATGTGGGACCTAGCAGTCTGGATGTCTCAAGGCTGGAGGGTTTGTCACTATCTCCCCTCTCTCATTTTTCTGAATTCTCCCTCAGATTCCCAGGTGGACCAGTGAAAAATTGACTTTTTGCTGAAGAAAATGAAAAGCCGAAGGGGGAAGATGTTTTTGGATCAAACTTTGTCTTTGGGCGCTCTTTCATTTCAGAAATGTTTTGAAGTATTTACACTTCAGTGCGTTTGGAAATGAAATATTTCCAAGCATTTGGATGATGTCAAAATGAAGTTTTAAATGCAAGACACATTTTCAGCCAAAATGATTTGCCAAATTTGGTGTTAAAATAATCAGTAGTCTCAGTTGCCTTAAGCCTGCACTTTCAGCAGCACAATGCATGTGGCTGAAATGGTGCCCAGCACTGTGCCTCAGTACCTTCTGCACTGTCTTCTTCAGGGGTCCAGCCTGTAGGTAGATGTCATTGTTTGAATCCTCTTTTTAACTAAATCATTAGTTTAAAAAAACTAAATCATTTGTTTTAAAAAAAAAAGTCATGTGTCCTGCCCAAGTCAGCAGAGTTTTGACCTCAAAAAGGCAGAAAAGCCAGGAAGTACATGAAAATTTCTAGGGACTTTTCTGGAAGATACAAGCTTACTATAGGGGAGGGTAAGACCTGAACATAAGTAGCATGTATGACACAGTAGTTGGCATCTCTGCTAATATCCTCTGAAAATGAAGAAAATAGGTCTTCGGAAACATGTAGGGGAGATCAGTTGAGACCACAGTAATGAAACTTCCAGTCCAGACTCTCCTGGATTTTTGGGGACTGAAATGTGGGTCGTGATTTGGCTCATTTCTGCTGAAGACAATGAGAATAGGTAGTAACAAGGCTTGCATCAGGCTGCAAGTGGTATGCCAGGCTACCTGCTGGTAATGTCTCTGAAGCATTTCCTGGAGGAAATCCATTGGTGTCAAAAGTTTAATCTTATTTTTTTTCTGATCTTCAAAAGAAAAACTTCAGGTAGGTGCAGACATCAAATGCTAATCACTGCCGAACTGCAAATTAGATTGGAGCAACTCTGAGTGGGCTTTGTAAATTATATAGCTAAGAGTGAGAGCTGCAGTAAACCCTTTGAATTGAATCTGAATGTTGGCAGTCATCAGTGGGTGAAAGATTTCAGGACATCTGAGCTTTAATTCTTTTAGTGGTGTGTTTTTTGTTTTTTTTTTTCTTCTTTTTTTTAGGGACATGAAAGAGAGGGAAGGAGGACTTCCTATCACAACAACATAAAACATTGGCCTTTGTAGGCTATTCAGAAGAGTTGACACATTAAAATGAATGTAATATCAACATTATAATCAAGGCACATAAGCCTGAGAACAGTGCAAGCTCACTTTTGCCCTTTTGACTCATTATTTATACAAATCTGCACTGCCATTCTGCAGTGCTTACTACAGAAGTACTGGTTTCCCCTGTAGTGCTGGCTTGCATCCCTTTGCATGCTAATGCAATATTCTATTTCTAACTTGACGGTAATAGATTAGTGAATACATGAGGCTATCGTTCCTCTGCTAATGTGATTCCAGCCATGCAGAAAACTCGAGGTTTGGCTCAAACAGACCAGCTCTGAGCATTCTTCATATAAAATTCAATTTAAATAATTTCTAATTTAAGTGTCTACTTTGTTTTTTGACTTTCAGCTTTAATGTGCTTTTTTTTTCCCCCCAGAAAAATTTGATGTTTAGTGTTAGTGGGGGAGGATGGAAGTTAGTGCTGTTTGCCTTTGCCAGCTAATTGTTTCAACCTTTGTCATTCTCTCCTTGAATAGGAGGTGTATTTTAATTATTGTATGAAAGATTTGTCTTGATTAGAATAGGAAAGCTTTGGTGCCTTTTCTGGAAAGGGAATGGAGACTTCTATATTTGGCTTTGGCTCCTCTTTCTTGCACAGATGGTGGTGCAGTCCAAAAAGCTGACAAAGAAATACATGCACCACACCCCAATTATACTATAACTCTCCTTGTTTCTGAACACTGAGTCATGGGTGGCATTGTGAAACTTTTCATGTACCGCCTGCTGGGCTCACCGAGAGCATAATAGAGAAATTGAGATGATTGTGTTCTTGCTTTCAAAGTGAAAGAAGGGGGAAGAAGGGACCGTTGTAAGTTCTTTTGAGATATAAAGAAGGCTGTTTTAATGATGTAATCAAACCAGGTCTACACAACATCTCCTTACCTGCCACAGCATGGGATGTGCCTCCTCCTGGTCCTTAAGCCCTGGTTATGAAAAACTGTGTAACTGACTTTCCTGGTGGCCAGGTACCAAAGTATTCATGTGAGCAAGTGCCACCTGGTGCCAACTACAGGGGAGAGATGGAAAGGAGGACTTTTTGGAGATGCCTAAGGGTGGTAGATGGCCACAACACAGCAGGTGACCTAGTGATGGGGTGGGGATAGACTGGGTTGGGTGTGTAGGACATCCCTAGCACTGGGAGATGCTGGCATGGGTGACCCCCTGCTCTCCTGCTTCCTCGCATTGTTGGAGATCTGGATGGTCTAGTGGTCCTGTGGCAGTGCAGTGCTGCCAGCGATCAGGGGGGTAGTTCTAGGGCAGGAGCCACATCTATGGTGGTTATTAATTGTTTCTACACTGTCTGATCCAGAGATACTATCTCACAAGCTCTAATGTTTTTGGGTTCTTTTGGCAGAATAGGATGGTGATACACTGGGTGCTGCTGAAATTTGGGATAGGCTGTGGGTGTCAAGAGGAGACTAACCCTTCTGACAAATCTGAATTTATTTTTTTTTCAGGCAGAGACTGGGTGCTGCAGTTATAAGTATGTCATTTAGATTCCACCCCTCTCCCTGCTTTAGTTTTTTTTTTTTTTTACAGTTTTTAGACTCTGCATTTTTTATGGCTAAATATTTTCTTCAAGGATTGCTTATGTTGAGAAAAAAACCTATATTTTTAAAGTGTATATCTGTTTGCTTTGGGCTAATCTCAGAATGAGATATAATAGCTTAGGGATCTGGGAAATAAGACATTAGTCAATGCTATCTTTCAGTTCCTTTATATGTTATAAGCAGATTCAGTTCACTCATAAAAAATATCCTCGTATACTTGTATTTTAAAGACTAATCTCTCTTTGTCTGTCTATTTCTATTATTCACAGTGCTTTGATATCTGTGTGTCAAAGAATTCTGGAAAAAAATCACCTTACAGCTTGAGAGTAAGTGTGGAACATTTTAGCTCAAAAAGAGAATTTTTCATTAAGATATAAATAAATAAGAGTATGGATTATAGTTGAAGCTAGTTCTTATTTATTCAGCATCTGCAGTTATGGTTGTGTTTTACAGAATAATGTAAAACTTATCCCTTTGTTTTATACAACAGTTTCTCTTCGCCTCTGTAGAGATCAGTGATCGGAATGAATAACATTAATTTAATCCTGTCCCTTTTCACATTCATGGGAGTTTTTCCACTGACTACAGTGAAGCTAGAATCTGTCTAATATGTTTTAACTTTGGTGTCAGACAGAGTTTAAACCTGGGTAAAGCTGTTTCCTGCCAGTGCTGTATCACTTTATTTTTACTTAAGGAATGGTTCTCCAGTGTGTAGTGGGATGTTGATCCAGACTTCCAGGTGCCAGCAGGAGTGCTACAGAAACAAGAGCTGTTTGATCTTACCTTTCCCCTCTCGAAGAGCCCTCCTGCCCTATACAAAACATAGCGAGGAATTTTTCCTTATGTCAAACTCTAGTCCTGGTGGGATTCCATAAAACCACTGTGGACAAAGCTCCCTGCCCATCGGCCCTGGGCTCCTGGGGAGTGCAGCTGGTGTCTTCCACCATTCCCCTCCTATCTAAGCTGATAGTCTGGCTCAAGCATCTGCCTGTAGACCCTGAGCTAGGGTATAGTTTAAATAATATAAAAGAAAGTACAGAAATCTGTTTCTGAGCATAGCCAAAAGAGGCAAGATGCTGTAGTGAAGCTGTGTGACTCAATGTGCTCAGCTCTAGGTCTCTGTGGTGTTCATGGAGCTAGAGAGGAAGAGGGCAGAACTGCTGGTTGTGAACTGGTTTCCAAGTCAAGCTGGCATTTTGGACACTATGGTAGAGGGCAGTTTTGTCATTACTGCAACAAAAGGCACGCAGTTATTGGGTGAAGGGATATGCATATGCATATTTTTAACAGGTGAGCAGAAATCAAATCATACAAGTAAGACCCCGCTAGTTCACTTATTACTGTACGCTTTTAAAATTAATTAATATGGAATGCCATTGCAAGACTAAAAACTATGTTAAATAATACTTTATTTTCTCATATCTAGTAGTTCCTTCAATAAGATTCTTTAATAGTGTGAATTTTTAACATTAGACTTCTGAGTGGGGACTTCTTATACTGCCAAACTATGATTGTAAAATGGCATTTGAATGCTGTAGTTTTCAAGTGTTGCAATGATAAGATTCCTTACTGTAATCTGAATTTCAGTACTGGAATTTTTCAGAACGAGTTTGTTAGGCAGTTACTCTTCCAGGTTACCCATAGCACTGCACTGCCACAGCCAGTCCAGTGGTAACTACTACTTTTTTATCTTCTTTCCCCACTTCTAAAATTATCAGCAAGTATGGTCATGTTGTCTTTCTGGTCCAAAGAACCCTATAACGAACTACAGATAAACAGCTAATGAGCCATGCGGCTCTGTCAAATAGTTGAGTTGTGTCTCTTTCACATGATTTAAAATAGAAAACCACTTTTTTTTTGTCTGTCCAGTACTACAAAGAGGTGTGGTTTTTTTCCAGAATTTTCAGTTTGAGTTTTTTATTTTCAGAGCTTTAGTTTTACAGCTTTGCCCGTTGCCTTTTAAAAACTGGGAAAGTTAGAAGTGTAATTGGTAGAGAAGAAAGGGGAGAAAAGCTAAACATTGTTCTTTCTCTTTTCTAAGGGAAATAAAGCAAATGCCAAGGGTTCTTACCTTTTTGTTTCTTGCATTTCTAAACACCTTTAACTTTTCATAACTCCTTCAACTTTGTAGACATTACACAGTGGAAAAGCTAATTTGATTTTTCTTCTGGATAGCCAGGTATCTCCTTCGCTATTGAAAGGATTTTGAAAAGCTAGAGTGAAAGCTGAATAAGTGAAAGATGTATCTGTGTTTGTGAAAATAGAAAGCATCTTTCAGTTGCATTCAATATCGTGAGAAAATGGGAGTAGTGTAAAGATGGTACATCTATTTCTAGAACATGCTGGTCTTTGGGAAGCGGTCAAGATGAAAATTTCCTCTTGAAATAAAATAAGTGAAGCCTTTTTAAAACCACCATGCCAAAAAATAGATTTGAATGACCCATGGAAAAATAACAGTCTAGAAATTGTCTGTTTTTGTTGTGATTTGTTCATTGGTAAAACTCTGACCAGCTCAAGTGAGCAGCATCTTAATTGCAGCTGCTGCTGCTGGCTAGAAGGGTTACCAGGGTACGTGGCTCTGCATCTAAGACTGACTCAAAACCCTGGGGTTTATTTTGCCTCAGCTGCTACCACAGACCACTGCAGCTGCCCAGAAAAGAGGTAAATGCAATCTACCTGTCCTGAGGCTTACATCTGCAGGCTTGACCCATGGCTGGTCAACACGCAGCCTAAGCTGTCTATGGAGGAATGTGCTTTGCTGTGTGAGCTGCTGGGCACGCAGGCAGCCTCAACTCTGATGTGAACAAAGTGGATTTTTGTTGGTTGGGTTTATTATGGTACTGTGTGCCACCTGAATGTGCTTGCATGCTTGCTAGGGTGCTTCCAGAAACTAGCAGGGCTTCAGCATCCTACCAAAACCAGAAAAGATGCATTGATTAGAAATCTCAACAGCGTATTTCTGTGTTCTAGGGGAGGAATTTTAACTTGAGGCACCTTGGTTACTAAAAGACTTCCAATCTCTAAAACACTAGAGATTTTGAGAATCAAAATAAACTTCCCTGGAGTGCTGACAGGCGTTAAGGTCTCATATCTTGTCTCTCAGATGGAGAAATGGATTGAGGCTTGACTTGAAATGTTAATATCACAACTGAGAAAGCTGCTATATCATTCAGCGTGACTCCAGAGGGAAAAGACCAATCACTTTAGAGTTAAGATGCATGAGTGAGAAAGTGCACATGGGCCAAGAATGATTGACGTTGAGAGATATTTTTTTTGCTCCACTGGATGATACCTGAGAAGCTCCCTGGGCTTAGAATAAATAAGGGTCACTGAAGAACACTTCTCAAGGCTGCTGCTGCCACATAATCTATGGGTATGATAACGAATTTCCATACTCTGGAGAATGGGATGCTGTATTTAAACTGCTTAAACGATGAACTGGTTTATATAACAGCAGCTTCCTTTTAGCTAGCGGCAGTGTGGAATATCTTTTGTGAGACTCGCTGGAAAGAGTAGGCTAAACGTTTAGTAGTTTTATGGAAAATAAGACCAGCAGTCCCCTAATCTCCACCACATAATTTAGGCAATTGAATCTGTCGTTCCAGATCCTAATCTCGTAGTGCAGTGGGAATCCTGCACCGATGCAGCTGTGCATCCAGGCTATGGTCTGGAGAGTCTGGGTTTATTATTGGGTTATGTTCAATAAAACATGTCAGAATGGATTTCTTTTCAGGAGATGATATATAAGCACTAAGTCTGGGGTTTGTAGCTATTCCATGAAATACGGTTGTTTGAAAGTATCTTAAAAAGTTAATGCAGTTAAGATTTCGCTCAGCCAGTTTATGGCACCTCCAAAAATAAATGCAGTTTCAATAGAATGACATCTCTCATAAAAGCTGAATCCGTCTTTCATGAAATTCAGGTTTTGAAATGAGAGCTGACAATTGCTTGGACTGCCAAAAGTATCTTTGCTCGTTTAGTGTGAGGACAGCCACTGTGTGACTTTTCCTTTTTTTAGGCTGCAGAAACCAAAAGGTCACAGGGAGGACAGTATTTCTCTCCTGTATCAGAGCTTGCATTAGCTCTCATTAGGAAATTCTCTTTGTATTCACGTCTTGGCTTTGGCAATGCCAGCTGTAGGCTGTGTAATGAATCTGTACAGGGGCTACAGGGAGGGGAAGTAGTCTGGAGGGGAAATGAAAGATAATAGCGTTGAAGCCCAGAAGAGTCACCCAGTGCAGGAGTATTATCTGTCTGAATGAAATTTCTTTATCTGGTAATTGTATATCTGAATGGTATTTTGGGCTTCAGTCATGCTGCCAACGATATAGCAAGTTGCTATTCAGACACCAAACAAAAATCAAACTTTCACCTGGCTTTAGTTGATTTGAATCTCTCACATAGATGAATGCTTACTATTGTTCCATCATGTTTCTTCTAACAATTTCTCTACTTATTTTTTTTTTTTAATTAGAAATAGTCCTATTTACAGATGTTAATGATCACATAGAAGACACTCACTTCAACTGTTGTGGTCCCAAAGCCTAATTTTTCTGGTGTGTTATTACAGTAATTTGGATCTCAAAATTTTGCAAGTGAGGCAACTTCTAGTTTTTAAGAAAAAGGGAGTAGCAAAGTTAAAAGTTGAATCTGTTCTCATTTCTCATGTTCTTCAGTGGAATCTTAAAATTTGCAACTGAGGCAACTTCTAGTTTTTAAGAAAAAGGGGATCTCAAAATTTTGCAAGTGAGGCAACTTCTAGTTTTTAAGAAAAAGGGAGTAGCAAAGTTAAAAGTTGAATCTCTGCTCGTTTCTGATGTTCTTCAGTGGTAGTTCCAGAAGAATCCCCTATGACTTCCTAGAAAGTGTAAGTTTTTGGAAGGCTTTAATGACAAGTTATACAAAGTATGCAATTTACAGAACACTGTGTTCAATTTCTATCATAACTAGGTTTTTACATTGGAATTTAAGAATTTATTGTCAATATTATATGCCTGTAAAGGATTGATTGAAAAAGCAAAAGCAGGGGAAGATTTTTCATATTTGTTTTAGTATATATGAAAGTATGAATTTAGGGATTCTTTTAATATTCATGATGATTGCTTATTCAATGCCAAGACCTAAGTATCAAAATACATAGATTCTCTTTCATGCCTGGAATTCTTATTCTGCCGAGAAGCTATTGTACTCCTTGTGCATCAGAAACAAACATGCACATTTTCATCCCATGAGACTAGGAAGAAAGGGTTTGTGAGTTTTATCAGTACTTCTAATGTTCTTAAACCCTTAGCACTCCTAATGTTCTTAAACCATCCTGTAGATATTGTCAGCAGAGGACGTGGCCAGCTTTTTAGCAGATATTGATACTTCGTAGGACATCATGGCTTGAAATAACCCCAAATTGTATTTGAATTATATAAAAACACTACGAGATATTATTTCAAATACATTGAACAAGATATGGGTGGTCCTGCTTTGGCAGGAGAGTTGGACTAGATGATCTCTATGGTCCCTTCCAACTCTAAACTTTGAAATAATATCTTGTAGTGTTTTTATATACATTGAACAGATAGAATCTCACTGAGGTAAGCATGTAAAAGCATTTTTAAGATGAGCATGGTTGGTCCTCATCATACTAGGGCAAAAATGCAGCACCTTGAGCTGTAGAAGGCATCTGAAGTGCTATCACAATGTTGTGATATACATATTAGCATTACTCATAAATTTTAATTTTGCTGCGTTTCTGAAGAGCAGTCATATTTAGGAGAACGTGTAATTCCATGCCCAAAGTCTATAGTAATCTGTGGTTTTGAGTGAGTTTTAGCAGGTTAGTGCTTTTTAAGTTTTTCATACAAAGTATGCTTTTTTTTTTCCAAATGGCTGGGATTGGAAGTAATTTGTGCTGGTTGGAAATCATACATAACCAGTATGTGGGGTTAGATCTACAGTTCAGCAAGTGGAGTGTGGACAGGCTAAGAATAGCAGTAGTGAGACCAATCGCTTTTGTGTAACATCCTTTGTTTGTTCAGCATTGCGTTACAGTGATATATTCAATATGCTCTTTGCCCGGTATTTGAAGCGTGGAACTAGGCACTTGCTGGAAGTGGATTTTCTTTTTTGAGATGACAGCCAATTTACAGTAATTAATGTGATAAGGACAGCAGCTGTAGCAGTCCCTAATTCCTTAATCTTAGAGTAAGAGCTAGAAATGGATTAGTTAGAGATAAATATATCTTATGGCATTTTCTCCTGAGGAAAAAGCCCTTTTAAAATATTGCATTCTTGTGGCAGGACTGGCCAACACAGCGATGAAAGCAATTTTCTTTTGCTGGAGGGAATTGCCCATACTGAACTGAAAGGAAAGAATGAATGTTGGCTTATTTTAAAGATGATGAATAAAATTTTGACTCTAGGCCATGAAAATAGTTTGGTGGACTGATCTGAGAGTGCCTTGATCCCAGGAAGAAGGGTGTCTATAGATTCTGTCTAGTGTGGATGAGCTTACTACAAATGTCAACAAAGATTAGGAAAATGGAGAACAACACGTTTGGGAAGTGGTGCTGTTATTAGTGCTTCCGCTGGGGAGGGTTTATTATCTTTCATGAAGAGATATTAACACTGGAATGGGAAGCATCACAAGCATGTGATGAAATATGTTCTTAACGAAATGAATTACTTGGAAATATGCAGGCTATGGTTACTTAAATGTTTCCAAAGTCTGCGAGGAATTTTTTTCTCTATTAAACAAAACATCACTGAATTAATAATGGAAATAAATTTCTGGAATCTGTTTGTTTTATTTAAATAAATTTACTGTGAAAAGGAAGTCCTGAACTGCCCATAACTAAGGTATTTTGTTAAATAAATTTGATTGAATCGTCTGCAACACAAGTGTATTTGTACATCTGATCTGGATGACAAGCTCCTTACATTTTATGGCCTTTTGCTGAGACAGCCACGAAAGCTGTTGGAAGTGGTTGGACTGTTTCACTGGTATGGATGGTACTTGTCCCCTAGAGACTAGCCTGGGATCATTATCTCTGAAAAATGAAATTAGTAGATTAATTTTTGATTGCTGGATAAAGGACTAAAGCAGATCCAAACAAAACATTCAGCAATTTTTGGTGGTTTCAAAAGAGGCCATGATTTTACTAATTGAAGAGAGATTAGAGCCTTAAAAGTTCTGTGCAGACAACCTGTTTTATTATCCTTCCTAGTAAACACAACATTTTCTCTGTCACAAAATCGCTAATAATTTAGTGTGCATAGACTTGAGGATAGTGACGCTTTTTGTTGTTCTGGGTTAACCTTTCTGCCTGATTTAAAGACCGTTGTGAAAGCGCTCTGAGGAGAATCCTGACATCTTTCACCGCAAAGGTGAAAGCTTTGATGTGAGCACTGAAATTTAAAAGCTGCTGCAAGGGGAGAACTGGGCAACTAATTTCTCTGTGAGTTTGGCTTGGAATAAAATAAAGACTATATCGAACGTGTCTCTGTCAAGCGTTTATGGATGTTAGCTATCGGTGGTTTTCTTGGTAGGTTTTTTTTTTAACGTTAAATTGTACCTGCACAAACAGAGAGAGCCTCTGAGGAGGAGTTTTCTGCATATTTTAAACTTAGTTTGCTGTTAACTGTGTGGGGAGTTTGTCTGTGTCCTGCCACAGAGGTGAGGAATCTTTGATGAAGCCTTACCTTTGCATTCAGAATAGTCACCTTTTACATCCATTTGCAAGATTAGTGTGCTAGCATTTAGGAAGCTCCATATCCCCTGTGTGTGTATGTATATATTTTCAGGCAGTCTGGCTTTTTTTTGTTGAGGAGCCAGAGTGGAGAACTCCAGGAAGCCTTTGGTTAACAAGAAGCTGGGTGGCTGCTGTCCCATGGACGCAGTGATGTGTTTGTGCCTGCCTAGTGTCTCTGGGAGGGGAGGTGGATGATGGAGCTCCTAATGGGTAGCTCTTCACCACCTCAATTTTGGTTTATCATAGTATGTTTTGCAGCAAGCACTTGTGAAGTGCTATCCTGCCTAGGCAAGATCTGTACCTTGTATATGCAGATGTGTTTCCTTGCTGTGCTGGTTCTTTTCTTAGTTAGATTTGGCCAGTTTTGTGGAATGAGATATATCAGCATTTTGTATCTTAGAAGCAAATTGATTTATCTTTTTTTTTTTTCCCACTCCCTCCCTAATCCCTATTCGATAACAATTTTAACAAAACACTCAGGAAGTAGTGGTGTATTCTCCTCGTTGCTCCCGGGTGCAAGGAACCTGGCTATTTCTAGCCTGATGATGTTTACGTGAGAAGTTCTGAAGCTGCTGTGCTCTCACTCGTGCGGAGTAATAGTTTCGCAGAAATCAGCTGGACTATTATTGAAGCAAAATACCACTCAGCGTGAAGAAGGCTGGTAGGAGAAGGCGATGTGCAGCTCAAAGCTTTAGCTGGGTCTTATAATAACCGCATTGTTTGTTCTCCACAGCCTAAGTGGAGGCGTCTGTGCTGTGGCAGAACACAGGAGCCTCCGTGATTGAAAAATGATGGCATGTGGTGATGTGTGCGCCGGCGAGCTCTGAGGACACATTTAACGTGGTGTGCCTATTCTGTGAAGCAGCAATGAAGCAGTTAAGATAGATGGGAATCATGCAGCTAAAAATCCTGCATGTACTTTGAAAACTCATCCAAGGTACTTACAGACCGTTTTTATTGCTGTCCCTCAGGATTTGTGCACAGTTTCTGGAAAACACAGTGTATGCTGCTGTTAGAGATATGTCTCCTTTTTCTGCCATCCAAATGCCAAACAAAGAGGAATGGAAACCAAATGGAAGCAGAGTGCTTTTGTTCATGAACTGAAAAATTTATGGCTATTTGTAAAAAAAGCAGAAGAACTTGGTCTGCTGCTGAGAAGCAAAGATAAGAAGTAAAACCTGTCACTGGCAGGGTATTTTGGGGTCACCTTCAGTCAGGGTGCGTCATTCCCTGGATGCCCGTGTGGTCAGTAGATTCCTGCCTAAACAACAGGCCCGAGTTTCCCCTTTTTAACTAGAGTTTGACTCGGAGCTGGGCATTACTTTGGCTGTTGAAATGATGGAGGGTTCATGGACTCTCTCTGTTGAGTGATAAATGATGAGTCCAGTTTCACTGTGACAGAGCATCTGGGCTTTTGATTTGTAAAACAAGTGCTGTATATTTTTGGAATTACTGAATTGTGAATACTTACACAGAAACTCAGAGTTACTTCACTGTGAAAAAGACTTTCCTGTATTTGAAACAAATTATTGGCTTCTAAAACCTTAGATTTTATTTTAATTTTTAATTCAGATAAACCTAACCTCTTCAGACTTTTTTGTTTTAGACAAGAAATTATGTCTTATTTCTTTGAATACTGTCCTCAGAAGGTTTTTAAAAACTCCAGCCATCGCCTTTGGATCTAAGATGGGGAGTTCAGGTGACACACCATGCTGACAGACTCTTCTCTACACAGGCATCTTCCTCGTGTCAGCCATTAGTATAAGCACATTAGGGATTTGCTTTAGTGGTCTTCCAGAACAGTAGTAGTTGTTTTTTGCAGGACATATCAAAGAATGGTCATTTGTTGTGCTCTGTAACTTGTAAGTAACTAATTGCAACATAGGGTGGTCCTAGAGCTCATCTGGCAGTTATCTGTAGGTACAAGCAGAGAGTCCAGTGTGCACGTGTGTGGGGGGTTTTTTTGCATTTTTTCTTTATTTTTTGTATTCACATGGGCATACTGGATATACCAGACTGAATTAATCCAATCAAATTGTAACCAAAACTGCACTCATACTATTGCAGGATATTGTAATTTGAAGATTAGCGAATTATTATTGGATGCCTTTTAAATCTGTGTAGTGCCTTTTATAATCAAGTACATATAGTGCTCTTACAGTTGTGGTTATCTGAAGTGAAGAAAGACTTGTAGAAATAACTTTGGCTTTTCATTAGCTGGAAAAATCAGAGAAGCTTTCAGGACACTTTTTTTTTTCCCCCTGTTTCAGCAAGAAGGTCAGAGTAATCAAAGTATCTAAAAACCACATTGCAATAACATCTTGAATGTTAGTAGAAATCTGACTGAGCGATCATTTTGTATTGAGCGATACCTGCTGCTTTACTGGATAAATACTCCTTGGTTACCTGCTATTCTTTTTCCAAAATGTAAAAGCATCTCTAAGTCTCATGGAGGCAGGCTGGAAGGACATGAATTAATGGAGTTAATGGAGGCCCTTCTAGAGTTTACATCCCTCTCACCACGTCAGCAGTAAACGTTGGACTAGGGCCTTCCAGGGAAGTTTATTATGGGAGGCTAAAGCAGCGTTGTGTTCTGTTGCCATTATGATCTGGTCCCACTGACTGGGCAGGACTGTTTTAAGACTCCATATACTGTTTGAGTTACAGCCACAGCTCCAGCAGTCTGGGCTGCACGGGTATCTTTCATTGCTGCCTTCCTCCACATCCGTTTGCACTTTTCACTGTTGGAATGGAAGAGACCGAGGAGCACAGAGAAAATGGAAGAGGCCATTGTATTAGAACACGGTACCATTCACAAAAATATATTGGACAATAAAATCAGTTACTTGTTTTCATTATGAAGACTCTATGGCTAATATTATATTATACAAATTAGACCATTCTTTTAACAATGACTGTAATGAGGATGATGTACTGAAGACCTTAGTTTGTTCATTTAACAGCATCAATATTGAAAGTTTATATTCTCCTCTTAATAGCTCTTCTACTAAACAGAAGTTTGCGTTGGAAATACAAAGATTTCTTTAATTTCAATATGCTAATTATAGATGATACATCAGTAGGAGTTTTACAGATATTGTATAGGTGGGTAGAGGGAGAGCCACTTGCAGTGTAGCTGGAGTTATCTTAGTAATGTGGAATTTCTATGGTAGATATAAAAATTATTTTCCTAAATTAAGTACGTCAAAGTGGGAACTCTTGAGGGGAAGGATGAAGTTCTGAGGAAAAAGAAATGTATTATTCTGTTTTAAAGAGGTCAAATGGTTTTAGATGATGCTTATTTTTCAACAGATGGCCACAAAGATAGGGGAAGAAAATCAGTTACCAAGTGAGAAGAGTTAAGAAACAAAGAAAAATACCAGGGTGGTGTGATGTGTGTGTGTAGGATACCAGTGGTTATAGTCACTAGGAGTGTGATATTGTCCTCTGCTTTATTTTTGTGATGTGATGGAGTATAGGAAAAGGTACCCAAAGTTTTTGAATTGTTTGGATTGCTGCTTTCCATATGGATAGACCGGATGGGATTTTGTTTACTTGAACTGAATTTCCCCAGTTAAGTATTTGCTGTGATGTGACTGTGTCTACCAGCAGTGTTGGTGTTTGATCAGTTCTAACTTTTCTTTCTACTGCACTTGGTGGCCTAAGAAATTAAAGGGGTATTATCACGTCAGAATTTATTATACTGATGGTTACACATGTAAAATTAAATGCTCTATATAGTTTTAGACAAGGGTGAATGTATAAGTTTCTGATAAGAAGCAGGATAAATGTGCATTCTGCTGAAAAGTTAAATGTATGAGACCTCACTTTATTTTTGTGGAAAAATAACACAATACTTGAATTCTCCATTCCAGAAGATCCTTCAGATCTGTCCTCTCTGCTCCAGTTACTCAGGATGCAGGCCATGCCCAGTTATTATGGGGAGCTCTAACAACCAACAAAACCTTTATCTAAACCTCCATATGGCACATCACTGGAGTACCTAGACATGCACTTTTGTCTTTGGTCATTTTGTACAGAAAATACAATTAGACTTGGCTGTCAAACAGATGAAATCTGTCATATTCCTCCTGTAGGAGCTGAACTTGGTCCAGCCCAATAAATACAAAAAATACTCACCCATAAAATTGCAAGCAGAGCCGGCGATTTCGGTGCGTGTGGACTAAGATTCTGTGGGGTCTGGCAGGTGCCATTTTCTGGCTGAACAGCCTGTTTCTGTGATCAGCGCCGTTTCCCTGCTCCACCATGCTAAAAAACATTGCAATAAAGCAGCAGATGGCTTTGCCACACCTTCCCTAAACAGGCAGTTTCCTACAGAAAAGGAACTCTATAGCTTTCTGAGGAAGGACCTTAAAATCAAGATTTGTTCAAATCACCTTAGTAGAATAACCTTGCAAAGCGGTTTCTTTCTATTGTTCCTTCTTGTATCTTGAGTCTTTTAATGTGCCCTGCCTATTGTAGACACGTGAAACAGGAGGAAAAAAATATGACTCAATGAGAAGTCTCCTAATGTCTTGTTTTCCTGTTCCTGAGATCTGTGAACAGCCCATGTTTCGCAGACCTGTTAATTTGTAGTGGTTGAAATCTTCTAGCTAGACAGGCTTATCACACTCGATCTAGGAGTCACAGTTAGCCATGTCCTGGGAGCTCTGTGTTAGGTTATTCGCAGCATTTGGGTAGTGTGGAGTTGGGCAGGTTCCTGGTCGTTAAGCATGACTGTTGTGTGTAGGTGGTGTGTGTACTCTGTAGAAATAAAGCTTCATTTTTCAGGTGCTGTTAATCTTTTCCTAAAACCATATTTCAATAATAAGAAGGGGGAGGGAGGGAATCACATTTTGGAGAGCTGCTTGCTCTCCTATTCCCTTTTCTAGAATTATGTTCTTATCACCCAGTATTCATGCTCATGAGGGTACAGTCTTGACTAGTCATAATCTTCATCTGCAGTGCTTCTATTTGGTATGAGATGTGCCACTTTGACAGGAGGCCATTCAGGACTTCAATATTGTATCAAGGAGTCTAAGATTAATCTAGAAAGACATCTAGAATTAATATAAGTGCAATACAGCTCAGATACTAACATGGTAAAAGTCAAACAATAGGGGGATGCTCTGAGGTGGTGATACATGCACGTATAGCTAATTCCCAGGCTTTGTCTTGTACTTTTTTTTCAGCTTATAACAGTGTACTGAAGCTGAAGGGCAGCACATGACAATTATTCAAAATTCTTGCTTCTATACAGAAAAAGCTTTAGCAAAACTGAGGGAGTGAGAGAACAGTTCAATAGTAGATTGAATACAGGGTAAACGTAAATCTAGGACTGTAATCAACTATCTACAGCACTGAGTCTTGTACCAAGAATCTTAAGCAGCAACATAGTAAACAAAATAAAATGTTTCTAGAATTCTTGCTCTGATAAGCTGGTAAGTGTGCTTTGTGTTTTGCTTTGAAGACTGGTTTCTGTGGGTTGGTGGGTTTTTTCCCCCTCCAGATTTTGGGTACTTTTTTTTTTTGTTGTTGTTGTTGGTTTTTTTTAAAGCTGTAAATTGAGTTCTTCTGACTTGCGGTGAAACTGAGCTTATGGCTTCTCCCCCATCAGGAAGACACTGCAAACAATTGCTCTCTTGCTGCTGGAAACTTTTTTAAAGATTAGTACTCTATAGTGCCATTTCAAGATTCAGACATTCATTCCATGCACCATTACCCATGGAAGAAGGAAAAATAGACTATTATAACTGTAAGTGCAATACTCTAAGCTAATGGACAGTATAAGAGATGTGTACTTTGCACATACACACTATTCGTTTGGAGAGAGTGCATGACTTTGACATGCCTTCCTCTAATGGAAAAGCAGTTAATAACATAGAATATTCTTCCACAGAAGAGAGACAATTGCCACCCACCTATCTTACGTGGGAAGAACAGATTGAATAAGGTTTGTGAGAGAGAAATACCTCTAGACTCAGTTAAGAGACACTTTGACACTAGAGTCCTAGTAGTAAAGTATAGTATAACCATTTGCTTTTTATTGCTGAACAATTAAGATGGAAAGTGTGAGAATAAAATGGAATGTCCTTGCAAAACAGCAGCAAGAAAGCATCTCCGGTGTGATAATCAGAAAGTAAAGTGGTACTTTTGGGATCTTTCTGCTATAGTCTCCCTTGCTTTTAAGGCAGTAGCATTAACTTTGTACGCACATGCATGTGTGCACATATTTTTAAACTATATGTACATAGAGTACTACAAAGTTTATTTTTGTATTGTTTGAAATGGACTAAAAAGAGGGTCAATGAATGCATGACCTGTATTTGGCTATGTTCATATCAGCATTCTATGAGATTTGCTTTCACATCATTAGTCTTTTTTTCCAAAGCTATTTTTTATGTTTTTACTTTGTAATTCACATGAAAGCCACCCGGTTTCAACTATTGATATACCTTCTCTAGTTTACAAAGATTCAGTCCCCATGTGGACTTTCCCCTTTACCTCGTGGTACAAATAGAGTCATAGGATTGTCTTGTTTGGAAGGGACCTTTAAGATCACCTAGTCCAACTGTCCACCTAACTCTGATTAAGAAAAATAAATCACTAAACCATGTCACTAAGCACTATGTCAACCCATCTTTTGAGTACCTCCAGGGACGGTGATTCAACCACTTCCCTGGGCAGCCCATTCCAATGCTTAATAACCCCCTCAGTGTAAAAATTTTTCCTAATATCCAATCTGAACCTCCCCTGGTGTAACTTCAGGCCATTTCCTCTTGTCCTGACACCTGTGACTTGGGAGAAGAGACTGACCCCTGCCTCTCTCTATAACCTCTTTTCCAGGTAGTTGTGGAGAGCAATAAAGTCTCCCCTCAGCTGCTTCTTCTCCAGGCTGAACAACCCCAGCTCCCTCAGCCTCTCCTCATAAGTCTTATTCTCCAGACCCCTCACCAGCTTCATTACGCTTCTCTGGAATGGAAATGAAGCTAATCTTTCTAAGCTATGCTTACAAGTGACTGCTTTCAACTCACACAGTATGTGCCAGGACAGTAAAATTAACTGTTTCAAGCTCCAAATGATTGGGACCTATCTGCAAACTCTTTCAGTCTTTGACTATAGTGTTTCTTTTTCTTGTTGATCTGCTTATGGAACAACCACAGATCATGTATGTCCTCTTTCTAAAGATGTTGGAACTCAATTCCATTTTCTCCTGGTACTATATAAAAGGGTGACCCCATAGGCATTCAGTCTATTTTGGGTGGGGTCCAAAAGGTGTAAATAACTATATTCTCTTTGCAGAAGGAAGATATAAAGGAAACCAGATGCACAGCTCTCATGTAAATTCTTAACTGGTAGAATCTTTGTAGTTCCCTTCCTAGGGCAACCTATAGCTACAATCATATACCTTTAATTTCTAAAACTCAACCCAAACCAAAACCTCACAGAACCCCATAACCCTTTAGGTCACAATAACCTTTCTGAAATTAAATCGTGACATTTCAAAAAGGCATAAGTGATTTTGGTGTTTGAATTTTCATTTTCTTTTAGAAGACACTTTATATGCTACTTGGAAAATTCTCCTTGGTGTATTTACCAGCTTTTCCTTTAACATTCACAGTATGCCCAAATTTGTGTCTTTCTCCCAGTCATCCTAATTTACTTCAATCCTTTTCTCTTAAGAAAGACTCTTAAGGTGCTTTTGGTCCTCAGTGCGTTTCCTCACCGATTGTAAACCCCTGTGTTCTGCAGTACCATTTCTTTTCTAAAAGACTTTAATTCTTGGGTTCCTCTCCTTCTCCTGACTGGATGTCACTGAAAGCCTCAACTATTTTTTCCAACAAATTCTTTACTGCCTTGTGATGTTGCATCTGTAACATAAGAATGTCTTAGCATCTCTCTAGCTTGCTCTGCTTGGTTTTCTCTCACTACTAAAGATTTTGCATGGTCTTATTTTCCTTTGAGTCAGCAGGCTGTCAGATCTGCAGCTTTCTTAATGCCACACACATTTCAGATCTGCTTAAATATGACAAGAGCGGTTGACTCAACTACAATTGCCATGCCAATGCTGAGATCTTGATAGTTTTTAGCACAAACAATGTGGAGATGGGGAGTGACTTGTGTAAAGGAGTGTTAGTTTTAGTCCAGTGCACGTACAGGAGGACCTAGCTTGTGTCTCGGTTGCAGGCAGTGGCTCAATAAACATGATTAATAATGATACTTTATCATACAAAATCAAATAGCTTTTCTTTTCCAACACCTGATACGAAAAACTGTCTGACTTGTGAAGTTGATCACTGTGTTTAATTGATAAGCGTGGTAGGAATACTGATCATAAAACAGCAGGCTGTAGCCTCTGAGGCCCCCGTGAATTATATTAATGAATTATGTGATATATGAATTATGTTCTCTTTTTAAATTATTATACATTATAACACCAATTACATTTGGACTTGAAAAAAAAACACAGAAAAAATCAGCCCTAAACCAACAAAACCCCCATAGATATGGAACTAGACTTTTTTTCAAAGTGCACAAAATTTTATTTCATTTTGCTTCTTTTGAAATCAGTTGGAAAATTCCTGTCAACTGGGATAGGAGCAGAGATTTCTCTGGCACCGAATGAATTCGAAAACACTATTACTCATGTCTCTTGTTTGAGTGCTAAGGGAAAAGTCTAGGAATGCTAAGAGCTGAGGATGTGGTTGTGTCATCTTCATCTGATGTGGAAGGGGCTTTCTTTTAAGTGCATGGAAGATTAAATGTATCTTTATGATATTGGGTTTACTGCAAATCATAAGGTTATTAATTAAATGGCTAAGTCTTATTAATGATGTGTGCACAGAGAATTATAGCTTCATCAGGCTGTTCTATTCTGGGTCTGAATTGTAATGCATCCTCACTTTGAGTATTGCCAGCCTAAGCCTGGTTATGCTTGAAACCTTGAAAGTTTTATGATTTCTATAGGCCTAATTGTTCTCATATGGTTATTTTGCTATAGCTGAACAGCTGAGGCAGGGACAGACTGTATTGTTAGGAGGGCTTCTGTGGAAGGTGAGGAGATAAAGGCTTTGTGGCATGGCTAATTTGAGCATTGACCTTTCATTTCTTGAGACATCAAAATATCAGGACTAGAACACAGGAAATAATCCAGCTACGGTAAAATCAGTTCAAAAAGTTCTCAGTTTACGGCACGCACATGTGGCAGATCAAGCAGTAGGGTCAATGTACCTTCAAATTCACTCCAACTCTTAAAACATGGACTTTCCATTCTTCCTCTAGATGTTGCTGCTGCTCTAATCTCTGTTTCTGGTTCCTAGTTGTCTCCACCAACTGTGGCAGGTCTCCCTCCTCATTCCTGTTCAGCCAGGAGGTTTGGGCAATTACTCAGACATAAGGTTGTCTTTGATCAGAAGCGTTCCTTGATACATTTAGCCCCACCAGCCTCTGCTCTGGGTGCATACTGAAACACTGAACCTGAGAGATGCATGTTTTCCCAGATACCCCAGCATGTGATGCATTTCTCTTCTATCCTCTCCATTTCTCCCTCTGTCCTCACAAAGGTGTTAGCAGAGTGGTAGTTGTCTGCTGTAGTGCATTGCCTGGAGGTGTTCTTAGCAAGTCAAGAAGGGTGAGATGGTCTAGTCAAAGTCCTGTGTCTACTGAATGGGGGCTAGGCTGAATGCTTGCTCCCAAAGGAAGGCAATGTTATTGCATTTAATAAAAACCCCAAGTTAAAATAGGTACCTGCACTAAACAAACAAACAAAAAAAAGGCAAAAAAGCCTGTCTCTACCAGCTGCTTTATCTTTCATAGAATCTGTCCAGCCCCCAACCCTTTGTAGTTCTCCCTGGCACAATTTTGCTAACAAATCTTTAGCTTTTGTAGATTCAGGGCAAGTGATATCTTTTTACTTTCTCAGTCCCTGGCAAATTGCTTAGCAGGGGTGGTGCAGGAGGGAAGCAACATTCTTGCTTTAGATCAGGCAATTGCCAATGCAGGTCAGAATTCATCTTGTTAAGCAATAATACATGAGAGATGGAGAGATAATTTCAAGAAGAGAAGTAAAGGAATGAATGCTACTCAAATTCATTTGAGAAATACATCTACAAAATACCATTAGGTACAATTCCCTTTGCTTAATATAAATACAACTCTGCCTAAGCCTTTAACAAGTCCGTAGCCATGGCATTTAATTGCCAGCTGCCTTTAAACCTTGAGCAGGTCAGCAGAGACACAATGCTATCAGGGATAATTTGTCATTTATGTATTTCCATGGAGTGATATATAATGTCTTGCTGAGAAGGGTCCTTGTGGGTGTCAAATGCTGGTGCTGCCTGTAATGGAAATAAAGGAAAAAAATAAAAGGCTGGCAAATAGATGTTTCTGTAAATGTAACTTTTAGTTTGCAAGTAACCTTGAGGCTAAAAGATAATTCCACCTCTGCTGGGGGGCAGTAATGAGGTGGCAGGTGAACAATTCAACCTCTGTGTTATTTATTGATTGAAAACAACTCCCAGCATGTGTGCTGCTTCTGAAATTTATTGAAGCCAATTGAACATACAGTGTGTGATATACACAGACTTGCTCTCTTCTTCCCTTTCCTCATTTCAATTTTTAAGTGCTTTCTAGAGACAGATATAGAACTAGTCATAACGTCTGGCATGTGGTGTGCATTTAGGGCTGGAGCCAAAACCTCTTGAAGTCATCGGTTGTCTTTCAATTGACTTCAACGGGCTTTGGCTTAAGCCTTCAAGAAAAAAGAAAAAAAGTATGTTGCATATGGTTCTGTCTGAAAGAGCTGGTACAAATGCAAACCTTGCTCTTAAACTCTTTGGGCAGCCTGTTCCAGTGCTCTGTCACCCTCAAAAGTAAAGAAGATTTTTCTTCACGTTCAGTTAGAATTTCCTGTGTTCCACTTTGTGCCTGTTGCCCCTTGTCCTGTCACTGGGCACCACTGAAGATTCTTGACCTCTTGACACCTCTTGACATCCTCTTGACACCTAGCATTTATATATTATAAGCATTGATGAGACCCCATTTCGGTCTTTTCTTCAAGCTAAAAAGTGTCTCCACTTTTCCTAATAAGAGAGGTGCTTCATTCCCTTGATAATTATAGCCTTCTGCTGGAGTCTCCAGCAGTTTCTTGTCTTTCTTGAACTGGGGAGCCCAGAACTGGACACAGTACTCCAGATGGGGCCTCACCAGGGCGGAATAGAGGAGCAGGATGACCTCCCTCAACCTGCTAGCCATGCTCTTTTTAATGCAGTCTGGGAGACCATTGGCCTTCTTGGCCACAAGGGTACATTGCTGGCTCTTGGTCAACTTGTTGTCCACCAGGTCCCTCTCCAGAGCTGCTTTCCAGAAGGTCAACCCCTAACCTGTACTGCTGCATGGGGTTATTCCTCCCTAGGTGCAGAATCCTACACTTGCCTTTGTTGAACTTCATTAGGTTCCTCTCCAGCCTGTCCAGGTCTTGCTGACAAGTGGCACAGCCTTCTGGTGTGTCAGCTACTCCTCCCAGTTTTGTATCATCAGCAAATTTGCTGAGGGTACACTCTGTCTCCTAATCCAGGTCATCAATGTTGAAGAAACACAGCCTGTTTCTTTTTTTAGCTACCCAAATCCCAGACCTCACCTGCTCAGGCTTGGAGAGTTGTGAACAGAGTCATGGTGTGTTTCTCTGTGCCTGTACTTCCCTACCTCATGACTGGAGGGGTGAGTAGAAGTCTAGGGTTTGTATTTATCCCTGTGGCCCTCCTAGGTGGGGCGGACACGTGCCAGATACAGAGAATTAGAGATGTTCAACCCGCATGGGTAGATTGGGGAGAGCTTCTTCTCAAATGTTGTCTATTTTTCACGCATGTATTGATTCTGCTGATACTATCAGCCGCCACAAACTCTGTGCTGCACGTAATGGAAATCTCTCACATCTGAGCCAATTACTTTGGTCATAGGTAATTTGTTCTACAGAGGAGGGTGCTTTTACGGGACTTAGATAAATAATCATCTTTCCATTATAAGAAACTCCTACCTGTAGTGAAACAACGCTCGCTAATTGAAACTTGTAATGGCTTTCCCTTGGATGATAGGGGTGACAGTATTTTTAATATTTTTTTTTAAAGATATTTTCCCTTGATCTGAAGAGATTTTTTTTTTACCAGAGAAGGGGAAGGATTTTTTTTTAAAAATGGGCTCTTTTCTCTTTTAATTAAAAAAATGAAAGGGGAGATAGATGTATTTTGAGTGTTTTGAAGTGCTGTTCTGAACACCTGGCTCTTACACTTGATATTATTCAGATTGCGCTTGCTCCAAGATTGCTGCTGAGGTCCCCTCTCTCTGCCCATTTCCACCCACAGACCTGCAGGCTCTGGTGGTGCCAAGTCCCTGAGGAAGAGGGCTGATGTGGTCCCCACCAAAATGCCACCACGAGTTGCCTGGAGGGACCGATTGAGGGTGAACAGCGGTTCCTGGCATGGCGCTGGGCTCTGGGCAGCTGGGGGTGTGATAGCAGACTCTGAAGGGGGAAAAGGTGGGAAGACAGAAGACTGTAGCACTCTGCAGTGGTGCCAGCTGCAGCAGCTGGGAATGCAGGGCTACAGGGAGCATCAGGAAATTTAGGGATACTATTTAAGATGAGATACATAAGTTGTTGTACCCACCCCTCATTGTGGTATAGAATATTTCCTTTTATGTTCATGCAGTGCAGCATGGGTTTTTTCTTCTAATCAGTTTTTCTGTTACTATAACCTCCTAACTTCTCTGTGCTGGCCTTCTGCCTCTGAGTTAGTGCTTCTCCTCTTCCACGGAGCAGCCTGTGCTGTTTGTCTCAAGCCCTGGTGTCATACACTCAGCTCAAGCCAGGACAAGGATCTGTAAAACCATTTTTATTCCAAGGCCAGCAAATTTGGGCTGGCCTCAGGTTACTGATGATCAACAGGCATTCAGTATAAGACACTTTTTTTTTTTTCTATCACATTCATGAAGAGTGCACTTTAAGAATAAAGAGGAAAAAAAATAATACCCTCACCTACCCCCCATTTGGCTCTGGCAACTCATGAGAGATGACTCTGAATGATTTCTTTCTCTTATTCCTAATGGGATTGACACTACATCATCTACTTATTGTTCAGATAGATTCAAGAAATTTATCTCCTCCTGCATCTCTCTGACAGAGAGGATGTGCTGTGCTGATTTTGTACTTGGCAGGTTGCACAGGACATAAGGCTTTTGCATTGCATTATTGCTGCTGGCAGAGCAGAGCCAAAAAGATGGATGATTTGTTTGTAGTATTGCCTCCTATTCATTTCACTCTCTCTCACCCAGCCCCATTTTCTTCCCTGTGCCCATCCTTACAGACATGCTTCAGCTTAAGCATCTCCCCTGGTGGAATAAAATTAAAGTGTTCCAAACAAAAGTTGCCTTAGTCAAGTTTCCAAAATAGGCTGCACTAATTCTCAAAAACCTTGTGTGTATTTCCAATTAAAAGGCAGTGCTTGTGCATTGGTGGGATTTTATCAGGGACAGAATGAGGCGGTGCCTTTCTAGGCCAAGGTGTTTGGTTTTGTTTCTCCATCAGGAAATGCCAGGGCAAAAAGGACCCCCTTCATTGCCGCGTGTCACGTTGCTCCTGTTTTGCCACTCACAACCCTGCTTGGCTTCTGACTGCACACGTTGCTGTAATTTATGGACGTGCTGAATCTTGAAACCTGGGCAATACAAAGCTTTTTGCTTTATAACATACACTGATCCCACATCATTTCAGGCTGCCACCTCTGCTCTTCTATGTTGTCTTTCTCATTCTGTGTTTGTCATGCCTTGCAAAGGCAAACTGTCACCCGCCCCAGCCACTGCTGGCTAACCAAGGCTTTGAGGAGGAAGGAGAAATTTGTTAATAGCTAACTCCACTTCATTACCTCCTACCCCATTCATCACTTTTAATCATTATGAGGGTGTCTAATTGTCCTTGTGTTGTGCTATTTTAGTCCTCGGTAACTTCTCCTCCATGGTGGTCCTTCGGGTATGCTTACCAGTATTATTTCTGGAGGTACCAGTTGTCTGCTACAAGGGATGAACATCACAGCTCTGGATAAATGTGAACCCTCAGTGCAAAGCTGTTGTGGTGGTCTGTCTTGCCTCCATGCTTTTTTTCTGGCTGCAGTATGTGTTTACTGTGTGATGAGCTTCTCCCATGCCGTGGGTACCAACTGTGCTTGGCCCAAACCCCTTTGGGCTGGCTGAAGTATGTGTTTACTGTGTGATGAGCTGCTCCCATGCTGTGGCAACCAACTGTGCTTGGCCCAAACCCCTTTGGGGGAACTCCCTGCGGTCATTTGCTACTTGATGGGGGGGTTTATAGGCAATAAGAGGCCAGGCTTGCTCACTCTGGCTGCAGAGAGGAGGGACAAGAGGCAGTGGTTGCACACTGCAGCAAGGGAGACTGTGACTGGACACGAGGAAGAAAACCTTAACACTGCCAGGGTGGCTCAGCGGTGGAATGGGGTGGTCCAGGAGCCTTTGTGACTGGACATGAGGAAGAAAACCTTAACCCTGCCAGGGTGGCTCAGTGGTGGCATGGGGTGGTCCAGGAGCCTGGGCAACCTCCATCCTTGGCTGACTGTTGTGCTGAATGGCCAGACCTGCTCATGGCAGGGCTGAGTCTGAAGGCACCTGGCCGTACTTCCAGCCCCAATGGTCCTAGGATCTTCTAATCCCATTAGCTATTTCTCATATAGATCTGCAGTTTCATCCACTTGCTCCCTGTAAATATCCTCTGAAAGAATATCCTTGTGTCTTTTTAGATGTTTATGACATTGGTGCCTGTACACCCTTGAAATTTCCATAAGTTTCCAGAAAACTGTCGTCCAACTGTTGATTCTGGATCTTCAGGCATTTTGAGTTTTAAAGAGCTGTGGGGGTATTCATTTGGCTAAGAAATTACTAAAGGTGACCTGTACCATGCTGCTAAGGAAGAGGAAGCTGTACCAATTGCTCTTCCTATTCAAGTTGCTGTATCATCCTCCAGATGATTTAGATTTTCTAACTGTAGAACCCCAGCTCTTCATCTATTGTACTTTGATTATGTTCTAGAGAACTCATCAAAGGATCAGTTGAGGGACCACAAGGTGCAACTCAATGTGTTCTTGGAAACCTGGAGGTGTCTCAGAGAAGAGATGTTTTTAAAGAGTAGCCGTGGTTTTATTTTTGAATTATGAGGTTTTCACATTGATAGTCCTTCTCTGGATGGCTTTAAAGTAGTACTGAAACTTTGTATGGAAAAGTGGTTATTTATTTTATTTAATTAAAAAAAGAGAGGTCCTTGTATTAAAAAAGGTCAGCAAAATCACTGCTGATACTCTGTGAAATGAAGAGCAGGGAAGAGAACTGGATGAGGCCCAAGCAGTGCTAGCAACACTTCAGAACTCATTAATGCAGAGAGGGTTACAAGAACGGACCATAATTATCTAACATAATAACAATTTAAATAAACAAGCATTTCTTTTGACTGGATTATTCCTATTGGAAGCAGTTTATAATTTTACGAATACAAGAGCTTTCAGAAGAAAATCACTGCAAAATTCTCAGTTAAGGGAATAGGTAAATTGGCTTTAAAATTCCACCATCTGGAGACAATCTGGAAAATTGGTCTTTAAAACAGATAATAATAATTAAAAAAGCTGTCATCTATTTTTCAACTCCAACTGTTGTTCTCAGTGGAGTCTAGGTTGGAATATGGCAAATACTTTAATTGAATTCTTGTCCCTCTACACTAAGTATGATACCCTTGGTGTATGTTCATGAGTTGTGGTTTTACAGCAAGCAAATGTAGCCACATTCAGGTTTTATAGCTAACAGGAATGCCTGAAATGGGGCAAGAGAGAGATAAAAAAAAATGCACTAAGCACAAAAAAAAAAAATCTAGATTAAGTAAAAATGGAAATAAATGTGATGGGGAAAAAATGGTGGTGTCCAATCTTTAGTGTTACAGTTATAAAAAGATTCTCACAGAGCCATCAGCTTTGTCCCATTGCCCAAAGCTGTGGGTAAAATATATTCCTGTACCATTAATTAAAATATCTGTATTAAAATTGATTGCATGTATTTCTAAATCATAATTGGTTTTAGCACCTAAAAAGTATGCAGATACACAGGAAGAAATATCTAGTCTATGATGCGAGGGGTAAGTGACTGAATGGCATGAGGGAGGGAAATGATGGTGTAGCAAACCCTTAAAGCCTGGCAAATTGGTATCTGAATTAAAATTTAGCAGAAACTTTGTGTTCTTCAATAGATAATCAACAATCAAAACACATCCTGCTGTTCTTTCTGTCTTCCGGGTCCGCTTATTTAACGGGTTCCTTTCAGAGATGATCACAGCACATTGCAGAGGCTGTGTGAGTATTAATAAGCATTTTTCTCAGTTTTTGAAGACTGGAAAATGGAGCTGCAAAGTGCAGAGCAATTAACCCTGGGTCACCAGGTAGCGCAGCAATTGGAAGGGGACTGCTCCCAGCGCCGCTCTCAGCCCACTTACAGGCTGCTGGGTGGAGGAAGGTCTCTCCTCTTCTTCCTGAGCTGAGTGAGCTGGGGGCACTTCCCAGGCTTCTCGTTTGGCATTTAAATTCAGCAGGAAATGTGCGAATCAAAAAATGCTTCTGCTGGGTTCAACCTGTAAATCTGGCCCTGGGTTTTTTCCTAGGGCATCTGCTTCGGGGGAAGCTCAGATCACCCCTTAGGATCTCTGTGTTGGGATGTTCAACTTCTGAGGCTTCCTGCCTGCCTCTCTGGGCCCTGGATCTGAAGAGCTGTATGTTTGAAAGCTTTTGTTGGGAATGGCAAAAACAGCCTAGATGCACTTAATTCAAAACACCGGGGAGCTGTGCTTGCTCAGCCCCGCAGCTTGCTTTGGCAAAATAAACAGGGCCATATTCCCATCTGTCATAACCTGGCGTGTTCCTGTTGAAGTGAGCTGATCTATACCAGCAAGGGTCTGACCCAGCTCAGCTTGAGTGCGAAGGAGTTAAGAACATCTGCACATTGATGAGAGAATTAAACGATGAGCTCTGGGGTTGGTGCTATCATGAGGAGGAAGGCAGCTGTTTCACCCTATTCACTTAGAATGAAAAATAAATATGAACCAGCTGTATGAATTTTTTTTTTTTTTTAGAGTTTGTTTTCTTCTTTTCCCCCACATGATAGCCCCAAACCGGCCCTCCCCTCGCTTTCCTCTTGTCTTCCTGCACTGGAATAGCCCTGAGCTTTGTAAGGGTTCAGATAAATCCCGACAATGAATTTTGTAAGACATCATGGCTGTGTACCATCATGCTCAGACTTTTCTGCGGGGGGTTGAAATCCACGTCTGTATATGAATGTTTAAGCTCCTCTAGACTTTTTTTCATCAGACTTCAGAGGTGAGAGAAAACAGCTTGGAAATCATGTTATTTGTTGTTGCTGTTGCTTTTTACCTCCTGGAAGCCATTAGGAAGTGATATTAATGAAAAGAAGAGGGAGGTCTGCTTTTGTGGGGATGCATCTTTTAAGTTAGTGAAAATTGCTGACTTGGAACCTGGTGTTACAGAAAATGAAAGCTCTTCGCAAGTTGTACATTATGGTTTTGCAGGTGATAAACAAGGCAGCTCTTCCAGGCAGAACTTTAACAATATTGTTCCAGTCATGCATTTTTTTTCATTATAAATCATTGAAGTAATTTTATTCTCCAATTATAGCTAAAATTTTATCCCTTGTAGAAAGCAGATGTCTGATATGCTATGATACAGCACCATCATTTTCAGGAGTTTCAGTAGGAACATTTATTCACAGGACTAGGAATAAAGAACAATCTAAAATCAAATAATATTTTTTTTGGTCGCTGAATTCTTGTCTGACCCAAACACTGATTCTTTTGGAGCTTGGCTGCTCAGTAAATATTTTCTGAGTGAGCCTTTCAATTGCAAAGTTATAGGATCATTCCTTATTTCAAGTGACTTTAAGAAGTGATGACTTAATTTATTAGTTGGAATTTTCCCACAATCTTACATAGAGAAAAGTCCCTTGTTTGCTTTGCAGTCGGTGCACAGATTGTATATGTGGATGAGCTGGCAAAATGATTGTCAGTAAACCAGGCTAAGCCAGATAACATGTCTGTGCAGACTGGTTTTCAATCCAGAGAATAAATATGAGACTAGATTCAGCAATCTCAGCTGAATGACTGTGGTTTACTCTGAGATGGTTTCATGCTTTCTGAAGTTATTTTCCTCCTGACAGCTCTGGAGGGCAGCATTGCACTTTGAATAACAGGAGGCTTAGACTTTACTCCTTCATTAATGGAAAGCATGAGAAAGTGAGTGAAATAAAAAAAGGTATTTGTGGGGGGCAGGGGTACAGGGACAAAACAGAGGAGAGAGGAAAAATCCAAAGAAAAAGACAAAAGAAACACCAACCTAGAATACTGGTCATGATAGAGGGAGGAAAAAAAAAAACCCAAACAGAAAAAAAGATGTAGTGGTTGTTTATTTGTTTTGTTTGTACATAATGTATTCCCTGTCAGAGTGTGTAAGGTATAGTACTAAAGCATCGAGATATGCCAGGATATGTGATACTGGACAATTAATAACTTCCTGAAATGGAAAACTACTATTTTTTGTGTTTCTTCCCCCTGATCTCCTGTTATTCCTTGCTTATCCATCTCCTTCTCACCTTTTCTGTTTCTAAACAACCACATAGGGTATTCATTTAAAACAACTGCTAACAGATTAAATTGGAAGCATGCTTTGCCTGCAAGTTGCCTCTTAAAACAAGCAGCCTGAGAAAGATCTAAGTCCAGCTGTGCCTGATGAGATCTATATAAGCAATGGTTCCAGGCTACAGGGAAGAGGAGGGGGTTGAAAGCCCTTCTTTTGTTCCCTTTTGTTTCCTTCCCCTCGTCTTTTCTGTTGCTGTCACTCTTGGTTGACATCATCCCATTCGAATCTGAATTGTATCTTCTCTGAGGAAAGCAAAGGGGCAGCCCCAATGCCAGGTTAGGTAGGTGAGAGCGTGGTATCTGGTAGTGGTCAGCTCTGCCTTCCAGCAGGTTGTTGGTGGCTGATGCAATGCATGTGCAACCTTTTCCTACAGGTTCTCCTTTACTCCCTTTCTGTTAGTACCATCCATGGTCCAAAAGGAATTCTCAGACTTTCTGTAAGGGGGTTTCTGTGACACAAAGCTGTGGCTCTTCACAAAGAGGTGGTCAAGCGTTTGTAATTCAGTTCCCTTCCCATGAGATATCTTTCCCTTAGTATGCGATTTTGAACCCATGGTTTGGCTCAGGCCATTTCGTGTCAATGTCTTCTTGTTTCCCTAAGACTTGCTAGTTTTTGAGTGCAGTGCATTTCTTGCTGGTGCTGTGGGAATGGCAGTGGAACAAGCCCTCGGGGATTTGCGATAGTCTGTGTGTCGTCCAGCATGTTGTGTTTGTGTAGCATCAGTTCCTGTAGCTTAACCAGAGGCAGGCAGGAACTTGGCAAAACAGATTTTTTTTTCAAAAAGATGAAGTCTAGAAAGCCAAACCTTTCTTCAGAATGTCTTAGACTGGGACAAGGTTCTTAGGCTGCAGATAACATATTAGAAAGAAAGAAACAAATTATCATCTTGGCTGAGACCAAGGTTGGAGTTCGTGGTCTACCCAATTCAGCAAGGGCATTTGGGACTGATATCCCACATAACAGGTGAGACCTTAAGCTCTGAACTGTTGATGGTCTCCTGCTTTTTGTTTGCTTATGAAAAAATAATTTCAGAGGTTAAGACTTGTCCTGACATGGTATAGGAAATCTTTTGAAATTTTCAGTGCTTTTTCAGGAAGAGCAAACTACTTCTGATCCTGCATTAAGCTCTGCAAATGTGTGTAAAAAGTCTCACAAAGACAAGCCTTTATGTTTGAATTGCAACCTTGTAAATGGCATTGATTTAATTTAAATGAGAAGTTATTCTTTCCTCATATATTTATACTTTTTGGAAAGAAAGAGGCAACATGAGGAAATGTTTTACTTTGGCTGAAGGTACAGATAGGGTAGGGTATGAAAGACCACATGAAGATTAATTGCTCCTGTTGAAATTTAGCTTGACTGCACAAGGTGAGACAGTTTAATTATTTAATCATAGTACTGCCTTTAGCTTTTGAGGCCAGGAATATAGTGATTTTGTTCCCTTCCCCACCCTCCTGTGTTTAATTTATGTGACTTCTTGTACCTAACCTTTCTGCCCCCTGTTTGGATAGGAAGAGGGGCTAAAATTTATTTCTTGGAGCGATGGTTTATCCTTGTGCCTTTTGTATGTCTCATGTCAGTTTTAACTGATGGACTACACTCGTTAGGATTGATGGAGTGCTGTGATTTATTGAAGGCTTTGGCAGTTGTTGTAATTGTTTATTCACTCAAATTCCAGAAGAGTCTAGAGGCTTTGAAATAGGATCAAGGTCTGGTTTGTAAGAGCTATGTAAAAATACTGTGTGGTTCTCTGTTTCAGTGTCTCTTCCCTTCCTGAGTAGATGTCTTCCTCCTCGAACAACTAGTTTTCTTGTGTTTTTACTCAAGCCTCAAATAAGACCTTGTTCCTTCTGCTCCAAGTCTATTCCTAGATTGCATTAAAAGGACAAAAAGGATCCTTTTAAACCAAGTGAGAGTTAGAGGCAGATTGTACTGAAGTCACAGAAAACTTCCCATGGACTTTGGTCAGACTGCAGGGTATCTGTCAGGCAGATGTTTAATAGTGTGCAGCATTTTCAGATGTGTAATTCATTGCAGGTGATGTTGCTTTGCTTTAGCAGACTGCCTGGAGAGCCTAGCTTACTCTCTCATTTTCCTAAGGACTCTGCTTATTCACTTTCCTGTGGGCTGTCCAGCCACTTGGTCTGGTCCTTGTGCTGCAGCTCCTTCCACTTGATGATATACGGTGGTGCCCTACAACTCTTGTTTTCAGGTAGCAATAACACATAGTGTTCTCTTGTAATAACTTATTTGTGCAGCTTTGCAACCTGCATTTCAAAATATTGGATTATGTAGCAATTAATAATTAACTGGTGTTAGAGTTGTTTCAAGCCAAGTTCTTAAAACATAACTCTATTACGGAAAATGCTCTGTTGTTGATTACCAGGACTAAACTGGCTTAGCCTGCTGTGGTGATTGTGCTGGGCACTGTAAGCTGTAGGGAAAAAGAGTGCTGCTGAAGTCGCTGTTGTGTCAGGCTGAGGAATGCACAGGAGATGGTTTGAAACACTTTGTGTGGTTACACCCCTGTTAGGGCACACCTTGCACCTCTCTGATGACAAGAGCTGATTTTTGTGGTTGCTTTGTGTTTCTGAATATTCATCTGCCAGCATGTTATCCTATGGTTGTGCCTCCCAGCTGATCACACTTGACTTAAACTGTTTTCCTCCTTCCTGATCACTTTTCTGATGTAGGACTTGAGCTTTGGATGCTATCCGCCACCATCTCATGAAACACCAGTTGTGCTGTGTGCAGGGTTTTATTGGTTCCTTGGCTGCTTTCATAACTTAGACTGAAGCGATCTAGAGATTTGCTGGCAGTTTGTGAGTCGGGAACAAGAGGGGAGTGAAGCAATCCAATTTCTGTGACACTGTATTAGAAATATTTATTGCACCTTGCCTTGTATGGCATTGTTCATTCATCAAGCTTGCACTATATGTTGATGGCTGCAGGGTTATATCAGTCCAACAAGGCAAAATTTGGTTTCCCTGCTTACAACTGTTTACAACTTACCTTTAAAATAAACTTTCTCATTTCATCAGCACAAGGGATAATATTGCTGCAGTGATCTTATTGATTGCATTGTATCTAACTTCCTGAGAAATGGCATCTTTAGCTAAATGGCAATACTTGATAGTATGTGACTTCAGGTTTCGAAAAATGTACTTCATTACAGGACTTAGTGTATCACTTCAACATATTGCAGTTTTTCTCAGTATCTCAGTCCTGCATGTAAGGCAAAAATATTTTACGAATGAATACAGCATTTCCTCAAGTGAGATATTGACCAGCTATTGGCAACTAGTATCTAGATTTTTTACAGTGGACACAATTGAAAATATAAAGCAGACACATTCAAATATAAGAAGAAATATTATTCTCAGTATGAATTCCAATTTCTGGGACAATAAGCAGTCTGTCATGCTGGTACTGTTGCTTCCAACACCATCATCTGATGGTAACTTTAAGGTTTGGATACTTCCAGGATTCCTCTTGAAGCTGCTCCAGTTGGTGTCTGCCTGAAGACTTTGTTCATGCAGCTAATCCCCTAAAACTCTAAGCAAATACTCCTTTCTTGTGAGTACTGGTGCTATAGGAAGTCAAACAAAATGTTCTTGCAGAGGTAAAGGCAGGTGGAATTAACAGCAATAAAGCCATGCTTTATTGGCAACAGTAAGTAACACCTTCTCTCTCTCACTGATCTCCAGGGTTGCTCTGGGTCAGATGTCTAGAGGCTTGTGTGTGCTTTGGGTATGCTGACATGGCATTTTCCAGGGAGATGGGAATTCACTCCTGGACTATGAATGGACACAGATCATTAATTTGGTCACAGCACGATGCCTGCATTATCCCATGCAGAAAAGGTTTTGTTGTGCCTTTTGACATACCACTTTCCCGCTCTTCTGAGTAGCTTCACTTGGTGTTTATTACCAGTTGATAGTGAAATCCCAGATGCATCTGGCAAGCCCACCTCCAGATGCTACGGGTGACTTTTGCTTGGCTGCTGTGAAGGATGCTTCAGTGCTTGGTTGTGTTGTGTTGGTGCCTCCAATGGTGAGATGGCCTCTGTGCCCTTAGTACCCTGCTGCCTCCAAGCCAGGAGTGAAGCTTAAAACCCTGCAGTCCGATGGTGCTGCTCTTCCAGATCTTCTCTTTCAGCCACCCAGGCAGTTGAAAAGGGAGACAGACGCTTAGCTCCATTGCTGTCTTCTGCAGCGCTGGTGGGAATCCTGATCTTGACTACCACCCACATCTGGTCACGGTGCCAGCTTCCCTGCTTCCCTTATGCCATTAAGACAGCTCCATTGCTGTCTTGTGCAGCGCTGGTGGGAATCCTGAACTTGACTACCACCCACATCTGGTCACGGGGCCAGCTTCCCTGCTTCCCTTATGCCATTAAGATGGGGATGGGGGGAAAGGGCACTTGATGGATAGCTGAGGCTACCAGAAATTCCTGTCTCTCTGCATACTTTCTCCTCTTGTGATGTATATGCTGTTGCAAGGCTGTTGGGAGCAACTTGTCCTCAGGAAGGCGCCTCACTTCAGGGAAATCGAGTATGTTTCTGTTCTTGTGCTGTGTAACAAGGAACGTAAGCTTAAATGCATTGATGCATCTACAAAGGTAGATAACAAATGCACAGGACAAGCTCTCCTCCCTTCCTGTTTCTTTCTACTGCTGATGCCATCTGTCTGAGAGCTGCTCTCCTGCAACTCAGACTACAGGGCTATATTGAAAGCTACGCTGGTCTTTTAGGGCTGCAGGCTTTTAGGGACTTCTATTTTATTATGCTTATTTTCTACTTCCAAAATCCCTTGAGTGAAATATTTTACTGTTGTTTACTCCAAAGAACTAAATGTTTTTGCACTGTTGTTATTTTGTTGTAGTGCAGGTGATATTGTGGTACACAGCTCTGCCCATACGAAATGAAACTTAATTGAAAACCAAATTTTTGTTTGTTTAGATAATAAGTAGGGTTGTTTATTTGGAGTGGCACGTGTTTCTTTTTGCCCCAGGTCAAAGGTTGATCCGAAAGCAAAAAGGAGGTTTTTGTGAACCAGAAGTTGGGGAAACTAGGTTAGACGTTGGTAGATTTACAGTCCTGTAAAGCAATAAAGGCAAGAAACTGTTCTCTGCTGCAGCAGTGCTTCCCTCCTGTCACTTAAACCCATCAAGGTTAAAAACATTGCCCCATCTGAAAGAACATGGAGCCGTTTCTGCGATCCACATATATAGAGAGGGTAGGTGGCTGGGATGAGAATAAGAGGACTAGAGGCAATTCCTCTGCTCCAAATAAATGGATAATAAATCAGAAACTGGTAACCAGAGCCTGTAGCAGGGGATGAAGGTTTATTTTAATCTTCTTCAGAAAGTGTCCAGCAGCTGAGCAGATATTCTTCTGAAAAATTGAACCTGAAACCAGCTTATTACTTGAGTGGCGTGCCCTTTTTAAAACATGATGCTTCTTTAAAACCTAAGCCTTGTTTGATTTCTGGGTCTGTTTTGCTATGTTATACTTTGAGCTCAGATGGTATAGAGATTTGCTGGAAGGAAACTCCTTAGTTCCCAGGGATTTCTGACTTTCTGCAACTTAAATTGGGCATCAGTCCTCTCTCCGTGTCAGCCCGCTCAGCAGCAAACAAGATGGTTGGTGGCACATAAAGCAGAGATCAGGATGCTGTATGGCTGGTAGGAGGTATATCCTCAGGGAACAGCAGATGTGTGTAATATATCTGTTACGAAATTCGTTGAACCTTTTAATGAAAACACTTGAAGTATTTATCAATAAAACAAAAGGAACAAACAGAGCATGTTATTAATTAAAAATTCAGACAAGTATATATTGTAATTATTATTCCTTGTCTTCCTGTGGGGTTTTGGCACAGGAAATAGAAGCATTCACCAGAGTGGTAAGATGTGTTTAAAAAATGTGCTTTGAAGATTTGCATAGGAAAGGAACTCGGGGAATAGAAAGTGATGAAATTACTTTAATTTGTAATCAAAACAATTGCTCCTGGAGAGCTATGAACAGGATTTCGTTTGTCGAATCCATTAGTTCACTGTGAATAAACTCCATAAAAAAAAATCAAATCTTATTAGATTGCAGGGTTTTTCATAACTAGTATGTGCAGGGGATATGTGTATTTGCAGTAGTTTTGCAGGTGCTTGTATGAGTAAGAGCAACAGCATGAAGAAATCTGCACAGAGAACAACTGCAGATTTTACTGACTGGTAGTTTTAAAAGCGATCGCAAGGTTTTTCCAAATCCTGTTTACTGTTTGCATTGCAAAATGATAAGCAGGTATCTCTTAAAAGGTGCCTGGTATTAACACATGTATTGGAGCCCAGCTGCAAGCTTTAGGACTCTACGGTGTGTCTGTGATGGGTCCTTGGGAGATGGTGCTCTGGGTTTTTCATAACTAGTATGTGCAGGGGATATGTGTATTTGCAGTAGTTTTGCAGGTGCTTGTATGAGTAAGAGCAACAGCATGAAGAAATCTGCACAGAGAACAACTGCAGATTTTACTGACTGGTAGTTTTAAAAGCGATCGCAAGGTTTTTCCAAATCCTGTTTACTGTTTGCATTGCAAAATGATAAGCAGGTATCTCTTAAAAGGTGCCTGGTATTAACACATGTATTGGAGCCCAGCTGCAAGCTTTAGGACTCTACGGTGTGTCTGTGATGGGTCCTTGGGAGATGGTGCTCTGCTGCATGGTCACTGGGGAGGGAGGATACCTGGGGTGTAACTCTTGCTGCAATGTTTTTCCTTATTACAAAAGAGATGTCCTTCCTGACTGCTGCATGGTCACTGGGGAGGGAGGATACCTGGGGTGTAACTCTTGCTGCAATGTTTTTCCTTATTACAAAAGAGATGTCCTTCCTGACCAAGAGCCTTTAGAGTCTCAAGACGCTCTGTTTCCTCTAGTATTTATACATTTTGGCCTTTAGAGTCTCAAGATGCTCTGTTTCCTCTAGTATTTATACATTTTGCTCAGGAACCAACCTGGTGTTGTCATACTGTGTGGGCATGTGTGTATTTGTCACAGTTGAGCCCCATGACCAATTCCAGCCCTCCTTGTCTGCACAGTTGCAATCACAAACTAAGACTGTTCTTGTGAATTTTATGAAAATAGATGTCTGGAGAAGACTCATGTTACTGGATACCAAAAATACTGCTTTGTGAACTTGGCTATTTTAGATAGAGGGGGAAGTGTTTGGTGGAGATGAGCTGGAAATGTTTCTCCCAGAGGAAGCAGTGACTGGAGCCTGAATGTTTAGGGGCACTGGGATCCCTGCTTTGCAGCACCTGCCTGTGTGTGGAGAAGGAGGCTTTGCTGGTTTCAGTAGTTGAAAACCTAGGAGACAACCTTTAAAGGTTAGAACTTTAAAACTTGAAGCTTTCAGCCCATGAAATGTGAAGAAAGTAGCATGGGTACCTCTTGTGGCTCATCCTGGGCAAAACAGCCTGGATGGCAGCAGCTGTTGGGATGGGACATGTGGGTACGTACCCACTGTGTGTGGCAAGAAAACCTAAAGTTGTCTGCTGCTGTTTGTCCTCTGCGTTGCTGGTACTGATCCTGAATGTGTAGTTCACCGATTGCTGGTTAATTACATGTCATTAATAAATCAATAAATGCCTTCAATCCTGGTTTGATTTAAGCCCTGGGAGATGAGCAGTTTTCCCATGTGACAAGCAGCACTACGTCTTGCAGAATATATGTGGCCAAGGCACCTCAGAAGTATCGTATCTTGCGAGTGATGGCAAAACCCCAAACTATCACAGTCTCATAGGGTTGCATAAGCCCTATAAAAACATCTTTTTGTAAGCAATGAGGTGGTTCTTGGGCACAGGGCAGCGCTTTTTCTAACCTGTTTCTGCTCGTTCTTGAAAGACTTCATGCCCCAATGACTTATAAGTCAGAATATTTGAAAAAAAACTCGAGAAGTATACTGTGGTGTGTAGTTCCTGAACTGCTTGCTGAACTTGGGCAAATAGGGCTAAAACTCACCGAAGTTAGTCTGAACAAATCATAATAAGAGCTTAAATTAGGTAAGTTGTCATGTGTTGCTGATTTATTATGCGGTTAGATACGTAAGCGTAATCAAAGTATTCCTTTTTCTTATGTTTATGTTTCCTGTTGTAGCTGTGGTCCTTATGTTGTTCTTGCACTGGATAGCTGAAAGGATACTTGTAGACTTCACAGGCACTGGAGCCAGAATGCTGTGTAACTTGTACATTCCCATGCAACATCTGTGTTTGTATGTGCAATTCTGCACTGAAGTGAGAGTCCGACTGCCAGGGAAAGCAGGCTTCAAATGCATTGTCTCCCCTCTGCTGTCACCTAATGAAATTGCCTGTAAACTTCAGCGTAGCAGTTTTGCTTATCTAGAGGTTTTGGCATTTCAGTAAATCAATCAACTTTCTCCTTGAAGCATTCTGAGCCATCTCCTCTTTTTGCTCAGCTTCTATGGCGGGGAAGATAAACTAAAATCCCACTATTCAGCCCACGATATTGCGGTGGCAGTTCCCTTTGAGCCTCTTGGCAATAGGAGTTTGCTTTAGAGCTCTACATCATATTGGAATCTATGGAGAGCCATTCTTTACCTGACAGGAGATTTATAAAAGGCAGCATTAGCTGCAGCTTCCAGTCAATATGTTTCCTTCTCATTGACACAAACAAACCAATAGTTTTGAAATATTTAAATACAACACTCCCTTTGAAAAAATCATTAATATTTTTATCACTGCTGGAAGTGATAATCTGATGAAAATAGATTTGAATAGAACAGCAGGACCTGGCTGAAATTACTGCTTAATTTTCTCCATTAAATTAGAAGCAGCAGAAAAGAATGAAAAAGAGGAACGTATATTTGTGAGAAAAATAAATGCCCTCAGTTCAGCTTCAAAATACCTACCTTTCTTGAAGTCAGGCCTCTCAATCCCAGCAAAGCAGTCGCTGTTTTGTTTCTTGAAGGACTTCATAAGCTTTTAGGTTTCTCAAAGGAGTCTTTACAAACAGATGATGTTGAAGAGAAGATAGTGCTTTTCTGAAAGGGAAGAAAGTTGGAATTTTTTTTTTTTCCTCTCTACCAAAGCAGATGAAGCAATTTTTTCCATTGCTTTCCATGGGGTCCCATCAGGGGGTAAATTTAAACCATGCAGCACTGGAGAAAATGAAAATGTGGTCCCATAAGCTAGAAAGACAGCAGAAAAAAACAACAAGGGCTGTTAATCTCTTACATTTAGGGTATTTGCTGTTTCTGCTTGGGGAGTAGCTTCTTTCTCATACAGCAGTAAGTCCATGGATACACAGTTCTGTTCTGAATTCTTTGGATAATTTTTGGGTTGGTTTATTCTATAACATAACTGGATTTTAGAAGCAATTGGTAATCCTGCCCATTTTCAACAGAGTCCAAGATTTTAGCAGGATTTTTTTTTCTTAATTATCTAGATTTCACTGAGTGTTGCTCACTTTAATGATTGAGTGTTCTTTTAGGTCTGAATTTGTGTTGTGGTGGGCGCTTGAGCACACCACTGGTACACTTGAAACTGTCTTTCTGGTGGTCAAACCGAAGCTGAAGTTGTGCACTCGGGCAGAATGTGGAGTGCCCTGCTTGCCGTGTGGCTGGCAAGGTCTTCCAGCAGTTAGCCCTCTGCACACACATGGCTTGCACTGGACTGGCAACTGCTGCAAATCTTACTGGTGGTAAAGATATAATGTAAATATGTGGTCCTACAAGACTCCTGCAGATTGTATCCTTTTCCTGCCTTCATTACCAGTTGGTAATGCAGTTCTACCTATTTTTTTCTAAGACATATTTTGAATTAGTTACAATCATTACCTGGACTTCAGAGTACACATGAGATTTTTCTAAAACATATTTTTGAATTTTGTTTCTTGTTACGCAGCATGGGGTTTGGTCTTTACTTTGTTTTTCTAAATAAAACCCAGAAAAAAAAAAAAAGAAAAAAAAACATCTGGAGAAAACTCTTCTGTTGCTGTTTGGGCCACTGCTGTTTATGATGGTTGTAGTGGAGTGAATGCATTTTGATAGCTTGCCAGGAAGAAGATGGAATTCCACCTAGCAGTAATACATTTGTAGCAACACCTTCCTCTGAGATTATTGCATGGGCCCATAGTTTAGGACTGCCTGTATTTTAAAAAGGGAGTATGGCTGTCAGAGCTCTTCTAAGGAGAGTTCTGGAGCCTATGGTGGGGGTAAAGCTGGAAGCCAAGTGCATATTGGTAATCACTTTCAGAACAAACACATGTATCTTGGATTTTTATGATAGATTACTGGTGGTACCAAAAAGAAGTCATAACTACAGTGGAGGAGAACCAGGTTTTAATAAGAAAATGTTCAAGTCTACAGTGGTGCTATTCTCATTCTGTGCTATGTGCCTAAGCTGGTCTCAACGGGCAGGGAAGGTGCACTAGACTCCTGGTATAAATGTGCATGCATTAGATATACAACTAAAGGCAGAGCCTCATAATTAAGGATTAACACAAAAGACAAGAACTTTTAACGTCTTCCAGAACAGCATATAGCATGAGATAAATCACAAAGCATGAAACTTTTTTTTTTAATGGTTGTGTTTAGCTTTATTCAAGTAAATAGTCCTCTTAAGTTACCGCCTTCAGAAATGTAAAGCTAAGTCTGTGTACGTGACCCTAAACAAGAAACAAAACTAGTAATACCTAAAATATTTTTAAGTCTCAGACAATTTTTTTTAGGTAGGATAGGAAAAATGAGGACTGTGTAAAAGATTTCTTTGGGTTGATTCTTGAATTAAGCTTGTTATGTTTCCTGCAAAAACCCAATATTTTTTTTTTTCCCCAATGGATTATCAAGATAGTTCAAGGCTGGTATACATTTTAATTAGCTGTATGTTGAACTCTACATTTTACAGGCCACTGGGAGCCCATCTGAAGGATCAGACTGATCAGTGTTTAAAACCTCAAGTAAAAAAGTTACTGATGACCTTCTTGCTATTCTGCTGCTAAGATTTGCACTTACCAGTGCTGCTCATCCAGGGGATTGTTGATGAACCATTTAAACCAGATCTTGAGTTGTGGTTAGTGTCAGAGAAATCCAGATGATTTCTGTTAACTCTAACATACTGTCTGGTATGACTTTTTGCTGAAGATTTTCAAGTTAAATTTGAAAGCAGAAAATAAAATTTGTATTCTGGCCACTAGATTCCCCCCCGCCCTGTGTTGATCTTGCTGTCGTTCTCTTTGGATTAATCCTTGATTTACTATCACTGATGCTGAACTTTACATTTTGATCAGATTCTCTTTCCATCATCTAGCCTTGCTTTTGTTGAGAAATAACAGCTGATGTCCACATTGGTATATGAATCTGACATGTTATAGTTAAGTATTTTTAGGCAGGTTTCCATGGGAAATAAGACTTTATATGATGGTGGAACTCTTGTGTAAGATTCCTCCATTCCCCTTATAAATTCTGAATGGGGGCTAATTGCAACATAATTAGAAAAGAGTAAGTTTGGGTTTTTTCTTGGTTTAATTTCAAAATTTGCAATAGGGAGGAGTGGAGAGAGGTATGTTAGTGCTTCTTCTGAGGAAGAGATAATTTATAGCCTGACCAGTCCACAGGCAGCTTCAGACTGGTCTCAGTCTGGTGGAAATGTCAGGAAAGAGCTGGAAAGAGTGTGGAAATAGTAGAAAATGGAGTGTTGAGGGTCAGAGGATACAGATGAATCAGGAGCCAGACTTCATTAGTTTTGCTTCTCAAGGGGGAAAAAAATAGTGTTGGTTGATAATTATTAAAATGATAATAGAGCAGATTGCTGCATAAAATAAATGGTCAGAAGGAAAAGAGCAAATTCTCTTGTTTGCATGAAGGGGACAGGGGCCCTGTTTCCAATTTTTCTTTTCTTGCCCATCTGTTCCCATGCTTGCTAATGCACAGTGTTCTCCAAGTCCGCCCCCAAGATCAAGAGCAGTATTGAACACACCTCTTTGCAAGAGATGGAACATATTTTTGCTAATATCACTTGGGGTCCTCATGTTGTTTGGGCTTCTGTTGAGTGCCGGCAATATTACTGACAGGATGATAACTTATACTTTATTAATCAATACTATTGTAAACGGTCACTGAGGCTGAGAGCAGTGTGGGTCTTCAGAGGATGAGAAGAAAGGATCACATCTTCTCTTCCATTACTGCCTCAGCTGGCCTGGGTTGCCTGTTACAGGTTTCACCATTAACATCTGCCTCAGAGTGCATAAAAAATTCATTATTACGTGACCAAACCAAACTCCTTTCCTTTCCCTTCCTACAAAAGAGCTTTGTGTTTGTCTCCCTTCTTACATTAATTTATTTCTATCCTTCCCACTTGAGCTACCTCTGGCTCTTGTGCTTTCTGCCCATCCCACTGTGAGTGTTTGTGTGTACACAGAGCTCCTTGTTTTCACTTTTTCTTATGGCCAAATTCTAGTCGTTTGAAAATTAGTATCAGAAACCTCTTGTTGCTGCAGCCCAAATTTGCTGTACAACGTATAAGAGCTAGCGGAGGTGAGTTGTTTAAGTGAGCCTATAGATGGGGATTAAAGAAAAATTCATGTTGAAAGGTCTTTAAGTGTTTTGTAAAAGTTATTCCACGGTAGCTGTGAGACATTTTCAATTAACTCAACAGCAACAGTGTCCCTGCTTTTTCTGTTGATACCACTCATCCTGCGAGGGCTGAACAGCAGCAGCGGTGCTAATTAAAGAGGACCGTGTTGAAAGGCGGTTTGCGCGTTGCATGTACGTGACCCTAAACTATGAACAAAACTAGTAATACCTAAAATATTTTTAAGTCTCAGACAATTTTTTTTAGGTAGGATAGGAAAAATGGGAACTGTGTAGAAGATTTCTTTGGGTTGAATCTTGAATTAAGCTTGTTATGTTTTCTGCAAAACCTGATTTCCGCCCCCCCATGGATTATCAAGATAGTTCAAGGCTGGTATACATTTTAATTAGCTGGATGTTGAACTCTACATTTTACAGGCCACTGGGAGCCCATCTGAAGGATCAGACTGATCAGTGTTTAAAACCTCAAGTACAAAAGTTATTGATGACCTTCTTTCTATCCTGCTGCTAAGATTTGCACTTACCTGTGCTGCTCATCCAAGTGATTGTTGATGAACCATTTAAACCAGATCTTGAGTTGTGGTTAGTGTCAGAGAAATCCAGATGATTTCTGTTAACTCTAACATACTGTCTGGTATGACTTTTTGCTGAAGATTTTCAAGTTAAATTTGAAAGCAGAAAATAAAATTTGTATTCTGGCCACTAGATTCCCCCCCGCCCTGTGTTGATCTTGCTGTCGTTCTCTTTGGATTAATCCTTGATTTACTATCGCTGATGCTGAACATGTGTATGCCCTTTACATTTTGATCAGATTCTCTTTCCATCATCTAGCTTTGCTTTTGTTGAGAAATAACAGCTGATGTCCACATTGGTATATGAATCTGACATGTTATAGTTAAGTATTTTTAGGCAGGTTTCCATGGGAAATAAGACTTTATATGAAGGTGGAACTCTTGTGTAAGATTCCTCTATTCCCCTTATAAATTCGGAATGGGGGCCAATTGCAACATAATTAGAAAAGAGTAAGTTTGAGTTTTTGGTTTTTTTTTTTGGTTTAATTTCAAAATTTGCAATAGGGAGTGGTGGAACTCTTGTGTAAGATTCCTCCATTCCCCTTATAAATTCTGAATGGGGGCTAATTGCAACATAATTAGAAAAGAGTAAGTTTGGGTTTTTTCTTGGTTTAATTTCAAAATTTGCAATAGGGAGGAGTGGAGAGAGGTATGTTAGTGCTGCTTCTGAGGAATCGAGAATTCATAGCCTGACCAGTCCATAGGCAGCTTCAGACTGGTCTCAGTCTGGTGGAAATGTCAGGAAAGAGCTGGAAAGAGTGTGGAAATAGTAGAAAATGGAGTGTTGAGGGTCAGAGGATACAGATGAATCAAGGAGTGGAGAGAGGTATGTTAGTGCTTCTTCTGAGGAAGAGATAATTTATAGCCTGACCAGTCCACAGGCAGCTTCAGACTGGTCTCAGTCTGGTGGAAATGTCAGGAAAGAGCTGGAAAGAGTGTGGAAATAGTAGAAAATGGAGTGTTGAGGGTCAGAGGATACAGATGAATCAGGAGCCAGACCTCATTAGTTTTGCTTCTCAAGGGGGAAAAAAATAGTGTTGGTTGATAATTATTAAAATGATAATAGAGCAGATTGCTGCATAAAATAAATGGTCAGAAGGAAAAGAGCAAATTCTCCTGTTTGCATGAAGGGGACAGGGGCCCTGTTTCCAATTTTTCTTTCCTTGCCCATCTGTTCCCATGCTTGCTAATGCACAGTGTTCTCCAAGTCCGCCCCCAAGATCAAGAGCAGTATTGAACACACCTCTTTGCAAGAGATGGAACATATTTTTGCTAATATCACTTGGGGTCCTCATGTTGTTTGGGCTTCTGTTGAGTGCCGGCAATATTACTGACAGGATGATAACTTATACTTTATTAATCAATACTATTGTAAACGGTCACTGAGGCTGAGAGCAGTGTGGGTCTTTTTATACCTTATTATCAATACTATTGTAAATGGTCACTGAGGCTGAGAGCAGTGTGGGTCTTCAGAGGATGAGAAGAAAGGATCACATCTTCTCTTCCATTACTGCCTCATCTGGCCTGGGTTGCTTGTTACAGGTTTCACCTATAACATCTGCCTCAGAGTGCATAAAATTTCATTATTACGTGACTAAACCAAACTCCTTTCCTTTCCCTTCCTACAGCTGGCCTGGGTTGCCTGTTACAGGTTTCACCATTAACATCTGCCTCAGAGTGCATAAAAAATTCATTATTACGTGACCAAACCAAACTCCTTTCCTTTCCCTTCCTACAAAAGAGCTTTGTGTTTGTCTCCCTTCTTACATTAATTTATTTCTATCCTTCCCACTTGAGCTACCTCTGGCTCTTGTGCTTTCTGCCCATCCCACTGTGAGTGTTTGTGTGTACACAGAGCTCCTTGTTTTCACTTTTTCTTATGGCCAAATTCTAGTCGTTTGAAAATTAGTATCAGAGACCTCTTGTTGCTGCAGCCCAAATTTGCTGTACAACGTATAAGAGCTAGCGGAGGTGAGTTGTTTAAGTGAGCCTATAGATGGGGATTAAAGTAAAATTCATGTTGAAAGGTCTTTAAGTGTTTTGTAAAAGTTATTCCACGGTAGCTGTGAGACATTTTCAATTAACTCAACAGCAACATTGTCCCTGCTTTTTCTGTTGATACCACTCATCCTGCGAGGGCTGAACAGCAGCAGCGGTGCTAATTAAAGAGGACCGTGTTGAAAGGCGGTTTGCGCGTTGCGGATCTCACAGCACTGTCATTAAACATAACTATTTGCAGCGTGTCAGTACTGCTGTCCAGAAGACACAACGAAGTGAAGCAGACCATGAAAAGCTAATAGTTTAGAAAAGGCAACTTAAATATTTTTTAGTTTGTTTTTTTTTTTTTCAATGTTTGTAAAGAAATGATGTCACTTAGAGTAACACTGATGCTCCTTCAGGCTCCCAGGGTTTGGGTATGTGTCTGTGATCAATGCTTAGGTCTGCAGCAGGAGTCAGGTGGGATGGCCTTATCAACACATCTTCTGCAGTATCCATTCCTAGTCACGTTTATTACCTACTTGTAGTTCAACTCCTCGAAGCACCTGGAGCAGTCAGCGTTGATGCACCTCCCAAGCTGTTGCCCTAGCAGGCATTCAGCACAATGTACAACTTGAACTGCAATTTCTGAAGAAAATGGAACACAAACAGAATGGGGGTCGTGTTTTTTTTTGTGTCAGGTCTTTAAAGCAGTGTGGAACATAAGATTTCAGAATGCCTTATTCTGTGAAGCAAGGGCCCTAAGATTAAGCTGGTGAAAAAGTAGAAGTTGGAAGGTGAATTTGTATGAAATTGAGAACAGAATTTAAGATTTTTTTTCATGTGGTTGTTAGAAAAACCTTTATCGCTGAACTGAACTAAATGGCTCTCTGTAAGAGCAGACAAATCTGCTAGGGGCTAATGCAATACAAATTGTAAGTAATAATTAATAAACTATATCAAAAAAGATAAAGCAAGATTTCAAATCCTGTTTCAGAAAGAACAACATGATTATCTTAACATGTACTTCAGTACAAATGTCCATCCTTGGTTTCCAAATAGTACTTACATTTTTTTAAGAGTCCAGGCAAAATTTTGTGTTCAGTATTCTATCTGAATAGTTCCTCTGATTTCTTTTTTAAAAGCTAACAGTCATTTTATTTCTGTACACATGCAAATATCTATTCACTGATCAGTTACTGCACAAATTATCTGAGTACTTAGAAAGAACCTTGTAAAAAGGACCTGGAAGAATTGTAGACTAAACTAAGATAATACAAGGCAAGTTAAACAGATTCAAGAAGATTCTTTTTTGGTACATTTTCCTGACGTGGCACACATGAAAATTGACCAAAGCTTTGAAATTATACTTCTGTCTCTTCCCTCATTTTAAATTGAAGTTTCATCTCTAGTTCAAAAGGTTACAGTAATATTTATTATTTATATTCATTAGAAAATAATTTTAATCAGCCAAGTCATTTTTCTTTAGGGAATGTGACAAATTCATTTTTGCTTATAAATCTTCTCCTAATTAATCTCTGACAGATGGTGCAACTGGTTTTGACAAAGCTAACCTATAAGATCATTCATCTTCTTGCATAATTAACAGGGTGCTTAAAGTTTAGACTTTGAATATTGATTCAGTCACATAGGAAATGAACTAATAATCAATCATAATGCAATCTCAATACATATATTAACACCTTGTTTAGAAACCTGTATGCTAGCCAAGCCTATGCTGCTGCAATTGTTCGTAAATTGAAAGATTTTGGGCGAGCAATTCCAGCTTCAGCTACAGTAAGCTTTTCTGTGTTTTCTATATTAAGAAGCAACTCATATGCTAGTAATTGCCATAAAGCTGTGTTTTCTAATGTAATGTGGTTTGTGCTGTGCAGTACACAAAGTCCCTATCGTAGTCACTAGATGCTTCTCTAATAGAAAAATAAACATTCTGCCTTTGCTGTCTTTGAAATGCTTATTCAATTTACAAGATCTGCCACCAGACGTTAGAAAGAAGGCATTTATACAAGTTGCAACTAATCAGTTGGGCTTGTGACATACCCAGGAATCTCTAAAGATTTGAGGAAATCTACTTGCATATCATCATCAATTCGCATCTTTGAAAGACTGAATTCCACCATTGTGCAAAGCAGTGTAAGGATCCTATATATTTATATTTCCTGTTGATGTTCCACATTTATTCCGAGTGTGTGTCAATCCTCAGGGTACCTTCATTGGTACCATCCCAGAGTGCTTTGAATCCATGTAAATAGATCAGTAGATCTTTTTCACCTGGTCTTTTCCTTTGTGTTGAGACAGCTCCAAATATGAAGCTGTACCAGTTCTATTCAGGTTCAAATCTGTTTTGGGGAAAGATCTGGAAGCCAGCATCTAAAAATGTTAGTGCAACTATTAATAGACTATTTTTTTTAATAATCTGTTTTTGTCTATGTAATTCTCTTACTGCTTTTCCTTGTTCAGTTCCATTTGCTCCCCTAGCCTTTTGAAAATGCTTCCATTGAAATAATTTCCTTATTGAAACATCAAAACTTGGAAAAAATACATCTCTTTTTAAAAAAAAAAAATATCCACAAACAGGTATTGTAATTCCTGGAAAAACCTAATCTTCCCAATCATGCTCCTTCTGCCTGAATTCTGTTGAAAACTTAATCTTAGAGGCCTCCTTTGATATCCTCACCTTCAGCTGCCAGAGTAATAAACTCACTTCTATCAGAGCTATAGGTTTGAAAGCCTGATGCTGGCAGGAATGCTGATTCTCTGGGGTGTTGACAAATCAGAAGGGAGTGTGGCAGCAGTCGACCAGCCAGAGAGGATGTGTAGGAATTTGTCCCATTGGAGGGCAGGGTGTCAGCAGGACATACCTTTACTGTTTCCACATGTGTTGTGAATGAGGTAAAGAATTCAGAAAAATAGATTGCTCAAACACTTCTTGTTTCCAGTAATATTCCCCAGGGGAAAGCACAGAACCAGTCTACTAAGCAGGCATGGATCGAGTTATTTAGACAGCGTATTTGGGGCTTTTTCTTAATTATCTTTTGATGCTTTAATTATTAAGTAGCATATTTTCCTGTGATCTGTGGCATACATTGGTCTACTTGGGCTTTACAGTGCTAGTAATACCCTGTGCTGCTGCATGTATGGTCCTGTCTAGGTTAATATAATTAAGGACTTGGGTGAAGCTACAGGAGTGATCATATTTGGAAGAAAAAAAAATCCATATGATGTACAAGCTTTTTCCTGGTATTGTACTCCATAGGAGACACCCCAAAATGCAATCTTTTTGGAGCAGTCGTGTCTAAAGTCAATGAACTTGGTGGCTGCAAGATCTTCCTTTAGAGGTGTTGGTCTGCAGTGGGTGCAATGCCTAAGCAGGCAGACATCAGGGTGTGCAGGAGTGCTGAAGTTGTGCTGCTCCTCTGGTCAGATGCTTCCTTGTTCTTTCTGGGGCAAATTAGACTCTTTGAAATGTCCTTAGGCTTTTTGTGGGTTGTACAAGGAGTCATTGTTGTATTTTGCGCAAGTGCGTCAGTGGTTAGCCGGTGACTCTTACCTTCTGCTGTTAGGAACATCATTAAAACCAAGCTGCCCATTTTCTAGCCACATTTACAGCCTATAAATCAGGTGTGCGCTTTTTTACCCAGCTGAGGTGTATTTTGGAAACCAGCCTGGAGCCAGCAGTAACATATAAAGACCAGGTGTTGCTGTCCACACAACCACCATAATGCAAAATTCCTCTTTTAGAAGGAAACTGAAATAAAACCCCAGCCATTAAATAATCCTTGTCTTGTTTGTATTGTTTGCTTGAGGGCATGGATTCTCTCTTTTCTCCCTTAAACATTCTAATGGCGTGTTTCAAAGGTAAACACGTAAAGCTGCTTCCCTCCCTCTTTAATTACAGATCCTTGTAAAGAATATACATGGGAGAACCAAGTGCAAGTTTCTCATACATCCAGAATTTTCACTGGGATTGAAAGATTGGTCTGAACATGAAGAAAGATTCTGAAACATGATTATTTTTAGATCTGCTTGTGCACTCTACCAGCTAACTGAATTTAAATGCTAAAAGATCTGTATAAGAACTAGTTAAGCTGCATGTAATGGGTTTAGTTTTGCTCTTTTGTTCCAGTGAATTTTTTATGAAACATGAGAGCAGATAATTTACAGTAAAAGAACAATAAGTCTGAGAACAATGAAAAAATAATTCACTATAAATTTATTAAAGTTAGTCCAAACTCTTGCTATTTGTTGGCCAACTGATTAGATCAAAGGCAAACAATAACTGGCTCCTATAGATTATTTGCGAGAAAAGCTCTAGACTTCTTTTTTGTCTAAATATTTTCAGAACTATTTTTAATGTAGTTTCAAGGAAAGGGCTCCAAGTCCCTCCGGGCTGTTCAGAAAGTCCTTGGTTCTTCTTAATTATTCTAGCACACAAGGAATCAATTATTTTCCAGATCTGACTTGATCTTGGAAACATTAAAGTTATCAGTGTAAGACTGCCCAGGGTCTTTTGGCAGGACAGGCTGCCTTCAGCTGGATTTGGATATAGCCCAGATTCACATCCAGAAAATCCATAGTGTGTAGATACCTTCTGGAGTCCCATCAGCCCTAGTTACAATTCTCTGGAGAAATCCCTTTCTTGTATGTGTTTGCTTGTTTACTCCTGAGCAGCAAATGCTGATGTCTTAAAACTTGCTCTAGATTGTCATTCCCACTGAAAAAAATGGAAGTGTATGAATGAGGAATTCAAACTTGTTACATTAATGGAAGACAAAAGGCTCATTTATTTAGAAATGTGGGTGAGATGTGGATTGACTTGTTCTATGATGTGACAGCAAACAGAAGGGGACACCTTCTTTCACAGCCACTGACCTCTGCACCCTTAGTGCCTTTTGAGAGTAAAAAACACTTACCCTGAAGAGACTTTTTCTTCTTCAGACAACAACTTGAAAGGATTTTTAAGTGGGGAATTTTTAATCCTTGAAAGGATTTTTAAGTGGGGAGGGATCTGAGGAGAGCTGATGCAGTGCTGGAACCCAGACACCCTGTGCTGTTGTAGCCAATTTGCTCCGATAGTCAATAAGTCATGTGCTGGAGGTGGGGGCAAAAGCAGCTCAGGAGAGAAACTGTGAGATCTCAAAAAGCAGTATGGTGTCAAACAGGAGAAAGAGTCATCAGTGGATAATATAAGAACAGAACTGTTCAACATTGGAAAAAACCTGTGCAAGATGTGAAGGCAATGGCATTATTGATTTTTGAAACTGAGACTATGGGATCTGATATACTGCAGACTTTTCTGCCTTACTCTTTGATAGAAAGCACCCTGTCTTACTTGTGCAAAACTAGAATAAAGTCCTCAACAGAGAGAAAGAAGATGAAGACTTTCCTCCTTTGGGAACTGGAGGCATCCCATGATATGGAAGTGCTAATCCTGGAGAACATCTTTTCAGGGATGGTAAAAGCATGGTTGCACACTAACAGTGTGAGCTGAACTGGGACAATCCAAACTGGGGTGGGAGTTAGGGAGAGGTAAGGGACTGTACAGCTGTACAACCTGTGAATTGCACAGGAATTTTCCATATTTTCTTTTGAGAAACACTGGGTGAAAACTTGGGTTCATGTGCAATTAAATGCTTGTGTCAGTGGGGCGAATGTACCCTGCAAGTGTTGCACTTGAGGGAGGAGCTGAAGCGATAACCCTATAGGAACTGCAGGTCTTTTGGTGACCGTGTAGGCTGGACCCTGTAGTGCACACAGTGTATATCCAGAATGCGTCACACTCACTGCACAAGTGACAGTGGTCATTTGTCTGGGATGCTAACTGAGCTGCTGGACATCCAAAATCTTGAAAAATGCACTGAACTAGGAGCTGCTGAAGCCCCTGCGTGCAAACAGTAAGTCAGCACATACAGATTTTCTAGGACTGACCTCTGCAGACTTTATTACCAATGTTCCAAGTTTTCCCAGTTTTTTTGAGAGCCATTTGAACGTGGGACAAATTTATGTTGAGAGGCTGAAACTACTATCTGCGTGAAAACTTCTTCTTCTATCCAATTTGGTTTGATATATTAAATTCTGGAAGAGCAGGAAACTGCTCTAATTAGCCAAACCCTACTGACCTAACAAAGCATGCTCACTTTGGGAAATGAAAGGTCTTTCCAGTCATCTGGTGAAATTAATTTCTCATGAATTGCTCCATTTCTCTGCTCGGGTCAGATCTGTAGCAGTGTTCAGCTTATAATGGCACATCTTCTACATGGCAAGGGTATGGTAAAACTCTGCTTCTGTCAGCCTGTCTTATTCTTCTTCTCTAAAATGAATGAACTTTGGTGGATTTTTGCCTGTAGCCTTGCATCATCTCTGGCACCTTTTCCTGACACTGATCTTCTGGCTCCAGATCTCTGACCGACACAGATACAGAGGCAAAAGTATGGAGAGGATGCTTGGCCTGGAAAAATGTGCTGGAAAACTGGGTGCACACCAGCATGGCTTGTTTGGTTGTGTAGCTCAGTTTAAGGTTCCAGTTTCAGCACCCTGGTATACTGGTAGATACTGTAAATCTGTGCTGGGGAAAGTGAAGCCCAAAGGCTGCAGGGTCAGCACTGCACTGGGTAACCTGCATTCCAGGGGGATTGTGCCAGCTTGCTTCGTGGTAGGAAAGCTTAATGTCTTTGAAATAATCCCTTTTGGATTTCAATTAAGTGCGTGTCCCAAATAGCTTTAAAACATATACTGGCTAAGAAATTTATACATATATATATGTAAAATAGATAGGCTTAGACTATCTGACTGTAACAGTGAGGCATTGAAAACCCAGTGTCTTTTAGGCAGGGAGTACACTTAGGTTTTAATGAGTATTGTAGGGATAGAATGACCTGACCTAATTTTACTGTAATCAGCTTGGGTGCTAGTTGTATTCTAGTCCTAGCAGCGCACAGTTGGCAGAGATGACATTTTTACCAGCTGGTTAACAGGACCAAAGCCTGGGCTCTTTCCCTCCCTCCCTCCCTGGAGCAATTGTGTACTGGGCACACAGCCTGTTTCTGTCCCTGAGAGCCTCTTTTCTCCTTGGGGTATAACAGTGCTGAGGCAGAAAAATCTTTGCTGGGGTAGTGCTGTTTGCACCAGTTCTTTCCTCCCAGTGTGGTGTGTAGCAGCCGTAAAGCAGCTCTTCAAGTTGTCCTTTATGGTTCATACTGGAATGGACCAAATGGTCTTTCTCATGTAAGTTTGCCTTACGTGTGGCAGGTGATCGTGTTTATTTTTGTGTCAGGGCATAAAGAGAAGATTGAAATAGGGATACTGGACATTTTGTTTCTCTGTTCTTTCATATCTCTACGTAGAGTTTATTGAAGTGGATGGTGCAAAATGCCCAGCGTGGTACCAGATCAATGATGTGTATGGGGTGCTGAGCCAAAGAGCTCCACTTGGTGTTGCTGGGTTCTTGCCTCCCCTTTGCTGCTTTGGAGCAAAACCAACAGAGACAAGGAATAATCAGGGCATAGTCCGGTGGGAGCAAAAACAACAGAGACAAGGAATAATCAGGGCATAGTAGGGGAAGACATCCACCTCTTCTTCCTCCACCCAAGGACACACAAATGGTGAAAATAACTCCTTGGAACTAGCAAATATCCATATTTTGTCCATATTTTGGAACTGCAGTTTCTGTGAGTAGGGGAAGACATCCACCTCTTCTTCCTCCACCCAAGGACACACAAATGGTGAAAATAACTCCTTGGAACTAGCAAATATCCATATTTTGTCCATATTTTGGAACTGCAGCACTGTTGAAGAGAAGCATTGAGTGCATTTTCAATACCATTTCAATAATGGCTCTGAATCTCTGTTCCTGGAGCTTACAGATAAAATGACATCCACAGCAATAAGTGTTGTCACTGTAAATGGTCTCTCCTCCTCTCTTTCCTCAACTTTCACCCCCTCAGCAGCATGATAGTAGCTGCTGCACAAGGTCTTTCCAATCAACCATTTTAATTTTTTTTGTTTCTTTTTCCTCTTTCATAATGCCTGGTTTGTAAAAGCTGCAGTTTCATGGTGATAGTAGCTGCTGCACAAGGTATTTCCAATCAACCATTTTAATTTTTTTTTTGTTTCTTTTTCCTCTTTCATAACGCCTGGTTTGTAAAAGCTGCAGTTTCATGGATAGCACACTGTTAGATGGAGTTGAGCTTGAAACAGCAAACTGGCTCACAGGATGGACTGTATTTGTGGAAGCCTTATCTTGCATTTCCTTAATCATTTTAGTAGACTCCTAAATGGATTAGTAGTGCTGACAATAACAGTCATTAAATAAAAAAAGTCTGGCAGTGATTTTTTTTTTTTTTCCCATGGTTTCTCTTGTCAGTAGTGCTGAAAATATTTAATCCACGGTGCTGAGGTATAAATTTAATGACATGGTTTCTCTTGTCAGTATTGCTGGAAATATTTAATCCACGGTGCTGAGGTATAAATTTAATGACTTATCACTATATAGTGATTTTTACCTTCCACCCTCCCCAACATTACTTTGTACTAGGCAGCTATAAGCTTCAAATGGTGCTACTCCCTCTTTGGTCAGCAAATCATTCATATTAACGCACTTTCAGCCTCCTGAAGAGGGATACATGGTTTAAAATTATCATTAGGAAATATTACCCTGTCACAGAACGGTGTTTACATTTGGTATCCTGTGGCTGCTGGCAACGACCTGTCTGTGTGATGCTGGGGGAGCTTTTAGAAGTAAGTACTGAAAGCTCCATTCTTTAATAAACGTAAACTGTGACCAGACAAAGATTAGTAAATGTGTATAAGGGAATAATCCTGCAGGATGGATGGGAATACTTGTTCTGGTGTTCCTACTCACACACCATCCTTGGGGATTGTCTCCTTCCTTTCAAGAAATGCTTTCCTGGGATGGATTTGGCTTTGAACTGACCAGATGGCGGCTTTTATGTTTTTGCATCTACTTTTTTTTGATTCGTGAATAAACCTGATACAAGGTGATTCCTGTCATGCTACAAAGAGGAGCCATGAGAGTCATCTCCAAGCTGATTTTTGGATCCGTTGCCAAATGCAATTGGGCTGAGAACTGAGTGACTCCCATGCATGAGAACAGCCCCCCTGAGTTTTGGGCACAAACGCTCAGCCTGCTGGTGTTATCGGTCACTGCTGAAAAATGGTGATTGCTCTGTTCAGGTTTTTTTTTTGCTGCTTTAGACATATATACAAGCAGCTCAGTTTGCCAGATAGGGTATGTTGCATTTTTTTGTTCAACCTGGTTTACAGATATTTTTGTTGTTTACAAAAAAATTGGCACAATAAGTAAAACAACTTTCCCGTATCCCCCTGGAGTTCAGATAAAATTTAAAAGAATGGAGACAGAACTATAGGTCAGCAGTCACTGATATGATCAAGCTTAATTAATTTGATGTCTTATTGTGGAGTTGTCCTCTTGTGAGATTATTCCGAGCATGCTCCCTAGCTATGTGTTGGATGTTTCTTTGTTGTTGCTGCTTGTGAGATTATATCTTTTGAGAGACTATTTAGATGGCAGAGTCTCTGCCTGGTGGGAAAAGCTTTTCAGCGCTTGTCTATTGATCTTATAGTTTTGTTGCAGTGGGGAATGAAACATTGAGCGTGTTTATATCCTTAGAAGCAAAGAGCAGTCTCCTTCCCCCTGCTTTCCTAAGATGTCATATCTTGAAGGAAAGTAAACCAGAAAAGGAACAAATTTATTCTCAGAGCTTGGAAGACGATGAATTATTTATCCTTTGAAAGCTTCCACTATCTTTGCATGAAAGGAAGTCCTGTTATTAAAAGCAAGGGTTTCTTTTTCTGCATGTCAATAAGAGGGAGATCAGAGTTGACTGATTATTGAGATGTCTTTTCCCTTAGAGAACTGGACAGCTCTAGCTGGTTGGCACTAAGAAGCTGTTTTTAAAACAACAAAGTTGTTAGGTTTGATATTAATGTGAGATTGGAGCCCTGCTAAAAGGCCTATGAGGACTAAAAGATGAAACACAGCCTTGGAGGGGTTTATGCGTGACCACATAACTTAAATGTTCCTCTCTCTGTTAAATATATTTTTCCCCATGTATCCAAAGTTTTTGGTTTAATTTTTCAGTGAGATTGTGTTTATTCTGACTTGTGTTTTTTGTGGGTTTTTTTTTTTTTATTATTCCCGAGTGTCTGTATATGCTAGGGCACTTGAAAATAAGCTTGCTTCACTGGAAGATGACTAGCATCCCACCCTGGTACTGTTTTTCCTTCTGTTTTGGCTCTACAAACTGAAAGGCTCTTTTTGTGCTCGTGAGAACTAAGCCCCGCAGACTGAGTAGGTATCTATTTTCACTGGGGGTACCGCACATCAGAGTGTATCTATGTTTTTGAGTGCACTTTGGGGATTAAGGTATAAAATGAGATGTGCGTGTTTTATTGCATTTGGACATTCATTGTGTATTTGACCAGTAAAGCACTAATTTCTTCTCAGATATCTAAGATAAAAGTATACACGCTCATTATTTTCTATGATCTTGTCTCTCACTATAAGTTGTCACGAGTAATGGCTGGAATCAAAGCACTAGGCCAATAAAAATAGTTTCGTGGGATGGGTTGTGGTGTTGGAGCCAGCATCTTTTGTTAGTGGTGTTTGCAGAGAATCTGAGTTCCCGAGTAAGGAATACAGTCCTGCAGGTAAAGCCAACAGCAGAAACTCATTTACACCTGACTTCACTAAAGTTGTTATATAGATAATGAGATCATATACTTTGATCTCAATGAGGTGGTAATTTTGGGAGCAATGTGTGTTTGTGCAATTCTACCTAAGGCTGTTAGTATTACCTTCTAGGAGCTCCTCTTTGGAGGTATGAAATAAGACTTCTTTCATTTCCTGCTCCTAAATTATAGGAAACCAGAATATCTCATGCTGTGATCACACCATGGAAGGAACTCAGCAGACACAGAAGCATCCAGCAGACCTGGTGCCTCTCTCCTGGCTGTGGGTCCCCCTTTCCCCTCTGCTTTTAACGCTGTCCTGGTGCCACTGTCCTGCCGTTTTGGTTGCAGCATGGGGACTCCCAGTGCAGGATGTTGTGCGGATCTTTTGATACTCAGGATCAGATTCAATTACACCTAGAAGAAACTAGAAGTTAAATGTTCCTTCTCGTTAGAGGGTTACTAATGAAAGCAGGTAATTTCATGCCTTTGTCATGTCTCTCCCCATATTGACCAAGAGATAGGGTTACAGAGCTCTTTGCCCTTAAAATCCTTCCATTCCCAGCCTTTCCTCACCATGTGCTTCCACTGGTTTTCCATCTCTGGTGACCCCTCTTCCTGAAGCAATGACAGAGAGGAATTTAGCTGGAACAAACTAGAATAATTTTGTTATAAAAAACAGGTTTGAATAGAATCGCTTATTTTTAAGCAATATGCCCGCCCTGACAGCATGATGCATGAACATACAAATATACAGACAGGTGTTCCTGGAGTGCAGTGTAAAACAGAAGGTGCAAGTGTGTTTTCATGGCTCCTGTTTGCAGCAAAAGTGTTAAAGTTCAGTCTCGGTATGTGCCCCCACGTATCTGCCCTGTGCCACAGCTGCTGGTGCTGCCACTGGAAGGTAACCGTGGGGCAGTGGTAAAGCAGGAGTCTCATTTGGCAGAAGGTTTTTCCCCGAGACCTTGAAGGGACTCAGAAGGTGGCTACACCTCAGGGCTGAAAACAGGCACCTGCTGTGAATCTGGAGGAAATAGTGTAGCAGTGACAGACACGCTGATGCTGGTTTTACCACTGCTGCAGCAAAGGTGTGGTGGCCTGGATGCCAGCAACCAATATCTAGGACTTCTGTAAAGTTTTGCCCAAGTCCTTTTGCTTCATATCTTTCTGGTTCCTGCCTTGGTTGGCTTGGTTGAGTTCCTATGGTTTTGCAGTCCCATTTCCAGCTGCAGAGTGAGTGTATACTTTTACAAGGGTGTGTAGTGATGGGACGAGGGGAAATGGCTTCAAACTGGAAGAGGGTAGATGTAAATTAGATAGCAGGAAGAAATTTTTACTATGAGGGTGCTATGGCACTGGAACAGGTTGTCCAGAGTAGTTGTGGATGCCTCATCCCTGGAAGGAATCATAGAATCATAGTGTTCAAGGCTGGGCTGGATGGGGCTTTGAGCAACCTGGTCTAGTGAGAGGTGTTCCTACCCATGGCAGGGGGTTGGAACTCAATGATCTTTAAGGTCCCTTCCAACCCAAACCGTTCACATGATGGCATGACACATATTGGTCTTACTCTTAAAGAAAAAGTAGTCAACTTTTTTATTATCATTTAGATAATTGAAATATTTTAAAAGCCACTGCAAATCGCATCTTTGCACATGATGGCACGGCACATGTTGCTCTTACTCTTAAAGAAAAAGCAGTCAGCTTTTTAATTATCATTTAGATAATTGAAATATTTTAAAAAATAAAAAGGTAAAAATTAATTTCTGATGGGTGGGAGCCAGTTCTCTGCCCCGGGCATTTCCTCATTCAGGGAAGCAGGGGCTCATGCTACTTGTCCTCTCTGGGCTTCTATTTCAGAGTATCTATTGGTAGAACTTTCAAGTCAAACTTGCAGAACACTTTAAAGGACAAATCCCTTCAATGATCAGCAGCTAAGTAAGTAAGTTAAAGCCCTGGCATTTTTAGTTCTGGGTATCATCCAGCTGTTTAGCAAGGTGACTCTCCTCCTGCAGTTAGCTATTCTGATCACCACCAGGACTATATGTTGTTTCGTTAAGCAGGCACTGTAAAATTGTCTCCTTTACTGCTTGTATTTCTGCTGTTACCAGACTCAAATGGTCTTAAATGTCACTGTATGGGCTGCCTTAGTTTCTGTTGAGTGACTGCAGACTATGACAGGTATGTCAAGTCTCCCGCAGTTTTCACAAAAATCCAATAATGAAAAATAGCCACAGAGCATTAATTATAAGCATATGTGGAGCTATTAAAAGCTGCAGCCTGGCAAAACATTTTCGTATATGCTCAATTTTAAGCATATGAGAGACTTCAACCTCTTAAGATGCTTTGCTGGATTAAGATCAGAATTCCCCAAAGAATCCAAGACACATTTAACTACTCTTTAAGGCAAAAACAACCTCCTCCAGGTACTATTAATAATGCTTGCACATTAAATCATTTTTCATGCACTCTTTCTCGAGCACTGTACATAGAATCCAATGTATAAGCAAATAATAGGAGAGTTCAGATAAAGCTGACAGAAATAGGGTTCTGACGAGATAATCTCACATCACTGTAAGAACCACGCAGCAGATGATGCAGTTCAATCTTTTTTTTCTTGTTTCTCTTTATTTGACCAGAAAGAAGGCTCTAGATATCTGGAGATTCAGGCTGCTTATACCCAGTTCTTATATCTTTGTGGCAGCATAATGTTCTCCAGGGCTGGAACATGCAACTGCCCTTGTTTTCTAACAAATGAAAAAGTGAAGACGAGATGCAATCAATGAGGAAAGTATTTGCTACTGACCATTTAGCTCACAAAATGGAGGATGCAATTCAGGTAGTGCGATGTGTATATATCACATTGATTTCCATCAGAAGACAGGCAGAAAAGAGGTGCCCTGAAAGCCCATTCTTAACGGGATTCAATACCTGCACCATTGTATTACTAATCTGCAAATTGTCAGTTGTTGGAAAAAATATTTAAGTCTCACGACCTTAATTTTTTTAAAAGACAAATTTATACTTTCCCTTTTACTCCTATTTTCAGGCGCCCATTACTTGTTATTTTGACAGCAAATGCCAGGACACTCTCTTGAGCTCAGGAGGGGCACTGAACCCCAGCTCTGATCTTTCTTGGGGGAGAGGGGCACACACCATTGGCATAGTTGATTGACTGTCTGTGTAGTTGTGTATTTTCTGCATAGCTGTGCCATGCAGTTGGTGTGTGATAGGTGCACTCAAGTCTCCCTCCAGGAGATGAATTTTGTAATAATTAATCTCTGAATCTCTATTTGGTTCTTGAAGGAGTTGGTAATGGGGAATTTGACCTTTAGGCAATGCAAATAATTCTACAGTTTTGTCTGTTTGTAGATTACCAGTGAGATAGGATGCTTAAAGTGCATTTACATGTGGAAAAATTGGTGCTGGTGGTAGCATCAAATAGTGAGCACTACTGCAGTAGACAGCTGGCAGGGGAAAAGAACCGAAAGTAAAAGCAGACCCACCCTGGTTCCTCCAGAATGTATAGGTGGATTCTAAGGAGCATTTTTTCCAAGGTTGTCTTTTTTTCAAGAAGTTCAACATAAAGCTGGATGGGTCATGGTGATGATCAAAGAAAATGAAGGGAGGAAAGGAGAAATGGGCTTTGGTTTTATCAGTTACCTGTTTGTAGATAATTGGTCAAATATGTGTTCTCAATACAGAAGTGAATCAATTAGATTTGTTTAGAAAATTGTCTGTAGCGGGGGGAGAAATAGAGACTGACAGGATTTGAGGTCCCTGGTTATTTTGGGAATAAATTCTTGACTGAAGTGGAGTGTGTGACCTTCTTAGATTTATGTAGGTAAATGACAAAAAATATGTAGAGTTGTCAACATAACATATTAGCTCAAAGTAATCACCCATTTCTTGCAGTCTTAGAAATATTAGTGCAATAGTGCAGTTGTCTGGAGTTACGTGATTACAAGAGGAGTTTGGATCTTGACCTTTTAGGATAATATGGAAAATATAATTTGTCTTGGATTTTTTTAGGAAGCATGGATGGAAAGAATTGTCAAATAGCATTTGTATTATCTCCTCCTTTGGCTAGAAAAACCAAAAACGTGAGTTTTAGCTTTCTGGCTAAAGTTACTGCTGACTGTGGAGTTTCAAAGTAAGTGGTGGCGGGAAGTTGGAAACTCCAGAACTCCTCTTACTGTACACCATAGACATTTTTTGCACTTTATAGCCTAACTGTGACAATTCATCAAATTAACAAATTCAGTCCTGATAACAGTACAGTGCAAGACCTACACATTTCTCCTTATTTACTTTAATTTCTTTTGAGCAGAACAAAAGGCTTTTTTGAAGCATCACTTTAGCATTTGAAAAGGAAAGAGGAAGGTATTGCTTTTGTTTCAAAATGTATTTGTGACAGGTATGAATTTGGAGGTCCTAAAAAGCGATAAGCTAATAATTGTAAATGCCTATGAAGAGTTTATCTCTAGAACTCTCATCTCTTTAAACTATATGACACTTTAAAGATGTGAAAAAGTCTGTTGCATTAAATCACCTAATACAGAGTCTCCATTTATTTCTAGAATGAAGTGCAAAAGAAATATAAATTAACCTGTATAATTTTACATTGTGGCACAGAAACATGGCTATTGTGGTACAATTTAGATAAAATTGGAATTATAACATATTTAGCATGAAGAATTTGATAATTATGTATAGAAATTATATGAATGCCTAGAGTACATAGGGTTTGACGTAATTTGTATGTGCTCATTCTAGTTTGTACACAGAATACATGGCCATTCATGTCCTCAGTTGATGTATTTAATTAATTTTTACTCAATTAACATTTTATAAGGTTTTGGAATTATGTAGAGTGTTTGCTTCTACAAGAAATGCACACGAAGTTCAAAGCAGAATGCAATGTGTTCAGCTTTCTTGTGTTTACTCTCTCTTCTGCTTGTGGAATGCCTTTACGTAAAGACAGATGTAATATTATTTGCTGTAAAATACTTTGGCGTTTGCTTGTAACATTAGGGATTCACACTGGAGCTGTTCATGCAGATGTCCTCTTCTTCTCTCTATGGTTCCTTTTGAGTCCTTTGTTGCCCTTGATGTGAGAGGTGGCAGGTGACTTTTGGGGGAGCCTTAGGGGTGCTTTGGAAACCCACAGGACAAAGTTGTCAGGGGAAGCTGTTGTCAGCTGCTGGTGGTGGTGGTTTTATTTCATTACTGAAAAGGTGGTGCCAAAGGTGAGTTTGAGCAACAAAGAAGGGAACAACAGCCACAATTCTTAGCGTTGTGTCGAGGAACAGGAGGCAAGCATATAACAGCAAAAATTACAGTGGCAGACATAAGAATTATAATGTGAGTTGAGCATATCTGACATGTATTTTCCTAGGATGAGAACGATGATGTCATTGCTACACCACGTCCTATTGTACAGAGTTTTGCTCAAAAAATCAAATCTTCAGAAATGTATCAGCTCTTTTCCTTTCCTTACTAGTTTCTTAAGGAGAAAGGAAAAAAAAAAGCTAATGTCTTCCTATCCATCCTCAATCTTGCTTGTCTACCAATTTTGCTACTATTAATTCTCCTCTTGTTAATGCCAGGGCATGTTTTTAATATATAGACGTTATATGAGATGGCCTTTTAGAAGCACAGGTAGGTGCTCTCAATTATAATGAATTAGCCTCCCCACTAAAATCCTTTGAAAGTGACTTAATCTTCAACATGGTGCACTTGGAGAAAGAATATCCCTGTTAGTTAGGTAAGGAGCTGAAGAGCAGCTGTTAATCTAAAATGAGTAAGCCTACGACCTAATTTTCTGCCACAGAAAAATTACCTAAAAAGCGTAAGTACATATTTAGGTCTACTATAGCTGTACCCAAAGGCTTCAGTTGTTCTTGGGGTTCTGCTGGTTGTCCATGGAGGTACACAAAAAGTGTTTTCCAGTGCAGAGTGCTGCTACTCTGTATGTCTGCAAATTGCCCACACTCCTGTACAAAAGATACAGTCAATTTAAAAATTTATGCAATAGAAAAATAATGGTCACTTTAACTGCCAGTTATGCTGCCAAATCCTTAAATGAGTAATTGGCAAAGTATAACGTACTGAGGTTATAAAATAGATTCTTGTTTATGCTCGCATGCCTGTTGTTAGCCTGTGGTCATTTCTCTCTATATTTTTCCCCTCTCTGTTTAATTCTGTGCTGTCCACATCTGTTCTGCTGAAGCACTTTCTAATGCACGAGAAGATGAATGCATTAATCTCCAGCAGGGCTGGTGCTCATGAGAAAGGGAGAAATAAATTTTATTGTTTTGTTAAGCTTTTCAGTAAGAGAGAAATCAGTAGGCAGGCTGCCATAGCTTTTAAGGTATCTGCTCCTGGTCCTGCGTAAAAGATACCTTCAGTCTGCACAAGAATATCCTTTGTTTGGAAAAATGAAGACCCAGACAGACTGTGTGCTGGGCAGGCAACATTGCCAATATCAGTTATTGTTTTTTCTTTATTTGTAGAAGAGACCCTCTACTAAAGGGGAATGTGATTCATTCTATACTTATTAGCAGGCTATAATTTTCTAAATCTAGAAAAGAGGTGATGAAACTTTTATCCTGGGTTCTTTTCATCTTTTCAGTCAGTCTCATTTGCGGTAGACTCCAGGGCAAATGGCATGCATTCATTAGCTGTGAGCTGGTTTCCTGTGTTAGTGTGGATTGTAAAGTGTAGGTTGTTTTTTAGGAGTGTTCATAGGGGTTTAAATGTGGGTTCTGTAAATGCTGAGCTGTATGTAACTACCTGCAACTCAAATACCTCTCTCTAAAAATGATGAGATAGCTTTATCTCATTGATTTTCTTTGTTTCCCGAGGTTTATAAAGCATCTTCATAAATAAGACAGTAGTTCTTTAATATCCTAGCTGCAAATATTACCCATACTTAGACTTTTGCCTTTGCTTTGAAAATATCATGCATATATATATAGTAATTCCATATTATCCCTGTTAATATTTCACACGTGGCATTTCTCAAGTCACAACCAAGGCAGCTGAAGCAAGGTTTGCTGTTCAAGGAAATGATACTGTGGCTTGTCCCTGGTGTGCTGGAGCCAGGAGCTTGTCTTTGCCCCACGCAAACATCTCCCACTCCTGCTCCTCACCTCGTATCTGCCCCCTCAGAGGCTCTGGCATGGCAGCCAGCCCCGTGGAGCTCCTTCCACTGAACACAACCCCTCATTCACAAGGCACCTGGGACTGTAGACAGACAAGTGACATTTCAATATACACCAAAGTGTGGGGTTTTGTTTGTAGAATTAGCAGAGAGTTTTAATATTGCAATAGTGCAGCAACTCTGTCTATTAAATGCACTTAACAACAAAGCTTGCGTGAAAATTCCTTAAATCCCAGCTCTAATTACTATACAGTAATGGTTTACCTTTAAGCAAAGCTTGAAGCCTTGTAAATGCACTTGTAAGTTATTTATATCCTATTCCTAAATATAACAGTGCGCATCGCCGTGTTTGTACTCTGAATACTTTTAAGAGATTGTACTATTTACTGCAGCTTTTAATTGATTTGCTGCTACTGTTTAGCAAAGCCATCTCCTGCCACAGCATGAGGACCCTGTGATACAGGCTATCACTGGAGTTAAATTTGCTACTGAAGCTTTATAGAAGTTTTTACAGCATTACATCTCAGCCTTGTGGTGGACTGTCTGCAATTTATTGCTGTGTTTTGCAGCAAGGAACTGGAAAAAGAGATTGATGTTGGAATCATTTTATCTCCTAACGTCTGCGTAGACATAGTTAACCAGTGGCATTGGCTTGGCTGTGGTTTTACAAGTGCTTTTTGAAATGATGCATAGAATACGAATAAATCAAACAAACCCACCTATTCCTTCTCTGGGGATGGACGACGAGCTATTTCATGCAACTTTTATGCAAAACAGATTAGGCTACATCTATGCTTTGTAATGAATCGAGGTTAATTTTTTTAATATTATTTGTTTTACTATTTTATTTCAGTACATTGTCTTTTACCGGGAAGTGACTGAAGCTTTTCCTGTTCTTGCTCTTGGGCAACTGATATTGTGCAGGGCTGTGGTCAGCTTGTAAAAGTTGCTCTAAAACACAACCAAGTTCAAAGGCTCTGGTTTCATGGAGTTTTGTTTAACCTGTCTTGGCTGCTCTTTGGGACTGTTTCTCTACTCCCTGTAGGAAATGGGCCCTGGGCTTTAGCTCCAAGCATTTCTAAGTGATACAAGACTTCTTGGACCACATCTCACAGGGAAGCAATGCTGTCCAAGCAGCCTGAAGTCTTCCTCTGTGTTGAGCTGCTCACGGGGCAAGCAGGGACTCCACCAAATGGGCAGCAGCTAATTTTACTTGCTGCCAATTACTATTACTATATTAAATTGTATTGTATTATATTATATTTGGAGAGACTTTCCAATTAGATGGTCCAGTAGGCATAATTTCCTATGGGGAATAAGCCTGGATCAAAAAGAGCATGGAAGACAAGCAACTTTTTACAACTCCTCCTCCTTATAACTGTCAAGTAATTCCCAGAAGTTTCTTGACAGGAGATTAGCAACTATCCTAGATATTAATGATACTTTGAGTGTAAGAAGAAGCCTGTGCCAGGTGGGGAGAGGGAAAAGAGAGAATGGTTTGGGAATTCTTCCTGCCGTGTATTTCATCCAAACGTAGGTAGTAGCTGAAGAGTCTGTGGTCCAGCACATACAGCATAAGCGCTCTAGGAAATAGCAGAAAGTAGGGGAAAGGAACCCACAGCCTCTATGTATTTATACCATCATATTTGAGACATTCTGAAAGTTATGCACTGGGAACTTGCTTTTGTAAATGAAATCTGTCTTTTATTTATTGCAAGGCTTTTCCTGGGTTGAATAAAACGAGATATTTTACTGAAATGCTTTCAGATCTTCCTCATGACACAAGTGGCGTATCTTTTTGTTCATTGATGTTACTGTGATTTAGATAATAATGCATGCCTTTGCTTGTAGGAGTATTATTCTGGAAGTAGTAAAAACTGTAAGGATAAGAGAATGATGCCACAAAACTATACATTGATAAGAACATTTAAACCCTGCAGCACCTTTTAGATGTTGTGAACCGCATGCAACATCAATAGCATATTGTGTCAAGAGAAGAAGAATATACCTGTGAAGAATATAATAATAAATGGAAAATGGAAAAAAAATAATCCTAGTTTTCTCAAATTATACACTGGAAAAATTATTTTTCTTTTCTTATTTTTCAGAATTAAGTAGAGAAAAAAGGAGATATTGTGCTTTTCTTTTTTATGTAGCTAACTAAAAAATAGAATGACAGAGATTAGGCAAATATTTTTTAGATAAAAGTAACGTGAGGGGATTATCAAGACATTGGCATTTATAATTCTACTAAATGAGTATGTAAGGTACCTTTTAATAAAAATGGGCTTGGTTGTATGCATTTCTGTATATCCTGACAAACAAGAATCTCTAACTAGCTACTACAGGTTTGCTCCTGCAGTATTTTGTCTTTTCATAATTGTTACCTTAGAAAATCTATAATGGAGTTCATAAAAAAAAACCCAGAGTGGAAAGAGAGACCCACAAGACTTTCTTGCTGCTCTTGTTTTGCTTCACATGGAATGGTCACAAAACACCCTGAACAATTACCTCTTTCCCCTGTAAGTTTATCTTCCCCCTCCCTTTTATTTTCATGTAGAAATTTGATTAGCTGGTGTGGCCTGGTGGCTGAGGTGTCCATGTGATGTCTGTGAGGAACCTGCTTGGTCTACCTGAGTGAGGGGCTCAACTCCTCCTGTGCATCTCTACCAAACTGTCCAGAATTTGCTTTCTTTGTTGTTCCTTAACATATAAAGCAGATATCTGTCTCTATCTGCCTCAAATAATATATAAGGCCAAAATATTTAAGAGCTTGTTTGCTGGTTCCCCACCTCAGGGGTTGTTACGTGTTTTTAAAACTTAACAAGTTTATTTTCAAGGTTAGTGATTATGGGGTTTATTTTTGCATTCTGGAAGAAGGTACATGGGTTGCAAAAGGTAGTTCAAATGAAAACACCAAATTGACCGCAAAATGCTGCATGTTAGCATTTTCTGAACACTTTTTGCTGACACAACTCAGCAGTCCTGGAAAGAATATGAACAAAATCTGATTAGAGGACTTCCAATAGCGCAGCAGTGGCTGGCTCGGTGAAGGAGCGATCACTATACTTTCCATCTGCTAGTTTGTTTCAGAGGTGATGATAGCAGAACTATAGAGGTGTTTTGGGTTTTTTTTGTCCTTTATGCATTAAAGATGCTTTTATGCTGCATATGGTGGCCATTTCTGCTAAAATGATGGCTTGCTTGATGTTTCGTTGAACAAGCGATGAAGTAACCGATGGTTGTTTACATAAAGTACAAGCTAATTTTTTTTGGTGTTTCTTTGTGCTTTTGTGTTTTTTTGTCCCCGCCCCCCCACATAGGGAAGTTGAGCTGCTGCTTTATCCAGATTAGTTCAGACCTGAGGTTGTGACACCGAAATGGGTAAGTCCATTGCTTGGAGCCTCAAGTCCAACAGAAGTGGAACTTGCGTTCAGAAATGTGGTTGCTAGTATAAAAGTTTGAGTTTGTACGAGTTGCCTTTCATTTTAAAAAATAGGTGACCGTTCCTTTAACTTGGCCACAGATACCAAGGGAATAATTTCCCTGATGGGATGGACCTCCACACCTGAATCCTGTGACTTCATGCTGCCTCCCAGAGTAGGTTGGTGAGTGGGAAGGTGGCATGGCAGACCCCTCAGTCTGTGTGGTAACGCTGCATATAGTAAATAAAGATAACAAGCCTTTATTAACAACTGCACTCCAACAATAGATTTTAATAGCTTTTTTAGAACAAATTTGTGGTGTGACTGCAGCTGTTTTTGAAAGTTCATTTATCAAATGGGGCATCCTGTAGACCTTAGAAATAACAATAATGTAAGAATCGAGAAGATTTTGTACCTGAAGCAATTTACTTTTATCTTCTGGTGAGTTTGTTACACTATTTTACCACCTGTGAAATGTACCGTATATTTACAAAGAAGGTATATAGTTATTTTATTACAAAGTCTTTTATATAATGATAATTTGCTTTTGCAGTTGGTGGACAGTGGGTAAAGTAGGCATGACATATCGGAGTTCAGCTCCATTCCATCAAGCACTTCTGTTTCTACACTTCTGGAATAAATCGTGTACCTTGGTGAATGCTGCAATGATATGGTGTTGCTTCTTTCAGGTTCCCAAACCTAACTATTAGGAAATATTTGAGGTTCCTGAAGAATCCTTAAGAATATTTTGTGACATGATTTACCGTTACGATTTATGAGAAGCAGCAGCTTTTATAAAGTGAAATAGTATCATTTTAAGCAATTTTTCCTTAGGTTTTTGATGTGCTGTTTATTATCAGACTAAAACATCATGCATATTGTTGCATTGTGTTTCAAAGATATGAAAACAGGAAACAAGATATGGTTCCTTTTTTTATTATTTTTCCCATGTGGCTGTGTATAAAGATCAAAGATAATCGCTCTGCTTACAGAATAAGCGTGTGTGTGGAGTTTTAGTAACATCAGGCATTGTTTAAAACATCAAGGCTCAAGTAAAGAGGTGATTGCAGTCAAATTCTCCTCTCGTTTGGCTTCTCTGCTCAGTCTGCTCTGTTCAGAAAACCATCAGCTGTGCAGGAGGTCTCTGAGTTACAGACAGGTATGGACTTAACCCCTAGAGCCCTCAGGGAACCTGTAATGCCCAAATCTTTCTCTCTTCCTTTTAATTAGGATGGAAAGGTAAGCGTACTTCAAAGTAGCTATGCCTATCTCTAAAGCTTGTATTGATGAACGCTGGTTAAAGACAAATTCTCTCTAAGCTGGGAGTTTTCTAGGCATTTTTGAAGTTAGCACAATTGCCGTAGGACTCACCTGTATAGCAAACAGATGGATAGAAAGGTGTCACTCAATTTAAAATGTCATTGCATATTGCTAGAGGCATTAAAGGACTGCACTAGTCTGCCTTGATTGTACAGCTCAAAGAAATGAGGAGGAGACATTTGGCACTTATGCCAAATGCCCAGCCATTGGCATTTATGTTCTTTGCTCATGGACTCATTTGTCAAACTCTGTTTGGGAACATACATTGGTCCAAGATTTTAAATCATACTTGGATAGTTTTTTGTTGCCTACAGTTGTGCTGGAATTTATGGGAAGGTGTTCACAGACAATTGCAATTCACATAATTATTCTTCCAAGATCTGTGGTCTATGGAGAAAATGTTATTTTAGCTGGAAATCCAGATATAGAATAGAACAGTTCCAGTTGGAAAGGACCTACAACGATCATCTAGTCCAACTGCATGGATATCTGGTGATGTGGGAATATTTTTTTCTTACTTCTCTTCTCTTTTGAGTATTGCATCCCTGCCTGGAACCAGCAGTGAGGGGACTGGCTGAACTGGGGAAAGTTGTTGGCACTTGAAGGCTTGTTTCTTTCTATGTTTGCAAATCTAACCTCAGAAGCATGGGAATCTAGTTTGAAAAAATTGAAAGGATTCATTTAAACAGTGTAGAATGTGTTTGGTTTTTTTTTTTTCATTTTCACTCCCATTTCAGTAGTCAGCTCATTAGTCAATAGATTCAGTTGTCCCCAAGTGGTTGTTTCAATTGTTGATCAAAATATAGTGCTTTGATGCCCAGAGTAGCTGTCTGAGCTCACTGCAGTCCAGGGACTCACAGGCATGTCTCAGCCCCCCAAAGGGTTTAATGTTGTTGGTTGCTTTGACACAGGGAAAATTGGGGTGCAGGAATACAAGTGTCTACTTGGGCATGTTGTCTTCAGCTCAGGGGCACAGCACTTGAATTGTCATACTGTCTAGCTTTTTTGGACAAGTTTTCACAACTATTAACTTAAAGAAATAAACCCACAAAAGTTCAGAACCAGCCTTCCATGAGTTTAATAAGGACAAACCCAGTATTATTCATATAGAAACAAACTGTTATTCTGTTAACCCAGGTCTAAAAATCTAAAGGAAATAGCAACCTGCACTGTCTCAACTGAAAGCAATTCTACAAATTTTTTTTTGTAAGAGGAAGACAATTTTTAAATTCTACCAAGTGGCATAAGAAGGTCAACAGAGTTTATTTACTGTAGGATTTTTCCATGAAGAGAAAAAGGGGAGAAGGAACTTTGAGACAAAAAAGGTAAGAAATATCTATCAAATAATTTTTCTGATTTGTGTAAGGCTTAACATAACTACAAGAAAATGAAACTGCAACTGGAAAGAGCTGTGATATCTGATACTACCCTCTCATAATTTAAATATGAAGCGTTCCTGTGTGTCCCCCAGATGCTGTCAGAGCCTGCATTGAGAGTGGAAGTTAAGCAAGGACCTTGTTAGAGAAGCATAAGCCTGCATAATGGTAACTGCTTCCCACAAAAGCACCACCATCTTTTTGCAATTACTCGAAGCTCACAAACCAAAAAGGGATTAAGTGAAAAAGGAGCAAGTAATATGCAGGAACTTCTTGACATTTATATTCTCCTTGCTTGACTTGTAGGAGAGAACAGACTGAAGAGGCATCAAAAATGCAGAAATCACACAGCCCCGTGGGGATATACTTAACATTTCTCTGATCAAGGGTACCTCTCTGTTGCTTTGGTGCCCAAGACTAAATAAAGCAGTGATAAATTTAAGACAACAATCTTTCTGCCTTGTAGAAGTGCATACACACATATACATATAGCAATTGTATATCTATGTATGAAATGCACCCATCTGTACACACATATATACATATAGCAGTTGTATATCTATGTATGAAATGCACCCATCTGACGCTGTGTTTTTAATAGGAACTTCAAGTTACACTTTCTGGGAGGAGGGGAGAGCTGGAAGATGGAAAGAAGGGGGTATGTTCACACTGGATGATTTTAAATTTTTCTAATGTCTAAATCTCCCTATTTAGGAGCTGTTTCTATTCAGTGGTAACACAGGAAGAAAAGCTGTCGAACTTGGAAACAGAAATGAGGTACCTAAAGTTAGGTGTTATAAATACTGCCCTAGCTCTTATTTAAATATGTGATTTTTCAAAAGTGCTGGGCACCTGGCTGCTTCCACTGGCAATTTATGTCCGTGGGTGGCTGCTTACCTGCCACAGCTAACAACCATCACCAAGGGAGCCTCTGAAACCTTGCCCTCCCTGTTGGCTTCTCTGGTCTTTGAATGCAGAACTAAAAGACCCTGCACAAAGGAGCTTCAGAAAACCAGCTCCAGAGATGACTTAAGCTCTCTCTGTGGTGTGTATCACATGTGCAATGTGTTACACGTATGAAATGTATGATTTGAGATGTGTATATGCATGTATATATACTCCTGCAGGTATGAATGTAATACTATTTAAAGTCACTGTAGTTGAAAGGAGTTTTTATGGAATAGTTTTATATTTAGAGAAAGACAACGCTAAGGTGAAGTTCAGCTATATCCCTTCCTGCAACAAACTGCTACCCAAGCTCTTTAAGATCACTTCTGCCTACACGTGGTGATTAAATCCCCTCTGAGACAGAAGAGGAGCAGGAAAACATTTGCATGTACTATATTGGGAGCTGCTTTGATTTTGGAAGAATGAGATGAACATAAATGACATACAGTCCAGCATACGAATCATAAGTTTTAGAATAAACTTAGTTTATGCAGACTTCAGAAGGGGCTTGGTGGCTAGTGGACCTGAAGGCGCCATAGGCTGCTGGACCTGGAATCTGCAAAACCCCAGGCAGTGAAGCTGGAGCCAAAGGGTGACTCACATTTCTTCTCCATGAGGAAAAATCAGTCACTTCTTGCAGTCTTTTTTCTGCTAGCAGAGTTTACAAAAAGCAAGTAGGAAAATTAGGAAACTTGTCAGTGGGAAACAAAGCCAGAAATGCGTGTCCCGCACTTCTAGATGCAGATCTCTGCTCCATCTGCTGGTGAAAATGGCAAGTCTTACCCTAGGGTGCTTACTTTATATATGCTATTTAACACAAATATTTCATTCATGGTTGGGCAGTTGCCAGAAACAGTACAGAGTGCTGTCACTGAGGGAAAAGTTTTTGAGTGCCTTGATTTCTCTTCCTCCTTAGGAGCAAGGTGAAGAAGGGGATGAAAACCATATTGGGTCTTTTCGTGAAGGAGTACACAGGGAACAGTGGAAAACTTTTTGTGATATCTAGATTATTAAACTGGCTCAGGTAGAAATGCTTTTAGGACTGGAGACCAACAAGAACTAATACTCTGTTCTTGTCCAGATGCCAGTAGGCTCTGGCAGATAGGTGAAGGATGTAGTTGTGCAATGGTTATTGAAGGGATGCTCACACCACTGTGTGTGTTAAAAGTGAGTCAGATGGCCAAAGGTACCTGCAAAGAGGACAGGAGGACTTTACACTGTCAGCATAACTTTTCTTTTTCTGTGTCTTTTCTTTGCTTAAAATATAGATATATTTCTGTATTGATATGGGGGTTTTGTATACATCTGAGTAAGGAAATTTCTTTTCTGTATTGCACATGTAGAGCCAGATGGCCAAAGGTAGCTGCAAAGAGGATAGGAGGACTTCACACTGTCAGCATAATTTTTCTGTGTCTTTTTTTTTGGCTTATAATATAGATATATCTCTATTGATACGGGTGTTTCGTATACATCTGAGTAAGGAAATTTCTTTTCCTCAGATGGCCAAAGGTACCTGCAAAGAGGACAGGAGGACTTTACACTGTCAGCATAACTTTTCTTTTTCTGTGTCTTTTCTTTGCTTAAAATATAGATATATTTCTGTATTGATATGGGGGTTTTGTATACATCTGAGTAAGGAAATTTCTTTTCCGTATTGCACATGTAGAAAGGGCATTTTATTTTCCAAGTCCGTGGAACTTACTTGTATGAGAAAGATCCTAAGTAGGGATCCTGTATTTTGACTGGCCTCCTGAAAACTTGTGTCTCAGTGATGGAAATGGTCCCAATTTGGAGTATGTACCAGATTTTTCTATGAATATTCATATTCCTAAGTGCTTCTCATGATTAGTTTGGTATCCTGTTCTGTGGATTAACCTTGTGAAAATAGCTATGAAATAATAATGATAATACGGCGGCTTGAGCAAAGAAAATGTTCTGGTTTGCAGGTGATAAATACAAACATAAAATTACGATAAAACAAGTACAAAATTAGTTACTGGTTGAGAAAGTTTGTGTTTTCACTGAAGCCTGAAAGGCTCCACATTTTTCTATCCTGTGCTGCATAGACCATATCACTTGTATCACGCCTTCTTGGGTGCCTTGCTGCAACAGAGGCAGTACTGGTGACAGTTCAGGAACCTGTGAAAAAACCTGTAGTCATTCGAAAGGCAAGCCTTTACCTAAAAAAAAATGGTATCGTCATGTTGTTAAAATGAGAGACATCAGGGTAGGCTGTCAAATGTTGTCTTGCTTTGGACACTTCTCTGAAACCTCTGCAGGTTTCTCTCTGAAACTCACCGACTACTGTTTTTTGGTGGTTTTTTTTTTTTTTATTTGTGAGTTTTCTCTGTGTTGGGCATCAATGTCAATATTTATGTCTTTGCCTAGCTAGCCCCTGCAATGCTTTTTTTCCCCGGACAGGTTATTTGCTGAATTATTCTTAAATTTGTGAATTGGCTTAGAGGAGGTGATACAGGAGAACACCAGAAGAGATACAGGAGTGTTACAGGTAATGCTCGTGTAGGCTTTCCTGGGGACACCCGAGAAACTTGCTGGATTCGGGTTCCTGGGGCAAAGCCCTCCTTGGATAGTAACTACTGGCTGCCAAACTGGCTGACACAACTGAGATACATAGATGGGTATAACACACTGCAAGTTTAAGGCCCTCTTTGCACTCAAAATTTTTTATGTTATGTGTACAGTATCACACTGTGTATTTCTTGACTCTTCTTCAACATTTCAGTTGATGGTCATTTGCTGTCTTGTTTGTAAGGAGAGCACTAGGGAGTTTACATGACTTGACCTAATCCTGCATCGGTGTCCCAGGCTACAGTTATTGTAGTTATTGGGCTACATGTAACCATGGATGTCATATGTCCTGTATTTTCATTGCATTTCATCTGTCTCTCTGTGCTTATGGGGGGAAAAAAAAATAAATGTCCTGTAGTGAAGAAAGGAATGGATTTGGAAAACATGGAGTGCCATGCGGGCATGCAGGAGGGAGGATGCTCATTGCTGATTCTCCCTGCTGTGGCAGCTCATTTTTGCATGGAAAATGAGGATGAACTCAAACTTCAGGTCTGCCAGTAAACAAAAACCACCAGTGTAGCTTCAGCCTTCAGATACTGCAGTAACCTGCTTCACACAAATGCACCTCTGTGCTCCCTCTGCGTGAGTCAGACGCCACTACCCAGCTCCTGTTTGCTAATCTTTTATTTTTGCCCACGCAAAAGGAGAGTTTCATGTACGAGTGCTTGTAGAGGCGTATACAGCCAACAGACTTGAGTCACTCGGGGTCAGGAGCCTTAAGCAGGTTGTCTGCTTCTCCAGGTCAGCTACTCTTTAGAGATTTCTGTCGGATGTGTGGCTCTGCTAGGGCTTTGTCTCCTGCTGCCACTCTCTCTTGTGGGATGGCTACACACGGGGAGCCTGCAGAGCTGTCTGCAAGTAAACATAATGCTCCTCCCGAGTTACAGAGCCAGATCATCCAAGAACAGGCTGTAGTGTCAGCATTTTGTAGGATTTCATTTTTTTTTTTGCATGTGAGATGTTTTTCACTTACTAGTGGAAGAGAAAGGATAATTTTCAAGGCAGTGAAGGAAAACTGCATTTGTGGAATGTAGCACGTGGATATGGACCTCCATCCTGTCCAGCAGTGCTGTGCTTTCCTTCCCCTATCAATAGTGCTGCCATATTGACTTCCTTGCTACGCTGCTGCCAGCTCGGCCTCTACTGCTTCATTGTCCTTAGATGGATGTCCTTCTAACAACCACTTCCTCTGGTTTTGGTTTTTTTTTTTCACATTTCATCTTCTCTCTTTCCCGCTGGTTTTCCTGCTTTATTTTCAGAGTGAAATGAAGGGAAAAGTTGTTCTTGTTTCAAATGGACTTGGAGGAAGTGAAGAATAAGATTGGCAACAGGGAGGATGTGCAAGGAAAGGCTGAGAAAGTGGGAAGAGAGATTTGGTTCTGGAAAGAGAGATTTGGTTCGAAAAGGGAACAGAAAATATCCCCAAAGGGGTGGAAACTCTGGATTTCATTGTGGAGTGGATGAACAGCCAGATGGAGGAGAAGTATTTCCTCCCCCCTACAGGGGACTAGACAACAAGCTGGGTAAGTTGTTGCCATCACAGGGAGGCAGACATCTTAAATTTGGGGTTTTCTTCTTTTGGTTTTGTACGTATGCTGACAAAAAAAAAAAGAAGTGACACCTTGGCAACTCTGTGTATTGAAGAGTCACCTTAGCCTTTCAGTAGATAGTAGAAAGCATGCAACTGTGAGATCCTGGTGGGTCTCCAAGCCCACTCACAGTCCACAGTGTATGAAGAACAGAGGGGTTCTTCATGCTTGTGTTCTTTTATTCAATGGCCTCTCTGCAGTTAGGAAAACAGACACAACAGGCAAAAGTGCAGCTGGCACACAGCACAATAAATGACTAATTTTCACTCAGCAAAGTTCTCTAAATGCCGCTACGTGCCAGACTCTGTGGAGCCATTTCTAAGATCTCAAAAGAAAGATTAAAAACATCTCAAATACACAGAATTGACAGGAAAGTAAACTTTTCTATGGAAGGGACACAAGAAGCCAGATGGTGAGTGTTGCACAAAGCCAAACAAATCCAGCCTCTGAATTCCTAAGGCGTATAAACCTCTGCAGAGAAATTAAATTTCTCTGAAGGAAAGTGAACTTTATGCAAATTCACACTCTGTCATAATTCTGTCATGCAGAACAAAGATCTTGTAATTTCCCAAAGTTGTCCTTTCCTTACCCTTCTGAAAACGTGTTCAAAAGCATAAAATAAGCAGCTTTTTCACTGAAGCAAGCTGGTAAGGAGAGGGAACAATTATATGTAGCAGAGGGGAATCAATCAGTAGTTAACTGTGCTCCTTTTGTTGTTGTTTGAAATAGTTCTGTATTCACACAAAGGTTTGTCTTTTGTTGCTGCATTGTACAGTTGTGTGATGATGCAGCCGGCTCTTAAAAGGAGAATGTGACAGATGATCTGTGGCTTCACTTCACAGAATTTCAAATATGTTCATACATGTCTAAGAAGAAATTGACTGAGGTGTATTAATACGCACGTTATTTAAATTCCTTGACCAGTGAGCAGCAGTAATAAAGTTTAATAAGGTGCTGGCTTGCATAAAGTGGGCTGTAAGTCTAGGAGTGTTGTGCTGTCACTTTGCAGAACTCATTTTGTCTTCATCTGACATTTATTGCCCAACTTAGTTCACTCTATTTTGAAGAAAGATGTACTAAAATTGTAGAGCATGTGTCCTAGAGCATCTACATGACAAACAGAGTGGAAGGATTTATGTATGAGGAAAGGGATTATGGAAGTTTAGAGGGCTGTGAAGAAACCATCTGTAGGGACAAAACTGACATAAAGGTAAGGGATTATGAAATTAAGATGTTGTATTTAAATATTTTTTTATTACATTCTGGTTTTAGCTTAGCATCTAGGACTCCATGATGGTCTTTTCAATGCATAGTGTGGCACACTGAGAAGATTAGTGAAACAGAGTGGAAGTCAAGAAAATGAATTAGCTGTAAGCAATTTGAATTGTTCTAATCGCATGTAACTAAAGTGGCAATTATCTTTATCTGCTTCCCAGTCTATATATTAAAGTTCATTTTTCAAACTTAAATTAGAATTGACTCCAACAGAAAAGGCAGTATTTCTCTGGACAAAACAGAGCCAAGTGGTAGGTGTAAGAGTGAATAGATATGGGGATAGGCACGAGTAAGAATTCTTCATTTTGAGGCCGTAGCCCTAAATAATTATTGAAAGTAGTAAATCCAGTTTACCTTTCTGTCCTTGGAGATGAAAGCCTGGGGCATTTTCTTCCCCCTAAAACAAGATGTAGAAATTATAGAAGAATAAAGGAGATATATTTGATGAAGTATAGTTGCATGTTTTTATTAGAACTAAATTTTGTCTGAGTTTAGACATGTGCCAAGGTATTTTCTGCTGTCTGTAGTTTTCCTTGTGATCAGTTGAGTAAAGCTTAGCAAAGTCACTCAATGTTAAATTTAGCACGAATGAATGTGCAAGAACAACTGCAGGGTAATGAGTGAAAGGGTTTCTGAGAAAAAAATGAAGACTTTTATGATGCTTCTTTTTGCTTGATTTGAGAAAACAAAGACTGTCATTCCTTTGGTGTCCTGTGATGGTGGCACAGAAATGTGTGCCTATCATCCAGGATGGATGATGAAATTTGCAGTGAATCCAGAAACTAATGATGAGTGATGAGAAGCGATTAAAAGGGCAACCCAATATACTTAGAGTTCATTGGTGCTGCTGTATGGTGATTGGTAGGCAGTTAATGCTCATGAAATAAAACTGCAATTAGTCTGTAGCAGTTGACCTCCAGCTGAAAACAGCTCTGTTCAGAAGGCAAACTTTTTCAGACCTCTTTAGAGGTACCTAGACCTGATTTTCAGTACTTCTGTTATACTTGGAGCGTTCTTGATTTATAGCTGAGTAGACAGGTAGCAAATCAGATACTGGGTGCTGGAGACCCCTAGGGCTTTCACCAGCAGCTCAGGTGTTCTGCATCAGCTAGAGAAACTAAAGGAACATGGGTTACTGGCCGGGTAGCTGGGTGTAGAGAGCCAGCAGTTTTGGTTTTTTTTTGCTTAGCTTGTTACTTAACTTTCGGGAAAGGTCGTCTGTGAAGCCACTGCTAGATGCACTCCTGCCAATTTTCACAGGTTTGTTAACAAGTAACTTCAAACTTCTCAGAAATATTACTTTCCTTCCTTTCTTGTTTATTTTTCATTCATGAAATGGCAGATGAATATTGATGAGGTTGAGAAATACTTGTTGCCTAAGAGTAAACATGTATGGAAAGAAAACAGAAAATTCACTAATGTCCCAGGAGGTGATACTGGTGTGCACAGAAGAAAATCAGCTACTCCTTTACAATCCATAAACTTCTTTAAAACACTTGCTGCTTCTGCAGGAGGAATAATGAGAATGGGAGCAAATATAACCAGATGGAGAAGTATTCAATTCTTACTAGATTTACTCATTCCGTATGCATGATTTGTCCCCTGTATGGGAGCTTCTCACACATCGGATTTGTTGGACCTCACATTTGGTTTTGTAAGAAAGGAGAGTGTAGTAATGCTGCAGTAAGAGGTTGTTTTCCTGCTGCTTCATGCAACAAAGTACTTTTTCTCCTTTTACTCCTCTGCATAAATCTAAAATTAAAGTAACTTGAAAAGATTAGTTGAGATTAGCGAGGAGAATTTAGTTACATATCTTCTGTGATACAGAAGGCTAAAATGGATTAACTAAGTGGCCTCCTCCAGGGCCTGCTGCTGTGATTCTCTAACACAGTAAAAGTGTAAAATACAAAATAACAGTGGAAGTAGAAGGCCAAAAAATAAAATTGCCAAGTCTCTTTGTGAGGCGAAATTGTGCTATAAAATAAGTTTATGGTGGTGACAGTGCTAATAAAATATTGTAATCTTTAGAAATGACAATAAAAAATGTAGCTGCAGTAAAATAATTGCATTTGATTGATTTCAGAGACACTTATTACTTGCTCTGTTGGTGTTTTGTCACTTGTAATATAAGATGGACTTCCACAGAGAAATCTCCTGGTGGGAGCAAATTGTTCAGCCTTGGAGACCTGTTAAAACTTTTCAGTTGTTTTGTTACTTGACTCTTTTCAGTGCCATCTCTGTGGATTTGCTGACTACTTCCTGTGGGAGTTTTTGTCATCTCTCAGAGTAACATTTTAAAATAAGGAAAAATGGTATTTTTGAGCAGCTTTTGTTTCATGCTTGTTTGTAGAAAAACCTTTTTTATATTCTGGATTTCAGTCTCCCTATTATGTACATTTTATGATCAGTCATTAAGAGACCCAGGCTGTGTATGTACTACTTCTGCCAGCCTGTGGCATGACTTTGATTGCATCCGAGTTCTATATGCTGCAGAATCAAGAAAACGGATGCGTTTCGTCTACTTAGGAAATAAGAAATCTTAACAAGTCAGAACTGATCCTGAGCGTATTTCAGAAAATACCTGATGCGTAATAGAATGGAAAAGTGAGCTTGCCTACAATTCAAAGGCGAGAGGTTCAGAGCTGTGAACTGCAACACATGTCACAGTGGTACAGGACGTTTAATGCCTGCAGTTATGTCATACAGAAGAATCAATGAGCATTTATCACAAGTTAAGCCAGCAAAGTCAAAGAGAAAAACATATGACTGGATGACCTTTGTAGATTGCGTGATGTCTTTTATCTGGGAATCTCAGAGGACTGTAAGCATTGATGAGCAATGCTTATAACAGTGGTACAAGAAAATGTTTTCACTTGGAACTCATAGGATTTCACACAACTTGCCCAGTCAGATGAGAAATGAAGTCTATAATTCAAGTCTCTGGGTTTCCAGTCATATTTTTATTACTAGGCCTTTTTTTTCTTTCTATCAAATTCAATACAAGGCTCTCTCTCAGTAGTCTTGGATGAACTTTTTCCTTAAGCTAATGTATACCTACTCAGAATAAAAAAGAAATAAAAGATGGGGTCCCTGAAAGACAGACCTCTTTAACATGAACTATTTAAACTTTTGCATAAATACCCTACATCCAAATGAAATTGTCTTCACTTGATTGATGGAGAGTTGTACCAGGTTAGTGAAATTGCCAGATTAAAGGTCTAATCTTCCAAAATAAAAATAACAAGAGGGTGGGGTAGGGATTTGTGGTTTGGGCTATGAATCACAAATAATTAAATGGGAACAACTAAGGGAGCTTTGCACCATAATTTGGAGGCAACTCTGAATGGTGCACTCCGATCCCTTTCCCAGGATCTCCTTATGCCAGTTTTGTGATCAGAGAAATCCAAAAGTAGTAGGAATGGATAGTCTGGAAACATTCCTGAAGAGCCAGGCAAAAGAAAGATGACAGGAAAGTTTCAAGCATCACTGGGAGCTTTCTGCAAGGTGATTTTTTGTTTTCTGCATTTTTGCCACTGAATTTAAGAGGTTTAAGCCATGGTCAGTTGAAGGAAATGGTTTGGAAAGACTTTGGCTATGTCTTCTGAGGAAAAAAAAAAGGTTTTATTCTGGAAAGAGTGGTGATTTGAACTTTGTCCACACACCAGCTTGCAATGGTAGTATAGGAGCTAGGCATGAGTTCTAGCACGTTTATATGTCTCACATAGCACTTTGGGGGTATTGATTATACAGAAATACCCAAGTCAACACAGCACCTCTCTGCCACACTCAGAAATTGCTGAGACCCCCCTGAGTGAAATGTTCACCTGTGTTCATTCCTTCCTGGTCCAAACAATGGGTTTAATTGCTTAGGGATTGCTTTCATCTCTTATTCTTCCCCTTTTTGTCCTAACCAGCCCTTCTCAAAGTGACAATGTATTTCGGAATATGCCCTGAAGCTTGCTGAGCTTAAGACTTACGCCACTATCTCTGTATACTCAAAAGGCACTTTTTAAATGCTAGATAAACAGGTTTATTTAGTGGTGCTGGTAGCAAAAAGATAAATGGGTGTAGCTGTTACTGAGACGCTGTTGTTCTGCAGAGTTGATCTAAGACAAACCTCTGAGGAGGGGGGTGAAAGTAAGAGTTTGGACTGGACCTCTAGAGGACATTTTGTCCAACCTGTTGCTCCAAGCAGGTCTGAAATCCCAGGTAGATCAGGGTGGTCAAAGCCTTTTGTAAAGACAGGCTTGTGGGTTAGGGGCTCCAGAGAGGTTGGTACACTAGGAGGGGAAGGACCTGCAGTTTTGCAGGGCTGTCAGGCCTGTCCTGGTGAGAATCCGAAGGTTTAATCTGGTCTGGTACCTTTAGTTTAAGGTAACTCATCACCACCTAGAACTAACCTGGTTGAGAGCATTCAATGTTCATAGTAAGGCCAAGTCTAGGTGTCTGATTTAAAAAAAATAAAATAAATTGTTATTATTCTTGATAGCCATCAGCTTAGAGTGAATTATGGGCTCTTTAAAAATGAAATTATCTTCTTCATAATCACAAATCTTAAACTGAGAGCGTGTATTGCTATTTTTGGTACTTTGGCTAAATCCTGTTAGACTATTGGACATATTTAGAGAAATGGTCTTATGGCAGTGCTTGTAGTAATTCAAATGGGTTTCTGATGGGTTCCTCCAGGCGCATGCGTTGCCGCTTCGCTGTGTCAGAGATTCGGTGGGTAACAAAACCAGCTGCTTTGTGGGGGCTGGTGCATGGTGGATCAACGGTATGGTTGAAGCAGATAGTCTGGCCCTTCACTTAAAGTTTAAACATTTACTAGTAATAAGCTCTAAATGTCATTGCTTTTGATCAGATGTTACTTGTTACATGATAGTGTTTCTGAGAGTAGAATACAGTTTCCAAAGGGATCTGAAAATTTGTATGCTGAGGCTGCATATTGCTCAATCAAAATGATTATTTTTAAAGTATTTTTTTCTATTTGAAATGAACATTTGACCAGTCCTATCAAAATATAAGCTAGATTCTTAGTGGTAAACCTGAATCAGTTGATAATTTAGCCATGCTTTCTCCTTATGTTGCTTTAGTCACAGATACTGATAATACTCAATGCCTCTCCTTGAAGCTGAAATAAATGTTATGTATTGTGTACAGCAATAATAAGATGAACAACTTCTAAAAAGCAAGAAAGTAAACCATATATTTTCATTTTACCCTGTGACAAACCTGCATTCTGCTCTTCCTTCATGATAGTATTTAAAATAAACAGAAATTAGCAACAACGCCTATCAAAGCGTTAACTCTAAGGTTATATTGAGCTTTTGCTTTTTGCTTTCTTTGGGGTTTGAACATAAGTGCGTTTCTAAACATGCATATATACATACATGAATGAAAATGCCTGTTACGATTTGCCAGAAAATTATGTGACAGTTTTAGGGGATCTAATTCAATCTAGTAGAGACTAGTAGGCAGTGGATATACAAAGATACTTTTGAAAATGTGAGTAATAAAATTATGGTAGTTAAAACCTGCACCTATAAATGATATACACTGGTTGGATGTAGTTCCGTAGACTTAACCCTATGGTGAGAGTTTGTTTTTTTTTTTTCCCTGCTTTGTGTCGTTTTAAGGAAGCAGATTAGCTCTGTGTCCTTATGATATTTTAAAATAGACTGAAGACAGAATAGCAGTCCACATTCTGTACTTGAACAGCCTCGGCACGTAGGGTCTTTGGGCATGAAATGTTTTAGTAGATATTATTATAGCGTCTCTATTTGTCTGTAATTGTACCAAAAGGCATTTAAAACCCCTCTGAAGCAGTGATGAGCAGCAGTTCGAAGCACGTAGTTTCCAAATGCCAAACAGAGAGGATACGCTGAGTGGTTGTGATGAAAACAGTGAGAAGTGTTTCTGTGAGATTCCCCTGGAGGGGGGGGAAGGGGAAAAGGTTGAGGTGGTATGGAGAAATAAGAAACAATCACTTCATCTTCAAATTCTGAACTTTGCTGAAAGGGAAGACGATTGGGAGACTTGTTTTGAAAGTGCTCTTCTGATCTTACCCAAATGCTGAAATATAGATCTTGGGGCCAGCTTAGCAATAAAAAGACTACTAGGAGATGAAATTTTAGTTGAAAAACTGGGAATACAAGTGAAGCTCAAGTTCATGACTATTTCTGTACATTTTATCTTCCTCTTTGAAGATGAAGGAATATTATGTCTGATTTGATAGTTGTTTTTATGTGCTTTTCATGTTAATAATAGTCACCAAGTAGTCACAGTCTGAACTTATTTTAGAGCTAGCACAGGATACACTCACTTATAAAAAAGACCATTAATATAGAGATGCATGTTTGTCTTATCTGATACTTGGTGAAGAAGGCAAATGTAAGAGATCAGAGGACGTTCTGAAATGACCGCTTTACAATTTTTTTACAAATTAAGTTTAAATAAACTCTACCAGCTAATTACTTTTAGATTTTTTTTTTTTTTTCAGATCCAGCTTGGTTTGTCTACTTTCAGTTACTCTTCCAGTGGCAAAGTTAAAGGGTGGGGATGTGAAATGACTACAGAGAACAAAATATTTTTCAGTCACTTCGATGGGCTGGGCATTGAACACCAGTTCTCAAGAATACAGGGTTTGGTGCTCTCTGAAATGCAATTATCTTCCAAATTCCTTAGGATTTTTACCCAGAAATGACAGTGCTTATGTTACCGTGGTTGTACTTCAAAACTCTGGCCTTGAAACTTTCACATAAAGTAGGTTAAGATTCCATGGGGACATTAATCAGTGACATCCTTCGCTTGTGTGATACAGTACACTCCAATTAGTTTTGGAAATGGGTAATTGAGTAATGTGTTTAAACGGATTTTCTTCCAACAGTCAGTTTATTTCTATTGACAGTCAGTGGATAAGCCTTTGTTTAATAGGGATGACAAGATCTCTTTTGTGGGACATAGATTTTGTGATTAGACACACTAAGCTGCTTTAAATCACAAGCAGAGGTAGCCTGTTAAGCTTTGAAAGTGGTTTAGCTTGGGCATTAAGCTCTATGTTAAGCTACTTTTACAGCGTATGGTGCACAGGACGCTTAAGACATATCCCGTGTCCCAAAGGATGTAACTGGGACACTAGTGGTTGTGCATACAGGGTATACAGAGACTGAATCCATTCCTGCATGATTCCTGACCAATGCTGGGGAAATCAGCAGCTTCTGGCAGAAACTGGCGTGATGCAAAAGCAAGAGAATAACTTCTGTAATTGATGCTGAAAGGGAAGCTGAAGAAAGGAAAACATAACACCTTGTGTTTGACTAAGACACAGTATTAGCCTCAAGACTTCAGGAAGTGCCACGGGAGCTTTGATAGCTAGGGGTGGTCAGCCCTCCTCTTCCTCTGGCAAAATTCCCTGTCTGCTCAGTTTGCACTCAGGACAGCAGCACACTTACCCTTCTTCCCAGCTTTTCTGTTGCTGTTTGATTTATGATCCTTGCTGCCTTTCGCATCAGAAGAGTTTGCAGTTCAGTTATGAATTCTTCAAGCTAAGTACCTCTTGAGTGTTTTATAGCACAAATTAAATTAACGCTTTTGTACAGTTCTTTAGGCAAGTATTAGGCCTAATACAAAAGGCATTACAGTTTCAGCAGCATACTACCTACTTCTGTATGACTTAGTATCTTCTAAATCACCTTTCTTCCTACAGTAATCCAACTTGGCGCTGCTTACCTAGATCCGGACACAGTTGAATGTGGCTTATGTGTCTGAGTCCTGCTTTCCATTTGATTATTTAGCTATTGCATGTGTGTTGAGGGAGAGGAGCCTGCGCTCTTTGGGGATGTGTGATTATACAGATCTGTACTGTTAAGGGTAGAATTCTGCCCTCTTTGATCATCCCTTTTATTGATGGGCTTGCCACATAGGCTAAAGGGAGCTTCTTGCTTTGAAAGCTTGGAAACAGCCCATCTGACAAAGTAGTACCTTTATTTGTTAAAAGCTTTTCAAGCTTATAGACCTGGAAGAGCCCCAGTAAAATCAATGAAAAACTATCCAAGATAAACAGACTTACAGATGAATAAATGCTCACTACTATTTTTAGTCTAAGCCCACAAAATCTCTTCCTGACTGCCTGGCCTTTTTCTCTAATAAAACAGCTAATGCTCCAAATATTAATAGAGGGAGTATTGGCAGATTCGGGGCTCGCGGTTCTTCCTGAGTTTAAACAGAGGGTTATGCAGTTAGACAAAACCTTTTCCAAACGGGCCTGTAAGTACTTGTTTAGCGAAGTTCCTGTCTGGCCAAGGACTGATCTTTCCACAAACTCTAAGCAGCGATGCATTAGAGAAATAGTTAGCAACGCTGCAGCAAACGAGAGCTTTACTCGTTCATTACTGTAGCCAGCACAGGAAGGATTTCTGTACAAGTAGATAAAAACAGTCCTTTAATTTACTGGTGTAATTTTCCAGAGTGTTGAGCACTCAGAGCTGTAGTAAAACATATGGTTTAAATGAAGCTTGGAAGACCATGGGAAGTGAGAGTGGAGAGTGCCTGGGACAATCTCTTACTCTGAGACCATGTTTTCTCATCTGCTTTATTGTTTATTGCTGTATATAGATTTTTTTCTGCTCAGCCTCCTGTGTTTACGTGTGCTGGATGTGTCTCATTTGAATGGCTAAACACACCGACACATCCTGCACTGGAGGTCCTTGTTCATGTCTCTTGGGTGGCTCAGTGTCATGGTTTAGGATGGACTGGATGACAAAATGCTGCTGGGTTTTCATTTGTTGCTGTATCTTCCTCTTGCCCTGTTTATCAAAAAGTAGGGGGTTGTTTATTCGAATATCTTTTCAAACCACCTTGCTTTGATTTGGAAAAGCCTAAGCCTGCAGAATGCAGCTCCTTGCTGTGGCATAGTCAGGAGCATATTTGGAAATTTTGTTCCTCTTTGAAGTGGGTATAATTTTGCCTCAAACCATCTTATACCAGAGCTGTGTTTACTTGTATGTCCCTTTGTACTGAAGTAATTTGATGGTCTAATGATGCCCTAGTGTGACTTGCAGGAAAGGGACCAGACATCTGCTATAGGAGTGCTCTGTAATCATGCTCCTTGCATCTCGGGTGACCAGAAGTGAGATATCTGTGAGGTACCAGCATGGTTAGGTTGCCCATGTCTGCTTTAGCTCTTGAACTACATTTGGCTAGGACTTCTACCTGTTTGGGTAGAAGCCAAAAATACCTTTTTGGGTTTTTCAAAGCCTCCTATGGTCTGTTCCTGCATTCTTGTTGTGTGCAAAATCAGCTTGTCAGGACTTTGTCTGTTTTTCTCTTGTTCTAGAAAGGATTTTTCTGGTCTGAGGCTCTTGGCCTGTGGCGTATGCCTGGGAAGTTAGCCAGGAAGAAAGGAAGAGTGTGGGGCCAACATGACACTTGCCTTGTCTCTCACACTAAGAAACTTCTCTTTGCAACTTGCTTCTCATGGAGTTTTCACCTCATACCCGGGCAGCCTACACCCTCCTCTCATTAAATGGCTGGTTTCATGATACCTCAAGAACGTATGTGTTTTTGGCTAGCAACCCCTTTGCCATACTGATGGTTTGTATTTCCACCTGTGCTTCTGTGAAGATTATACCCCAGCTCATGCTGTAAGCATGACTAACAGATATGGGGACCAAGAAACTGATCTCCCTTGTGCCGGGTCTCAAGCGAGGTGTACCCTGCAGGGCTGCAGTGAGACAGCAGGTGGGAGTAGTAGATCAAAGACCAAAAAGACACCTCTAGCATTGCTCCAGAATTGCAGAGGGAGGGGGACAGGGTTTTGGTGTGAAGCTCTACACTGAGCTTGATGTCTGGAACAGCATGAAGATAGCTTGGAAAAAGTTAACATGGGTAGGAACGATGACTCTGTGACTGGGGATGTGCCTGATTGCCCAGAGCTGTGCTGTGGCTGGCAACCTGAGCAGGGTCCTGGAGCCTTAGACCTTCATTGGGAAGCTACCAGCAGCCCTGTAGGGCAAGCAGTAAGCATGCTTCTGCTTGTGTTGGCTGTTAGAGGATGCTTAGAGCTAATGCATGGTTTTGTTGCTGGCATTGGTTGTCATGATATTGGGCAAATGTGAAGAAAGAGTTTAGACTCAGGACAGTTTCCTTTGCGTAACAGCTTCCTCAAATGTGTGCTCAGAATCTCAGCTTTTGCATCTCTTCTCCCATCCTATTTTCTTTTTTTCTCTGCATCCTGAAGTGCTATCTTGCCACCATTTCTCTTTGCATCTCTGTTCCACTTCTTTATCTAACTTATTATCTGGTATCCCAACCATCTTAGGCTCAGGAGAAAGCTTCCTTAACAAAGATGTCTTTAGCTGAGCAGGAAACCTTGTGTTAACAGTCCAAAACAGCTAGTCCAAAGCTGCATCAAAGAGAGGGATATTAATCAGTAAAAGTTTCAAAGTAATCATAGAATAGTTTGGGTTGGAAGAGATCTTTGAAGGTTCTCTAGTCCTACCTCCGCTGCAATGAGCAGGGACATCTTCAACCAGACCAGGTTGCTCAGAGCCCCATCCAACCTGACCTGGGAGGTTTCCAGGGGTGGCGCATCAGCTAAATTTGGTGAGGCTGCTCTCCAACATCTTGCACAAATTTGTGTATCAGTAAATCCCAGTCGCTTTCATAAATGGCTTTTAAATAAAAGTATATTTCATAATCAGAAAGAGGCTTTAGCAGAAATGTAATTCTCAAAGGCCTTTAAGTATTAATCCCAAATGAGTTCATGCATTCTCTGCGAGCTGCTTTACCTGTGTTACCTGCAGCTGAAGCAGGCACTGTATTAAAAAGCACAAATTACCAACCTTTCCTCCCCACCCCCTGCATTCCTCTGCTCCATCGGAACAGTCAAAGGCTCTGTACAGGGCAGCACTGAAGCTGTGAGGGAGCTTCAGAACCTTCCCAGTTGATTTATGTACTGAGTTTCCATTGTAGGAGTCTTATAGGGCAGGGTCACGTTTTGCCTGAGGGGGGACAGGGCTCTCCCAGTCCCAGACTGTGCTAGTAAACACTTCTCCCTTGGTGTTTACAGCTGGACATCTTCTTCACTGTCAGCCTACCACAAGAGCATGGGTTTAAGGTCAGCATTTATGAATTAACTTGTGAATAACCATTTGTTACTCTGAGGGAAATCCCATTGTGTAGATGAACCCCATGCAGTTCTGGTAGCTCCGTTACATTTTTCCTTTACCTTATTGAGAAAAAGTTCTGGAATATAGCCATGAGAGAACCATCCCTTTCATGGCCAAGCTTCAGTGAGGTGAGATGCACTTTGTTATGTCGATTATATGGCTGAAACTCGGTTTTGTGTTCAGTGACCTAGACGATGTTCAGCCTTGGTTTTCTGAACTGTGAATGCATTTGACCCTATTTTGCACCTACACTCTTTTCTCCTTTTGGTGCAAAAAAAAAGCAAAGGGCAGGAGATGGATAGATGTATTCAGAACTTGGTTTTGAGCTGCTTTGTTTCCATTGTGTTTTGGGTGGTTTTGGGTCACAAAGTGATGTAAAGCTATTTCTGTTAAGACCAGTTGCTGAAAGACAAGGCGATGGTAAGACGAAGACTCAGTATTTAAAATACAAGTTTTCTTGTTGTTCTTTCTAACTTCCAGCTCCAGATCAGTTGTAGTAAGTCCCTGCGGTCCTGAATATAAATATCTGCATTTTGTGGCAAGAATTATTTTGATTTTCAGTGGTGTATCACTGAACAACTGACAGTATAAAATGAATTATTTTTTTTTTCCTTCCAGTTAATGGGTTTTAAAACAAAGAAAAGTGTCGAGAAGAGTATTCTGAAACTACGTGGAGACCTTTTGGTCTCCATGGATGGTCTCATCTCATGGGTGGAGCGTTGCATCCCAGCACACTTGCTTGCAAACAGGGAAGGTGTTTTTTAAAAAAATACTTTTGGGTTTGTAAAAACACTTACTTAAGACAAAGAAAACCCTTTACCAAAGCACTAAAACCATGGAGAGGGGGATTATGATGCAAGTCTTCAAAGGAAAAACACTGGGCTACAGGCAACGCAGTCGGAAGCACAACAAAGGACTTCTGAGGCTTAGCAGAGGCATGCAGGAGATGGGCTGGCTTGCCTGCCTGCATGGGGCTGGGAGAAAGGGTATTGGAACAAGATTAAAACCTTGCTCTTAGTGGGATTTCTGCACAGTTTGCACAGCTGACTGGGGAGGCAGAGCGGGCCCAGGCTATCGGCATTTATCTCTTTCCCCAAGTGTTGCTGGGGTGAGGAGAGTGGGAGGGCTGCTGCTGAGCTGTGTGGCCAGGAGGTGCGTGCCTGGCTTTGCAGCTCTCCCCAGGAGGATGAGTATGTGATTTTAAACATCTTCTCATGAATTCCTTGCAGTTGCATGAGCGCTTCTGCCTTCATTTAAAATCTCTAGAATAGGTAATACAATGTTGATAGTAATTTCTATAATGCATTAAATGGAAGGCAGCACGGGGGTTTCTTGCATCCCTCTATAGTTGCAAAAAATAGATCATGAAATGACCAAAGTACAGAGGCTCGCCTGAATATAGTTTTTTAGGCTTAAACCTAATGCAGTTTTTGGCTTGAATGCAATTTTAAACTTGGAGTTAACAAGAAAACTCACCTGAAACTGCACATCTGTCCAGCTCTGCAAGGCTTTTTGGAGAAAAAACAGTTTATTGTCCTGAAGAATGGGTTATGGGCAAAAATGCTTATGTCAAGATGGTGCTTCTGAATTTATACTTTAAATTGTCATCTTCTTGTAACAGATACATTACACAGATATGAACTCCTGATTCGACAATGGTACTGGTACTCAGTACTAAAATACCTTGGCTGCCCTGTGTGAGCAATAAAATGCATGTCAGTAAAAAGTTGTTTCAGCTTGTGACTAAAAACTCTTTTCATTGGTGTGCTGGTGGCATTCTTGAAGTCTTGAAGGCCACTGAGCTACAGTACTGTGAGACTTAACCTGGGGTCCTACTCACCTGTTGTCACTAAAAATTTCTTCGTCCTTTTCACAGTAAGAAGTTTTTTAACTCTGGTATTTGGGCTAAGTCCAGTTTGAATAACCACATTGTGTCTCCATGAAATGTTATCCTGTAGTATTTTCTGTTGGTATTTCTTTCTCTTCTCATCCTAAGATGTGGTATGGTAGTCACAGTTTCTTCTGCAGTATTTAAATGTACTTTATCTGCCTCAGTAAAGTTAAGGTCCAAAGGTAGCACGTGCCCATCTTGCCAGGTTGATGCAGTATTGCGCATCGACTTTGGGTAAAGCTGCGGTGTGTTTTGGGTTGAGAAATGGGCTGTCTGGTGAGAGAGTGGGTGCTGTGGAGCATGTCTCATGGCTTTTGTTGAGGTGTCATAGCCGCCCTTGCCTTTTGTCTGAAATTAGTCATGATTAGTGCCTCTGAAGTTAAGTTGCAAATCTGTGCGGATGTGCCTAAGAGGGATGTTCTTTGTTTTTCACCACTTCCCCATTTGAATCTGTGCGGATGTGCCTAAGAGGGAGAGGAATGTTCTTTGTTTTTCACCACTTCCCCATTTCAAGATTTAGTCTTATGACTTGTTTCAGTACATCAGGTTGTGCAGTTCACTTATCCACATCCTGCTTTCCCTGAAACATCTGTGACTATGTTGAGGTACCCCATTCACAACAGGGACATGTGACGATTTCTGAAAATTGATGTTGAGGATCTTTGGCTATTTCTTCAGTTGGCAAAGTCAAGGGCTGACTTCCGCTGTCGTGTGCGATGATTCAGAGAACGACAAGGTGATTTTGTGGTTTCATAGCAGGAACCCAGACTACTACTTCTCTGTTTCTGAAGGAGTGATGCTCTCATCTTAGTTACTAAATCCCGAGTAGCTTCAGACTATCAGCAGTCTTGCAAAAGAGAAAAGACTGAGGTGGTATTTGCAGTGATTAAAGAGATTTGCAACAATTGAAAGCATCTGTTGATATTTATATTGATCTACTTCTTATCATAAAACAGCATGTATTTTTGTGTTGCACGCATGCTGTTGTAGGTGGAAACAATAGCTTAAATTGTCAGTGTTCACCAGCAGCAGATCATTGTGAGTGTATGTGTGGGTGAGTGTCTGAACTTCTGGAGTCAAGCATGCTGCTGCCTGGAAGCTGATGGAGAATTGGACTAGGATCTTGTTTGTGTGAAGAATCTGAATTCACAGGAGTATTTTCTCTTGTAATGCCACACCAGAATGAGCTTAAACATAAACGTTAAAGATAGGCCTTGAACGTCTCACAGCTTGAGGGACTTTGGCTTCTTGACTTAGTTTGCTGGGTCTGACTTCAGGTAGGCACACAAAATCTGAACAGCTTCTCTTCCCCCAGCTTAGTGTTTGTGTGTGGCCTCCAAGTCTGCTCTGACTCTGCATCTGACTTCAGATGAAATACCTGATGGAAAGCTGGAGTTCTATCAAGTTATATACATCAAGTATAACGTGATTTTAAGGCAAGGATGGAAGAAATACCCATGAAAATATATTTGAGAAGTGTTTGTACAAGGTCTCGTACCGGTCTTCAGACTGTGCCATGGCTTTGGCATTCAATGCTGTCTGTATTGGCAGAGAAAGATTAGAAGAAAAGCAAAGAAAGCAAGGTTTTTCTTTGCCTCAGAGAGGGGAACAAAATCCAACTGACGGGCTGTATGTATGGATAACTGAAACCAGGGATTAGCGGTGGGAGAGATAAAGAGGGAAGAGGAGAGATTAGTTTAAAACATGAGGAAGAAGAAAAATGGGTAAGAAACGCTAATGAGCGTGAAGGCAAGGAGAGGGGTTTGGGTATGAGGGGGGAAAAACAAAACCGAAAAGACATCCAAGTGCTTCTGATGCAATTAGTGTGCTGCAAAATATTTATTATTGACTTCTGCTGCCCCGCTGTATGACATTTGAAATTCAAAGGACAAAAAAGTTTTCATACTTTACTTTTCTCTTGTAATTTCTGTGTAAGGAAAATGGCCATGCCGTGCTGTGAATTGGAGAGGAATCGGAAACTGCTTCAGCAGTCTGGGCTAACAGACCCACAGGTTATGCTTCTAATGCTCTCTTTCAAGTCCAGCCTACTTGTCTCACTCCCTGAATAGAAAATACTACAATGCAGGAAGTGGAGTAATATCACACCCTCACTGCCTCTACCAAGCCAGGAAATTTGTTTGCGTGGTACAAATATAGAAATGCTTCAGATTCTACTCTCTTTTAGCCTAGCTACCCAGCATTTTCTTCCCCCCCCCGGCCCTTCCTTTAGCATCAGGCTCTTCAAAGTGTATCCTTTATCTTTAATGCCTCCAGCTGCAAATGTAAGGTATGGGGGGGGGGGGG
>NW_015090920.1:7565693-7637904 GCF_001431845.1 Calidris pugnax
AACGCAAAAAGGGAAGGTGGGGGGGGGGGGGGGTTGTGTTGTTTTTTTTTTTTTTTTTTTGTGGGGCAGCCCAAGTAGCACAGCTTTCATGTAGCACATTTAAATACACAGATTTCCACCTCTGATTCCAGTGACCGTTCCCCCAGTACAAATGCACCTCCAAAGCAAGTAATCAATTGTTTGGCTTGCAAGTTATAGGACCTGTTTTGTACACCAAGAAGGGACTGTACTTTCTACTCATGCTCTCAAAGAAGCCTGTCACCTGCAAAGCAGTAGAAAAGTGGGTATCGCAACCAGTAAGGACATGCGTGAGTAGCACCATGTCTATCTGCTGGCCACCACCTTCAGTGGCACCGGTGTGTCCATGTCCTCCTGAGGGAAAGGATAACTCATGGAGGAGGCTGGAGGCTTGAAGGGAAATGAGAGCAACTGAAGAGAGCTGGAGTATGCCAAAATCAAGGGGGCAAGCCCCTGTCTCCCTCACAAATATGGAGGTGGGCAGAAGAAGCAAAAGCGCAGGAGACAAAATCTATATCCTTGTAAATCTACTTAATTCCACCAGGGACTTTTCTGTTTCCTGCCATAAATATTTTGTCCCTAGTTGTGCTGTTTGTAATGCTGCTCGCTCTCTCCTGGCTGTTGCTGGCCTGTGTGGCAACAGGAAAGTGACTTGCAGATCAAAATGTTGAAACCTGGCTGGAGATGAGTAGATCCAGCTGGGAAATGGCCCCATCAGCCACCAGTGTGACAGGAATTCAAACAAAACATTGTCATGTGTGGAAAAAACCAGGCTAGATGATGCTGCAGTGTAGTTCGCTCCAGCAGTGACTGGAATTTTCCCTCCCTTGAAGAAGCGTGGAGATCCCCCTGAGATTTGTTTTAAAGCTAATTGTCACTTGTGGGGAAAGTCTTGTGTGGCTTGCAGTTTGTGGCCCCATGACTTCTCAGTAACTTTCAGGATCTGCTTTTTGGGGACTCCCAGGCTTTGGTTGTCTCTGGGACAGCCTCGTGGAGGTAATACCCATGGCACAGGGAGCCATAACCTCAGCATCACAGATCAAGGAGAGAATTTGAACAAGTCCTGTTATCACCCCTGCTGTCTGCTTTCCACTCCCTCTTTGTCCATGGGCAGAGGCTGAAGGCTGGGGAAGTTCAGGTTTAGGAGTAGAGTGCTGTATGGATTCCAGCTGAACCTGCTGGAAATAGCAAGAAATTTGTTGGATACTTGAAATATGGTAGGCAGGAAAGAGATGTTTGGAGGGAAACCAGCTTTCTGGTTTAATATGTCTGCAAGAGACAGCCATTTAAACAAGAGTGTTTTTCCAACTCGGGAGTTAGCATGTTTTTTCTAACCTGGCTCTTTCACATGCAAAGAATTCTGAATTTTTCAGTAGTTTCTTTCCACCTTTGGCTTCAGAGGAGTGGCAGACTTTCACTTGGGGGTTTAATGCAGTGCAGGCTTTCCTGATGAAGTCCTCAGCTCACTTCAGTTGGCATGGCTCCCATGAGCTAGGGGAATGGGACTACTGGGCACTTGCTGGCTGAGATTTATTTCATTGAACAGGAACCTCCAAGATCTCCGTGCTTCCACAACAGGAGGGCACCCAGTGCTTTCCAGTAGTGCAAAATCCATGTACTGAATAGATTGAAGAAATTGACATTTTGGGAGAAACAGATCCCTTGATATGCAGTGGTTTGATTTTTTTTTTTGGTACTATTTTAGAAGAACTTAATGGACATCAGCTTTATTATATTTTTTTTTTCACTAAAATTAGAGGGAATCCACTCCTCTGTGCTGAGACTATAAATATATTTTCAAGTAAGGTGCATTTTAGAGGTGTTTTTAATATCGTATGTCAGGGTGATTGCTGTTTGTGGTTTTACTGAGCCCTGGAGGTGTAATACTTAATATTGTCAGAGCAAGAGCTTGGATTCCACCTCAAGTCTGAGCCTGTAGCCTGCCTTTCTTTGTTTGTATTTTATTTTTTTAAAATCCCTGTTTGTTTTGCCCCACACAGGCAATTAGTGTGACTCTTGTTAAAAGTGGGGCATGACAACTTTATCAGGCTGGGTGCAGCACGGATCACTGGACTGTGTAAGTTGTGGGTCAGTTTCAAATCCTTGGAGAAATCTTGTCATGATATTTAACAGGCTTCGCTTACATGAGCAAAAATGACTCATTTAAACCACTATCAACATGATGATTCAGGCTCTGTTAACAAGCTGAAATAAGCAGGTCGTGATGAGGCATATAGATGTATTTAGATTTATTAAGAGATTTCTTTTTAGAGTCCTGCCATCAGACACTATAGTTATGAGTCTAGCAGAGAGGTATGCAGTCAGATTTTTATTGCATTGTTTTATTTTAAAAAATCTGGAGGGGAAAAAAAAATAAATCTGTAAAAACTTCGGCTATATATCTTTGGCATATGCTGTCAGTGATACATTCTCAGAAATGACCACCCGAACTGACAGTTCTCACTGGCAAAAAAAAATGATCCATGTTAACTCTGAGCTTATAAAAGCTCTTGAGAAACCAGTATATTAATATTCCAGTCTTTTTGGCGGCACTGTGAACTGGAGCCAAAGCTGGCAAACTGCTTCTCCTTCATCAGAGAAATAAACCAGCCCCATATCTCTGAAGCTCCCCTAGACATGTCAGAAATCAAGTTTCAAGCCCTGTGGTACAGTCTCCACCAAACTTCTTTCTCCTGAAGAGCCTGTAATATCTACAGACTTCTTCATCCTGCAACCACACTTAAGACCATCCCTGTCTTTACAGTGCTAAATTACTAACTCTGTGTCCCCTCCCCAGGCCCATACTGCCTCACCAGCAGATGTTGCAGCAAGATAGGCTGATGTGCCTCTGCTCCCATCCAGATCCTTCGCATACTTTTATGACCTTTTGTGAGCCTGTTAAGTTCTTTCAGCAGAACAGAATTTGTTAGATCTGCCACAACAAGAACAACAAAAAAAGTCACATCCTTTGATGCCCCTGCAGATGAAAGCTTCAAAGGGAGGAGGACATAGGAGCCAGCATACTTCTAAGTGACTGCGTGATTTGAATTTTGCTCTTCTTCAGTAGAAAATGAGGATGCAGCACTTACACTCACAAGCAGAAATGTGGATGGGATTCAGTTTTCATTTACTGTTAATGTTTTCCTGCAAGGGTAACAGGGCAGTGGCTTCCCATAGACTTTTGACAAGAAGCAAACCATACTGATTTTTGACACTGTACTTTAATATTTTCTGTGATGAATGGTCATTGTGCAATACTTTGGCTTTATCCGTTGCATTTTGTGACTTCCAGTTATTATTTTTGCTATGCGTCTTATGCTACATCCTCACTTGTGCTGAGTAGATTTCTCAAAGTCCTGCAGAAATCACTAGGATTGTTCAGCAGACATAGGTCTGCACTGCAAAATGACACTGCTCTGACTTTTGTTATCAAGTAACAGATAGCACACACGTGCTCTTGGGACATAGTAACATCAGGATGCTAATGTTAATTACATATCACCTTACTGTGATTGCTGAGGCGGTTGAAGCTGATGTATTCACTGGCTGGAAAAAGCAAGGATCTCCTTTCCATGCTTTGGTGCAATACATCACGGGACATTCAGATATGTTGTCCAATACTGGAATAACATGAAAGAATTAGGAATACTAAGGGAAAACAGGCCAGGTTTTTGCCTTTTCCACTCCTCACTGATTTTGCAGCCCAGAATTTTTGCAAAGGATATATCTCGCAGCTCCTTGTATACTTCATCAGCAGGCACCCAAACCTTGCAAAGAGATATGTTTTTTCTCTCTTTTTTTAATTTTTAGTAATTGTAAGTAACTCTTTTTTTCCTCCTCCTCCCCACTTCTTTTTCTGGTAAAATGTTTTGCATTGAAATTACTTTCTAATAGCTTAGAATTAAGATAATGCCTGGTGGCTCTGGATTTATCTAATACTAGTAATCTGAAGTTTGTGAAATGAAAATGAAAAACATCAGAAATCAGGGAGAATTGTCATTTTCCAGCAAGAAAGGGCATCGAAGTGAAGAAAAACAGGCAACTCCAAATTAGCTTTTTCCCTGACTGCTCCTTGTGACTTGTGTAGTTGCAGTCCTGTTGTGTTTCTAAGAGCTCCAGGCGCTCTCAGATGGGTTGACATCACCCTTGGCATCTCCTTCCACTCCCTTGCTGTGTACTTGAAAGTGCATGTTGTCCAGTTCACATGAAGTATCAGCGGTACAGAGCAGAGTGTGGGTGGTTTCCCCCTGAGTATGAAAGGGAAAATTACTGGGCTGGCTCCTGATGTTTTGTTGTGTGACCTTCTCTTGTGGTAGAGCTTCTCTAGCTTCAGAGACCTCCTCTTTGAAGTTGCTGATTGTCCCTGCTGAAGTCTATGGCCTGCAGCCTTCCCTGAGATGTCTTCAGAAGTGTTCCCATCCCTTTCTTCCCCACAGCTGGATTTGAGCTGTCCTCGCCTGTTTCTAATCCCCTTCTCATGCTGATGCCCCCTTGGATCTCTCTTCTTTCTCTCCTCCAGGCAGGAGGATAAAATAGGTGGTATTTTTTCTTTGGATGGAGAATTGATGGACTTAGCAGCGTTAGGTTTACGGTTGGACTCGATCTTGTTGGTCTTTTCCAACTTAAGTGATACTATCATACTATGGCCTATTTGTTTTAAAACTACCCTGATTTTTTGGTGCTCTGCGGGAGCTGCAGATGTGGGAGGCAGGCAGGGCAGCAGCACCAGGCTGCTGGTCAGGCTGACCTGGAGTAGTGATCTTCACCAGGCTACCATTATACGCCCAGGAGCGTGACCCATGCAAAAACAGGTACCCTGGGTAGGTGCAAGCCCATGCTGTGCTGTGTTACTCTGCCTGTCCAGCCTGGCCTTCAGGCTGTGTGGTGCTGCTTGGACCCCTTGGCTGCTGGATCACCTCAACCTGCTTGTGGCAGCAGAGGAGCCTGCGAGCAGCTCCCACTCAGAGCCACCTGCCTGCCCTTGCCTTTATCTGACTGTGCAGCAATGAGTTCTCAAGCCAACATCCTTCCTGTTTGACAGCAGAAATGATGAAGAGGGTTGTTTTCTTGTAAGAAAATTATACAGTAGCTCAAATGACCAAAAAGGAGGAACCTCTCTCCACGGTTGACATCTGTGGTATGGGAAAATCCATCCGGGGTCTGCCCTGTGCCACACAAATGTAGGGTTCCCAGCATCTGAAAAGTTACAAGGTTTACTTGCCATCTCTCTTATTATTTTTTTTCTTTTTCTTTTTTATTTTATCAAACCAGCTCTTTTATCAATCCATTTTTTGCTGGGTTTTCTTGCTAAAATCCAGAAGGAGACTTGCACCGTCTCTATTCTACCTCGTCCCCGGTGCAGAAGACCTGGGCAGTGGAGTTTGAAATCGTGACACTGTGACTGTGCGGGTGCTGTGGGGTTAAACCTGGGGTGTAGCTGGCCTTCAACACCAAAAATAGAGCCTATTGCTGATGTGCGTGGCCCCAGTGTTGTTTGCAAACACTTGGAACCAGGAGACCTGGGGCCTGCCTGGACACGTGGGTCCTACATGAACTGGGAGACCTGGATCCTACCTTGATCTATGGGTCTTGCCTGGACCTGGAGACCTGGGTTGGACTTGGACATATGGGTCCTACACGGACCTGGAAACCTGGGGCCTACCTAGACATGTGGGTCCTACCTGGACTGTGTTCCCCTCCCTGTAGTGTGGTTTTCTTGGGAATGAAATGTGGGCTAGTGGATGGTCAAGGAGTCATGGCACAGTCCAGTCATATCCAGTGACTCCAGTTGTTCTAGCGACAGGCCAAGTGGGGCTGCAGAGTTCATCCCCTACACAGTACAGACAAGCAGTTGTGACTGCAGGGGGGTTTTGGTGAAAGTTACCTGTTAGATGAGGGCTTGTGGCTTTTAAGGAGATGATATTGCTGATTTAAAGAAAATATGTAGTTTTGCTGGCTTGCTCTGAATTTGTGAGTGTCCACATGTAAATCTCTGGTGATAAAACCTGTGTTGTGGCAACAAAGCTTCACAGACCAAGCGAGGGCTGAAATGTTAGAAATGGGTGTGCTGCGACCTTTATCAATCATGACAATAAATCATTTTTTATATATCATCCAATGAAGGGCTGAGCTTAGGAGCTTGCTGTGCTTTTCCGCATATGTTCATGAAGTACATTCTTGTTCTGTTTCCAGCTATCAACACGATAAAAATTTGTCCAAAGACTCTTATTTTAATACGCTCTTATTTCATCTTCTTTCCCAGCCCATATTTCACATAAATGTTTCCTGGTTTGTAAAATGCATGGAGGCATTAGCTATTTTTAGATCTCTGCCTGCAACAAGAATGTGAGGTTAGTGTGGTGTTTATATTGTTCCACAGAATCGGCGTGATGTTACATAGAGAGACTTGAGGTGTTTTATTTTCCCCTCCATGTCACTGCTTTGCGTTCAAGCTTGACAACAAACACAAAATGCCCAAACTAAAAGGAGAAAATATCTTTGAAAGCTACATTGTCTCGTCCTGGTAGGATTTTCTCACCCAAATAATTATCCACTTAAAGAAATTTCAGAATAAACACCACTCTGAAGGGCCAGTAGCTACTTTTCAGTGTCAGATTCTGGTCCTTAGTCTCTTAGGCACTTGTGCAAATATATAAAATTTTACTCTGAAGAATATTGCCAACCATTAAGACTCCAAATTTGGAACTTTCTTTTAAACGTTTAGAACTTGACAAGAATTGTGCTAAATGTTTACTTAGCTTTCACTGGCATTGTCTCAGTACTGATGAGATCAGAGTTGTGCTGAAAAGCCAGCATGTAATGCCCAACTTCTTGAAAGAGAGATGACTGTGGTGGGGATTTATATACCTTTTTCTCCGCTGCATTTTTCACTTTTTCTGTCTGGGGCCCCTTACCACTTGTGCAAAACCACAATGGGCTGTGAGACCACCTGTGGAGATCCAGACCAGAAAGTGGTCCAAGACCCAAGATAATGCTACCAAAAGGGCTGAGATTAGGGATTCAGGTGACTCTGTGGTCCTCCAAAGAGTGGCCAGGGGTGGAACAACTGATGGGAGGGTCTTGGCACAGCAGTGAGCAGCAGGAATGGAGGTGCCAGGGGTCAGGACTTCTTCAGAGCCCACGTTGCTGCTGGGGAAGGCAAACCGTATCCTGACAGTTCAGTGAATGCTGTACGTTTTTTATGGTGTTGGATATTGTCCTCACACAATTCTTGGGGAAATCTACCGTGGAAATCATTCTCCTTGCTTTACATAGGGAATAAGGACCACATCAGGCTTTGCCCATTAAGATTCTTGTGGGATTCTTGTGGGCTGCAAACTGTGTTGGCTCATGTAAGGAGAATTTCGTACCCCAGCCTCACATTGCTATTGATCTAGGTTTTGCCATTAAGATTCTCGTGGGATTTTATAGGCTGCAAACTGTGTTGGCTCATGTAAGGAGAATTTCGTACCCCAGCCTCACATTGCTATTGATCAGAGCAATTTTGGAGTTATGAGAGAAAATTCAATATCTACATATCATTTTGGGTCTGTGATAACTTAGGTTTGCTTACATGTTGAACTCAAGATGATGATTTCTCTAGTTCACTTTTGGGACTCTGGGGGTGCTTTTTCACGATATTAATAGAGAAAGCAAGCTATGGTACTAGCAAATAGCACAATGAGATTATAAAAGCTTTAGCATTAGAATCCAGTGTGGTGTTTGGGGTGGAACTGGAAATTTCTCTGTGCTCCGCTTCACCTCTTACTCTCAAATAGCCCAAGTAGAGGCTGAGTGTGAAACTCATCCCAGGGCTACCATCCATTTTCTTAGCTGTTGTAGAAGACTACCCAAATGTAATCTCTGAGAGCACACAGAATTTATGCATACCACACAGCTTGGGACACTGAGATGAGACTGTCCATCGTTGTTACTGGTTTGTGCATCATTTTATATTTCACCTATTGAGAATTGCAGTACCAACAGGCTACCAGAGAAATATCTAGAAATATTAGAGAAATGACATTCTGTATATGCATGGGAAGTGTGCATGTCCTCCTTACAAAAGAGGGACCTTAGGAAGACAATATGGGGACAAAGATCAGATGGTGCTACATATCATTTTGGGTCTGTGATAACTTAGGTTTGCTTACATGTTGAACTCAAGATGATGATTTCTCTAGTTCACTTTTGGGACTCTGGGGGTGCTTTTTCACGATATTAATAGAGAAAGCAAGCTATGGTACTAGCAAATAGCACAATGAGATTATAAAAGCTTTAGCATTAGAATCCAGTGTGGTGTTTGGGGTGGAACTGGAAATTTCTCTGTGCTCCGCTTCACCTCTTACTCTCCAGATAACCCAAGTAGAGGCTGAGTGTGAAACTCAGCCCTGGGCTACCATCCATTTTCTTAGCTTTCGTAGAAGACTATCCAAATGGAATCTCTCAGAGCACACAGAATTTATGCATACCACACAGCTTGGGACACTGAGATGAGACTGCTGAGGTTTGGTACCATCGGTGTTACTGGTTTGTGCATCATTTTATATTTCACCTATTGAGAATTGCAGTACCAACAGGCTACCAGAGAAATATCTAGAAATATTAGAGAAATGACATTCTGTATATGCATGGGAAGTGTGCATGTCCTCCTTACAAAAGAGGGACCTCCATCGTTGTTACTGGTTTGTGCATCATTTTATATTTCACCTATTGAGAATTGCAGTACCAACAGGCTACCAGAGAAATATCTAGAAATATTAGAGAAATGACATTCTGTATATGCATGGGAAGTGTGCATGTCCTCCTTACAAAAGAGGGACCTTAGGAAGACAATATGGGGACAAAGATCAGATGGTGCTGTCTTTAAGAAGATTTGCCTTTTCCCTCTGTTCCAATTAAAATCTTATTGTTGCGACTCTGCTGTAAGTTGTGTCAGGGTATGTTGTATTTCATATAGGAGGGCAAAGTTGAGGTAATATAGCCACAGTCTCAAGCACCAGCTCTGCAGTTTTGCTCAGGCCCAGTTAAATAAGATGCTCCTAGGGATGCAGAAAAGCTGGTGTGGGAGTATGGTCTTCAGAGTGGCCCAATTTCTGTTGGAAGAAAGGTCAAGAAAGCTTTGAAAAGTGATAATTTTTTGTTATCTTCTGTAATTTACACAAGACTGTATTGAGGTATGTATCACTACTACTGCCATCAGTTTGCAAGGCACTTGACTGAAATGACCTATTCACCTGCTTTCCTGCTACCATTTTCACATGAATCGAGGGGTAATGAGTTGTTTTCACTTAGCAAGTTTAGTGGTTTTTTTTTTTTTTCTTTCTTTTGGTATAGGAATTATAACAACAATAATATCATTGCCCATTTGTTTCATGATAGAATAATTGAATGTTCAGTGGCTGAGTTATGAGGCTGGAGAACAAGTAGTTTATCACGAGTGAATTGGACTACCACTTTGCAGAACGCAGGGGCAATGATGTTATCACTTAATTATATACTTGTAAGGCAATCTTCTCAGCCTTTCTTGGGTCGCCTTCTGAGGCACAGGGCCAAACGACCTTGAGATCCATTGCCTGAGAGCTCCACTGACTCCTGAAATGCACTTTCAGCTCTCTGAGCTTTGTATCGCTTTCAAGAAACACAGCTTGTTCATAGCAAATAACAGTCACTTATTTTCATTGTTTTACGGCTGGGACCACATAAGAAAGTGCTGTCCGCTCACCAAACTGTTATTCAACAGCAGAAAGCCAAAATCTGAGATGGTTTGAATCATCCTCTCACCTTAAAAATTCAGAAATGTTTGAGATCTGTTGTAATCACAGTATTTTGAAGGAGAACAACATTGGAAACTTGCCCCACTGACATTCGGAGTTAATGATGGAAAAAGCCATGCCCTAAAAAAGAACACAAAGTTTTTTCTAGATTATTTGCACTTTTTAAATGCAGAATTATGAACACAAAAAGGCACAGGCACACACACCCCCACACCCACCCTCATGTAGCTGAATAGGGAAACTATTATTAAAACTAACAGCCATGGTTAGTGGTATGCAGTCACTTACCTTTTAAGTGTCTTCCCTTAAAGTTTAGCTGTGTTTTCCTAAGATTCATGCCACCACCACCACCCCCGTGCAAATATTTGAAGTATTTTTGTCATCTTAAAGACAATAGCTGTATATTCCGGAATAGAGTAAAGAAACTTCTGTTTTCAGACAAGATATAGTAAAATCACAAGACAAAATCAGTTTGGAAGGAGATGTCATATTTTCATCTACATCCCAGGGGCAGGTGCAGTCTTAATGTACAGTGGGGGGTGGTTGGAGGAAGTGTTCACTGCCCTCCCTCTCCTGCCTCCTGCCAAATTGTTTCTGCTTCACAGGTCGAAGTTCTCTTTAGTGTGCTGCAATAACTCAGGGTTCTGCCTGAAATATGTACAAACACACGGGGTGTTTCACATGGTTGTACAGTAACGGTGTGGAATCACGGGGACTTTACAGAGTGCACAGTGATTCACAGTCACGGGTATGTTTTAGAAAGAGCAGGAAAGCTGAAGGAGAAAGATCTCGCCATAAACATATCCTGTGGTTCTTGTGTAAGGGTAGATCAACTTCTTCAAAGGGTAGATGAACTCTTTTGATGATAGAAGTTTTTGAAAATTCCTATTTGATCGTTTGGTGCTTTTTTTTTTTTTTTTTTTTTGAGCTGCACATCTTTAAACTGCTTCCCCACCCCCTCAGAAAAGAGAAGGATGCCAAGAACAGGGACGCTGTGAAGCTAACCAACCCCTGTTTCTGCGGGTTTGGATGCTCCTCAGGCACGGCTTGACAACCACAGCTTCCTCTCAGGTTGACAGCAGCATCTGAAGCAGCTGTTTGACACCATTTGGCCCCGTATCAGACTTCTACATGTAGTATTTTTGCAGCATGCTGGGAACGTGCTTAGAAACTTCCGCCACCCAGAGATGTATGTGGGTGTCTTCTTCATTAGGATGTTGTGTGGTGGGTGCTGTCAGCCACATTACATGATATGGCTGCTTTCTGTAGGTTATCTTGGTAGCAGTATAAGCATTGCAAGCTTTACAAAGGAAAGGGTGGACACTCATCGTGTGGGATCTGCTTGGCAGATGCGTTGGGGGGTGACCTGGGAGAACAGAATATGGATTATTACCAATTCCATTGAGAGCAACCAAACTGGCTACTCCAAAATTTTTCTATACGTGTTGTTTACTGAAATGTATATTTTTCAGTGGAAGGCTTAGAGGATACTGGTTGCTATGTAGAAGTTGAAATGCAGGGGAAGGGAAGAAATTTAGTAGGTATTGTATAGTGACTGTTATTTAGGTTGTATTTTATGCAAATGCTGTATTACAGTAGGAAAACCAGATCAGATTATATCTGTGCATATAAGCCCTAGTTAAATCCTCTTCTAAAGAATGCAAACCTGGGCATGATTTATGCTGGGTTTGTTGGGGGTTTTTTGTTTGTTGTCTCTTCTTTTTTTTCCCCTCCCCAAGTGTTATGGATTGCCTGGTTAATAGTACCTGGAACTCTGCCAAAGTCAAATTCCTTTTAACTGGCAAATTTATAATGATTTACAAACTTGTTAGATGACAGCTAGCAGAATTTTCAACAAATGCATTCTCTTTTGATTTCTTTCTGCTGCATGGAATTTACTTGAAAGACGTTCAGAAAGAAACATTTTCATTTATTTAATTCCTGGAATACTCTAGCTGGCAGTTACTCTATTCAGTTTATTCCCCACTTTATATTCTAATAGCCTATATGGTCTTTGTGACTTTAAAGAGCAAACTTCAAGGAGGAAAGTTACTTAAAAGGTGCATTTGTAGAGGTGCTCAAAACTATGAGCTTGCTGGAAGCTTCAAACTTTTTATCCTCCTCAAAATAAATGAATTAGAATGTAGAAAAGCCTTAATGGGTGTTTAAGTGGAATACTAAACTGAAGGACACAAGTGATGCAATGTGGAACTTAAAGCAAAAACATTTTTTAAGTGATTGTTGCTGCTATCACCTCTAATATGTTCCATTTCTTCATGATGTTTTTTCATCCTAAAAATGAAAACAAGCCACAAACTGGGCTGTCAGCAATGACTGTGGGCTGAATGAAATGTACGAGGAGAGAAATATTTAGGAACCCATTAGTGATAGTAAATTCCTTCTCAGGATGTGAGAAGGTTAAATGCTCTTGCACGTGGCGTCACATAAGGTCAGTGGCCTGGGAAGGGCAGAAGTTAAGGCTTTTGATAGGCGTCCTTTCATTTGCTGCCTTTACTGTTCAATGCTGCCTTCATGGAAAATACAATGCAAGGATAATGGGTATCAAAACTGGGACTTATTATTGTATTTTATGTAATGTTCCATTGTCACTTTTAAAACTTCATTTTTTGAACAAAACCATTTTTTTTGTCTTGTAAATCAGATTCTTTTTCTAAACAAACTGTCGCTCCACTCTTAGTGGAGTTAATAAAGTTAAGTTAATGTAAAGTGGTGTAAAATATGAAACTTTGAATATTGATGAAGAAAGTAAGTTGAGGTTTGCTTTTATTATGAAATGATAAAAATTATTATCCTCTCTGTAAACTGGCTCTGCAGATTGACGTTACTAACATCAATCTACTCAGTAGCAATTGTTCTCTGGAAATATGACAACATTGTTCATCTGTACCCTTAGTATTCCTAAATTCATATGCTTAAGACAATATTGGCCATACTGGCACCCCTGCTAACCTGCTTGTGCTTGGCTGATTGTTTCCCATTACCCCCAAGTCACGTAGGTCCCAGCCTAGAAGCCAAACCAAAGTGGTTCAGGGATGTGACTACTGTGTTGTGCAAAGGTGGACTCCAGGGGATTGTGCTGAGGGACACAGCCCAACCTTTCTCCAAGGAAGATCCCACTTCTGCATTGAACATGCTTGGAGACTGGAGCTTGCTCAGTGTCAAGCTGTGAAAATTAGGCTACTGAAAGATCACAGGAGAAAATATTTGTTGTTGTCAAAACTTTCGCAAAGAAGCTTCAGTGCAGTCTCTCCTATGCTCATTGTAATAATTTTCCAGTATCCTAATTTTTGTTTTGTCATATATATCAAGATATTAATGTTGCCTTACAAACACCTCTCTTTTTCTTGTTGTTAATTAGGAAAAAACAATTCCAGTGATTCATTTTTTTTAGGTTACCTAGTAATTAAGCAGCAAAATATTTTTCTTTCTAGTGCTTGTTCTTAGAAGGTAGAGAGCTTGGAAAGCCAAAGATGGTTATTAATCTTTTCTGTTATTTGCAAAAGATGTTCTTTCCTTCTCCTCCTGCCCCCCTCAATTTGATCTTTTTCTGTAGAACTGGATGATGGTGTTTTCATTTCACTTGTTTGGGCTGGAGTGCTGATGCTGTTCTTTGAGACTTAGCAAATAGACTGATGTGTCGTGCTGACTGTAGCATTTCTCTTCAGATCACATCCCTTCATTTCTATGGAAAAATGTGTTTTGTGTGGAAAGATATTTGTCTGATACTTCCAAGGCCTCTGTCCCTTTACTACATTTCCTAGCTACCGCTTGCTTTTTAGTGTACGTTTTGGATCACTGATCAAAAGAATCATTGAAAGTACTAAATCAACACTTGAAAGAAGAAGGCAAAGTGGTAAGTTGTGGGTTGGTTTTTTGTGCATTTTTTGTGTGGTTTTTTCTTTTTTTTTTAAAAATAGTATTCAAATTGCCAAAGCTCCCATTGCAGAGCCTATACTCCTCTCTGGCATCCAGTCCACAGAAGTGTCCTTGAATGGGCTGGTGTGACTTATCTAGTATAAACTCTGCTAGTCAGCTTTCTCAAAGTGAAGGGAAATGTTTATGGCAGCCTGCTGAGAGGACACTTTCAAATCCCGTTAAGATCTTACGGCACAGTACTGCTGGCCGCCTAAATAAAAATTTGTCAGGACAGCTCAGTTTATTATTTTCTGGGGATTAGTGTTGTATCCCTGATGATTGAACGTAAGTCACAAATGGAAAACCTGGGGTATTTTTCAAGTGGCTGAGCTCAGTCTTTGCAAGGCTAGGATTATGCTGATGTGATAGCTGAAGATGCTCTGGCCATCGGTGGAATTAGGGAAATTTTCAGAATGATAACTCATAATTGTCTTGAGTTCCCCCAGCTCATCCTGTAGTGCACATGCCTGCTTTTGAACTTTGCATTACTTTTCTGCTGGTTTAGATAAGTTCCCCGCTCTGAGTGCTAAAGGGTTAAGTCAGGAATCAGAAATGGTATGAAAAAGTAGACATGAACACTTTCAGTAACATGGGCAGATGTTCACAAAGATGGGGGATGGAGACGATGTTGGTTAAGGTGGTCCTAATTACAGATCAGATACCTCCAGAAGTGTGAGCCTGAAGTGCAGCTCCAACCTATGTCTGTCTGGGCTAGATCCCTATAGGTCACAGGGGTTATGACCACGCTATGATTTCCCATCTGGCTACAATCTGTTTGTGCACATACCTAAGAGCACTTTATTCCTATTGCTTTTTGGCAGCTCATGTCTAAAGCTTGTCTCCTTGGAGATATTTCGTCTGTTCAGTTTGATCTGTTAGGCAGATCAAACACATCAGCACCTAGCAAATGTGATAGCCTTGGCTATTTTAGGACACAGCCAAGGGAGCAGTGGGAATACTGCCTCACCCTAACAGTGGGGGTTAACAGTTGAAGTAATTACTAAAGATGTAGGAGATCTGCTATGCTGGAGATGGGCTAAAACTTACTCCTTGGCACAAAGTCGTATCGTGATAAGTTTCAGAAAATAGATGGAGCCTTCTGAGTATTTGACTTAGGGAAACTGCTCCAGACATAATTTCAATATAGTGATGAGTGGAAGCAAGAGTGGGGAAAAAAATCCCTGTCAGATTGGCTGGCACATCCTCCTGAGGGTCACTGGATACCCCTAGTACCAGGTTGTGCCTGTACCAGAAGTCCTAGCTGTAGAGCTAATGCTTTTCCTTCCCTGCTGAGCTGTTTTGAGATTTTGTTCCTGCTCACAGACGTAGGACAGGCTTCTGTAGCATGCACGTTTTCTAGAATTGATTATTCACCTAAATGTATTCAGGATGAGGTATCTTCACCATTCTTCCACTCGGGTGCATCCTGAATCTTTTGTAGGGAGAGCCTCATTTTGTATGGAGAGCAAACCTACTCCTTACAAAAACTTTGATGCTAAACATCAACTCGTGATGATGGAGTTGGCATTTAGTTTGGGTCGCTGCATTAGCTGCTCATGCCTTTTCAAGTGCATTGTAAGCAAAACCTCCCTGATTAAAGCTAACCCTGCTGTTGCAGAAAAATTATTCGGAGGCAAAAGAATGATTTGTTCTTACTGTTTGGACAGTGCTGTGTACAATCTCCCAGCTGGGTGAGGTATGCTCTGGTTGTACGAGGTCGTTTTGCGCTGCTGCTGCCTCTGCCTTCTCACATTTCAGCCGTGCACAGAGCGAGTCCAACATATTTGACATAGTTGCTGTTATCGGTTTAAAACTGACTAGCATTTAGGTTTCTTCTTTATGAAAGGCGTTATAAAAGCCAGATTGCTACTATTAATAACAGATGTGATCTACCTCTGGCACATTTCAGAGCTGCGGTTCACTAGTCCATTACATTACCCTCTCGTGTTGCATTGTTCTGCAAGTGAAAGAATAAAGCGCAAGATGCACTTTATATTATGTTTGCTTAAATATGGAGAGCTTAACTTGAATGAATTTTAGATATACAATAATATATAGTGGGAGATATATATAGAGGGATAGATAGAAAAATAAAGTGGGATATACATATATCAATTTTATTTGCACAGCAGAGCTTCTAATAAAGATTAGGAAGGCATTCTTCTAGGTGTTGTACAAACACAATGTGAGTTTCTCCTGCTTCAAGGGACTTTGGCATTGACTGGGAGAGTATGCAGAGCTGTGGATGTTAGGGCACTGTGCAGAGAATGTGAATTCAAAGCAGTGGTGGGACTTTACACGCTCACAGATAGTTGCCAGATGACTTGTGATTGTGACTTCACAGTTTTGGTGTTCCAGTTCTTAAGTCCCATTTCAGGTTCCTTGGTCTTCTTTATAATCTGGGACTTAATTTTTGTTAATGTGTAGTGTAAGTGCACTTTAGATTATCTACAGACTGCGATTAACCCCTTCCTTGGAGGAGCAGAGAACTGAAAGAACATTTATTAAACCAGCTGTAATGCATCTGTTTCAAATAAATAAGACAGGGTTTTTTTTATGAAATACTGTGACCTTGGGAGATGTCATTTCAGTTTGGTAAAGCTAATTATCTCATTTTGAAAAAAATGAGTGTAAGTCAGAACTGATTGCCCACCACACACATTTTGAAGGCCTTTTGCTCTTTCTTGCTCTTTATAAGGGCCAAAGCTCCAGAAGCAAATGAATGATCTTGGGAAGATGGAGAACTTGTAAGGACAGACTTGTATAGGGTTAATACAGTGCCTTTCTGCATGTCTTCTTGGTTTTGTTGTAAAAGATTCAACATTGTATTGGATAGATAGAAGGAGGATATTATTTTTGCTTTTCAGTTGATATTCTAAAGCAGACTGTTTTATCTTATATTAAAATGTCCTCTCAAACTGTAACCAAAGATAGGAACGTTTTATTCATAGCTGGGACATAATTTAGGGCCAAAAAGGGACTGTTATGATCATCTTATCTAACATCATTAATAATTATTATTTGCTGTTGTGGAATAAAAAAAACAAAAGCCAGCTGTATTTTCTTTCAGAAAGATCAGTATAAGCCAAACACATGTTAAACTAATCATGAACGCTGTGTGAAATACTTATCACAAAGCCAAAAACATGAATGTGCTCTGTCCTGGGCTTCATTACAGAAGATATTTTAGGTGAGTCTTGTCGTTTTTAGAGATCTCATCAAAATTGTGTATAAAATGATCAAAGAAAGGGGGAGGAAAGGCAGGAGAAGACCTGATATTTTCAGCTCCTTTTTGCTACTAATATTTTAGGCTTTTTGAAATATCAAGCTCTACGGTAAGGTAAAAATCGTGCACCCATTTGGGCCAAAGAGACAAGAATGTGAGGTTTGTGTGGTATGAACTGATGATGAATCACACACACTGGTTGTTGTAGCTCATTCTAAACACCCTACAGAACCATATTTCTCTGAGGAAAAGAGCATTTTTAACTTGCAAAATGTTGAAGATTTGTGCTACAAAATGCTCATTATAAAATCAGTCTGTTTATATGTAATTTTCATTGGGGAAATGTTAAAATAAATGTCCATCCAAAATTCCTAATGCCTTACCCTGTAACTATTGGTTTATATACCATCAATTACAATGGAATGTGTATTCCATAATGACACAGAAAGTACCTAAATATAATTCTGAAGTGTATCATGCATATGGTGTCAAGTAGCATAGGTTAAATTTACACGCGTGCAGTAGAACATATGAAGTAATGCAGTAATGTATAAAGCCAAGGCCATCATCTTCTCTTACAATGTTTTCAGTGAGCTGACATTCATTAAGGGAAGATTTTTAGCTAGGTCTTCTAAATTTGAGGAATACAATAAATTATTTCTTGCCATTCATATAAACCACTTAACTTTTAGCACACCTTTAAATGGCTGTCTTCTGACAATGCAATAAAGTCACATTCATTTCTCACCAGATCTATAGATGTGAGTTGCGTTTGTGGGCAGAAAATTTCAAGTGGAAATATAACAAGAAAGCATGAGATTTTCTTGGTTATCTCAAGATGAGGTGTCAAAAGAATATTTCTCCATGAAGTTAATATCCAGGTGAAAGGTCAGTGGTGTCTGCACTAGGGACTGTATTTAATGAAAATTAATTGACCTGTTCCTTTTCAGATGCAAATCCTCATTTAGCAGTGTCATTTAGCCATGGTAGGACATTGTGCATGGTTAGGGGTTACTATCAGGTTGGTTTGGTTTTTTTCTCCTCCTGTCCATGCCTTCTTTTTTTTCCAGAGCTCTGTTCAAGCAGATTTGTGGGAGAGGTGGTGCAATTAGGTAATTTACAATTCTTGTCAAAGGAAGGGGTCAAACTGTAGCTTCTGTGGAGGTAGTCAGAAAGCTGCCTGGCTTGTTGGGCTGTGGCACCCAATGTGAGGATGTGTGGAGCAGTGATACAGAGCTGGGCAGAAAGTACCTCTGGGAAGCCTGGTTTGAGAGGCGTGGTGGGGAACACGGAGAAGAGTAAGAGCATCCTGTGTTGAGGGCTGGGTAAACTGTGTGTTGTAACCTGATTGATAGTGATGTTTTGAATTTCCAACCTTTTCTTTTTAACCTTTTAGGTGAAGTTTAGTCCCTACCTATTGTTCCTTCAGTTCTTTAAGCTTCCCATCTCGGGTGGATCAATGCTGGGTTTCTTACACCCCTTCTTGGACACCGTAATTCTGACTAGCATTCCCAGGCTGTGCTGGGTACTGAGCCACCATCACTCTCCATCTACCAGAGCTCACAGTGGACCTGGTGAAGGGGGGAAGATGGTGGTGTTAGTTGTGGGCAATTGTCACAGATGGCAATCTGTGATCTAAAGCAGAAAATCACAGATAATGTGTACACAGGGGAAAGAAGCAGAAGGCTAGGAGTGACCACTGTGCTCAAAAGTGCAAAAACAGAGGAACACCACGGAGACCCTATGGGAAGGACTGATTTATCTGGATCCCAATTAAGGGGTGATTTGTCTTAATAGTCTAAGAATTGGTTGTATTATGTCCAATTGACTTGGATCCATGTTTTTGGATCCAAGCAAGCAGTCTTTCATCCTGCTTTCATTCAGTTTGTTGTAAGGATGTCTTCTGAAAGGTAGCTCAAAAAGTGAGTCCTCAACCTACCGATGGTTTCTACCTTCTCTTTTCTGAAGGCCAACCTGATCAGTAGCTCTCCAGCATTTGTGTATCAGCCTGGCAGCCTTCAAGTTCCTTCTTTCCTGAGTTGTTCCTGCTGAAGTTATAGAAATCCTGGCAACTGTAAGCCTGACCTAAAGCCTCTTGCAAATGATGTGGGTCAATAGGCTTGGGATCAGTTAAAAAACTCTTAGATTGGCTTATCTCCTAAATGTAGCTCTACAATTTAAAACAAAGTTGTACGTTTAGGTATCATTATCCCAAATACAATCCATTATAAGTCATATAGATACAAGGTTAAATTACGTGACTTAAGATATAGCTCAAGTGAAGTTCAAGGTTAAAATATACTGTAAATGGATCCACATAGCCTTAATTTCGGCAACTGTAAGCCTGACCTAAAGCCTCTTGCAAATGATGTGGGTCAATAGGCTTGGGATCAGTTAAAAAACTCTTAGATTGGCTTATCTCCTAAATGTAGCTCTACAATTTAAAACAAAGTTGTACGTTTAGGTATCATTATCCCAAATACAATCCATTATAAGTCATATAGATACAAGGTTAAATTACGTGACTTAAGATATAGCTCAGGTGAAGCTCAAGGTTAAAACACACTGTAAATGGATCCACATAGCCTTAATTTCTGTTGGTGGCAACAGAAATAGCCACAATGTGCTCGCCACAGGGCAAGTGCTGTGATCCTTTAAAGAACTTGCAAGCAAAGGTGCACAGTAAAACAGTCACCCTGTAATCCCAGTGCCATAGGTCTCTGTGGCAAAGAACCCAAAGAACAACATCTGCCACCATTCAGCACAATGAGCATGAACTGGTATATAGAGCACTAAACGTTTGAAAAATCCCCACATTAAACAGTAAATTGTATATCATGTTACCTACAAAGAGAAGCTTCTGGGATCGTTTCACTCACCCAAAGAACATCATCTGCCAGCATCCAGCACAATAAGCATGGACTGGTATATAGAGCACTAAACATTTGAAAAATCCCCACACTAAACAGTAAATTGTATATCATGTTACCTACGTCTCTCTTCATCTGTTCTCCAGCCTGAGATTAATTTCCTTTTCAATGTTATCCCAAGATTTATTTTGCTGGGGGTATGTTTGTGTGTGTGGGCACACAGTTTAAGAAAACATTTCCCCCACTGGAAATTAAGCTATTGAGTACTTTCAAAATGTATAGTCAAGCATCTGAAAAGCAGAGTGATTTGTTTTGACTTATTTATTAGAGAAATTGATAGAGTGCAAGTGAAGCATTTTAGCTTAGGCAGTTTCTTTATCACTGAAATGTGAAGCAAGAACAACTCATTGCACTTCTGCATCCAGGTGTTAACTAGAATTGGAATTAACCTTTATGGTGCTTTTTAGATATTACTAGAGAGTGGAGGGAATGGATTTCTTTTGTAATTTTTTTTTTTTCATATCTGTTTTTCCTGTGGAGATCTACGCAGAGGCTTTCTGACAAGCTTCACTACTGCAGCAATATTCTGAGGCACTGCTACAGTGTCTGAAAATACGTCTTGGTCTAGGAAAGAAGTGAAGGTTAACTCACTGGCATCAAGTTAGTCAGGAGCTAAGCTACAAGGTCCAAGCAAGGTTTAGCATCCTTGGCATTTGTGTTTCTAATGGCTAAGGTGACATAGACCAAGGAGTAGAGGAAACAATGCAGGGTAAAGCAAAGGAAATGTTCTGTGGAAAATCAGCTGCGTCAGCTGTAAAAAAGTTTGGTCAGATGAGCAACTAAACAGAGTGCCGAGAGATCTATGCAACAGGGAAATTTGCTAGAATCTTTCCTGGAAAGACTGGAAATGCAGGACTAAAAGGGATCTCAAGGACTATCGAGTAAAGTTCCCTGTCATCACAGGCTCTGTCGCTTAATCCTTTCTAATCCCATAATTAGTTTTCTTTTGTATTTAGAGATTTCATTTTTCCACTAATTTGCTTAATTCTTTGTTTGTCTCCCTGTCCCTAACGCACTTATTAGCATCCTTTTAATATCATAGGTACATTTTGGTTGTAACTGGCATTGGGCTGCTGGGGTTTATTCTTGATCTACAGTTAATTTTTATTCAGAATTTTTAGTTCTGTAGCATAGCAGACACTGCGAAGAAGTATACAGAGAAGAATCTGATATCAAATGGAAAAACTGATTCAAATAGGAGTTCTTTGTGCTCAATAAGTTATAAGTTCTGTATATTGTGAAGCGATTCTGTTTATAATGTCTACCATGCAATGGGCTGAATTGCTTTAGAGAAAATTTATATATATATATTATTTTTTCTTAATACTTAGAGCGTTTATATTATGTTTATCAGTTACTCCTTCATCTCTATCACAAAGTTGAGTGTACCTTTCCAAACTCTTTTATTCTCTTGGCTGTCATTTTAAGGGCCCTTAACCACAAAGCGATCATGTGAAAGGCAGTACCTAGAAAATCTTCTTTCTGTTTTTCCACTTAGCAGAAATAATTGGCCCCTGATAACAAGCGCTGCAGTCGCACCCACGGCGGCACAGGAAAGGGAGCTGCCTGCAGCAGAAGATGAAGCGAAGCAGTCGGTGACTGTGGTTTGTCCTTTTGTCATGGGTCAGGGATGCTGCCAAGACTGGAAGCACAGATCCTGTTTCCCCTGCAGTACCCTTTCTGTTCTGATTACTGAGAAGCCATTGAGCAACATTTGTTGACACCATTTCCACTCGACACCATTTCCACTTGTGGTTACTATTTGGCAAGAAAAGACAATTTTATTTTTTTTTTTTATTTTTTGCTATTTGAAACTTAAAATTCGTTCCTGGCTGCCTTTATACTCAGCCTGCACTGATTTTTAATATTGTAGCAAATTTGGAGTATGAGCAGAAAAATATCCCTGTCAAAAGCTCTTTCATCTTTTTTTCAGTTTTTTGTTCTCTAGTCAGTGAGCAGAGAGGCACTAATTATTTGATGATGGTTGATGACTGGTAGGATGACTTTCAAAGAGAACAGAATATCACAGGGAAGTGTCTACCAGTAAGGAAAGAAAGGAAAGAGGCAAGCCCGGAGGCTGATGCAGGGTTCAGAAGGGTAAACCATAATCTGAACTGGCTGAGGCAAGGTCAGATGTCTCTGCTTAGCGATGTTCTAATTAGTAAAGCTACTGATGAACTATGAGTGCAATACTGCCGGTCTGATGTTAATCACATGAACCTAACTCACTTAATTGGATTGTGTTTTGCCACTTTGCAAATCCTAATTATACAAAGAGGTTATTTAGCAGCAAGCATGCTTTAACTCTACAAAAGATTTTCTTCTGTCATACTGTTCTTCATTAAAATGAGTCTCTTTCAAGAGGTGCGTTTCTGCTCAAGTTTAAATGATGGCTTTAAATGATGGCTTAAATGATGATGACTATTGGGATTATTTTTTTTAATCGTCAATCAACATTTACTGGTTAAATCTGGCCAATGGAGTGTTTCTAAAGAGGTGATATGTAAATGGAAGAATGTTTTCGCAAGGTAATGGTCTCCTGCCAGTTCAGAAAAACCAAAGCAGAGCAGTTATTGATTGCAAAGCGGGGAGAGATTGATTGTATAACAGTGCTTTCTTACAACAAAGTTGTAAGATATTCTTCATTTCTGTTAGTTCAAATGAATAACATAGATTTATTCATTTTGTTGTGGGGGTGTTGTGCAGAAGTGATTACTGCAGCATTACTATTTTTATTCTCTTTGGGGTATAAAATAGACTGACTGATTTGGGTGTGTAACTGTACAGGACCTGAGACTCTCCATTTCCATTATGTCATTTAGCAAATCGGGCTACCTCCTCCGTAAGGCTGTGTTATAAATATATTATTATTTTTATGTTGTATGTTTTGGTGGTGTTCAAGGATCAGAGATAATTTAGTGGACTCTCTCTCTTCTGGGTTACTGAGCTGGCTTTCTCTGTTGCTTTTGCTTTCTTATCCGTCTGTGTATCTTGTCTTCTAGTTTGTAGTCATCCTGCTCAGCGTCTCTTACACAGCAACCAGCCCAGGAACAGGCTCTGAACTTTCTCTTCTTGATGGTCAATAAAGCAATTTGGAGGGTATTCCCAGCGCGTGCTGTATAGAGGGGATTACCTTCCTGACAGCCAACACGAAATCTCGTCTTCCAAATGACTGCAGTTGTTTGTGCAAAAAAAATGTCTTGCCTGTTTGTTGCTACCTGCAGGGTGGCTGAGTTGAAGCTGTCTTTTCCATCTTCTATTTCTTTTTATATTTTTATTTGCTCACGCTGAGAGTATTTGGTCCTAAATGTTTGTGTCTGTGGAGTGGGCTGATTAAAAGCTGCGAGTATTGGTGTAAACTGGCTCCCACTGAGACCAGCAATGAAGCTCCCACAGCGGCACCTGTGGGGACAATTACACTGCCTGGGAAATCGTGCTTCTCCCACAAACACTTCTCTAGGAAGGGGCTACCTCGTGTACACATAGTGCTGAACCAGAGCTAATTGGCTCAGCTCATCAGCACCATTTCACTGTACTCACGATTTTAAGGAAACCTCTATACGGCTCTTGCTCTGTCATTTGGTGCATGCACCAAGTTACTTGGCACTTGCCTGGATGTCTGGGATGCCACATGGGGTGAACTTGCCCCAGAAAGCCAGCTTTCATCACTTTGATACCTGTTTGTTTCTGGATGGGAACTGCGTGTTTATTTCTACAAAAGGCAAATGTCTTTTTTTTTCTTTTCCAGAAACAAAACTGAAGATGACAGCTGCCATGGGCAGCAGCTCTGATAGGCTCCCTCTGTTCTCAGTAGTATCCAAATCTATTTTTTTTTCATACACAAACCCCGGAATTCCTCTCTTAGATCTACAAAGAGGACTTTAGTGGATTGTGAATATTTATGAAAGAAAACCAGCAACAGTCAGCAGGTAGAGAACCACAAAAAGACTTCTGTTTTATTCCTGTCTGGTCAACACACTTTTTTTTTTTTTTCCAAAAGAAAAAAGGTTCTACGAGTTAAAAAAGTTTTTCTTGCGTTTTAAAACAAAATTGTTAAAAAATAATCTGTGAATTTTTCCACTGCAGGTATTGGAAAGGTTGTGCATAAACCCAGTAGAAATTAGTGAAACTAACAAAAAAAAATAATCTGGCATTCCACCAATTCCTTTATTAATGGTTTAGCTTCATTCTTTCTGCATTTTTAGAGAAAGCCAAAAGCTCTGCTTCTCAATGTGGTTCTTCTTCTATGAAGTGGCCCTACACACTCCTGCCTGCTCTTTCTTAGGTTCCTTTTTACTCTGGTCCTTGCTGACTGAGCTGCTTTGAATAGGATTGTTCATACTTTTGCTGCTGGAGATGCCTTAGATGCTCACCTAACTGTATTCTCCAAACACCTGTAGGCTAAAACAAAACTGTAAGTAATCTAAGGAAGGAGGAAAAAAAAAAAAAAAACCATAAATGGGGGATCCCAAGTGCACTCTGAAATTTCTTTCCTGACTAAGTGCATTGCCAATCTGGCCAGGGAGTGACACTGCTCATTCCTGATCCAAGTGCCTTGATTTCCTGTTGCTGAAAACTGACCAAAGTGAAGGTGTAGAAGAGAGGTGTCGGTCTGGTACAGTAAGCCATCCTCATCTCATCCTGATGGAGAGTTTTAGATGTTGCCTTGCTGTCTGCTGCCCCAATTCTGCTCCCCTCACTCCTCAGACAGCTGCTGGGCACCTGTGTCTAATTGGATTTTCTTCTCTTTAGGTATCTACCTTTCACATCACATATTACGAATCTAATCCAGTCCATGATATTTCAAAAGAATTTCTCACTGAGGCATTTGAAATGCCTTGCAAAACTAGATGTGAGGAAGGGCCATGAGAGGTAATAAAGGAATGAGGTCAATAACTTTGCACTTCCTTTTTTCTTTTTTTTTTTTTTCTTGCTGTATTCAGCTTCTATTTCTAGTGAATGTTTCATCAAAAACAATGTGTGGGTTTTGGTCTTGGAGAACGAAATGCAATAGAGCCAAGTGTGATCTCTCTTGGCAGATTGCTCTATAGCAAAGGTATTGCTTTTGCAAATGATCTGTAGCCTCCTTTAGGTACTGGAAGGGGCTATAAGGTCTCTCCAGAGCCTCCTCTTCTCCAGGCTGAACAACCCCCTTTAGGTTATTCCTTGAACTCTGGAGCAGGTTTAAAGGCAGTGGTGTGCTGAATGTAAATACTATATCATAATATGTTTAGCAGGGGGCAGTAAAGGAGATAAACGCAGCACACTATATAAATTTCTGCATTAATGTACCGCACTGGGAAACAAGATATGAATCAAAAACAAATAAAATATGCAAGCACCTTGAGAAAAGGTGTCTTAATCTAAAAGTAAGCACTCTTAAGTAAAACTATGAATACTTCTGCATTTTCTAATACTGTAAGAGTATTGGAATTTTTTCTTTTTATTAATCTGTGCTGAAAACTACTGACATGATCATAGGCTGCTCCTTCATTAAGTAAACAACTCTTTTTTTCCCCTACCCCAAAGCACACAGCCTCTTGAGAGCGATAAATAATTTATGGCAGAGAAGCTGTAATTGTAGGTAACATTTTTGCCTCGGTGGTGTGCAAAAGGTAAGCAATATATTAAGAAAAATGGGCACCCACATAATAGAAATAACCAGTACCTTAGGAAGTGAGGCAAATAAACCCAACACCACATACTGAGAATAGGAATAGCTGGTTCAAAATTATGGAACAGAAATAAATATGACTCTCGCCCTAGCAGGCTTTGGACACAGGTGTGACAATTCTTGTGGACACATATGTGTACATGTGCTTGTCTGGGCAGGGTCTGGTTTTGCAGTGCCTCCAGGGTGAACTAATTGGTGTTCTTTGTCTGGTGATGCCCAAGGACCACAGCCAGAGCCATGGGCTCTCTGTGGGTGGCGTGGTAAAACATGGGCTGGAGAAACAGTCCAAGCTGGAGTGTGGTGGTGGTAAGTTTTCATCTCTTCACTGAATTCACTAAAATATGTTGACTTATGGAAGCGTGATGTAGGTTTTATGAGGCACCTAGGGTCACTTCGGGAGGGGTGGGGACAAGGTTTGTAGTATTAAATCAGAGCAAGTGAAATAGTGGGATATTATTAGACAGTGACACAAAATAACACAGGAAGTATTTCCTTGGTGTTATCTAAAGAGAATCACGTCTTTCTCCTAACCTTGAAGGCTACGTTCAGTTCTAGTTGCATTGCAGCAGAAGCACATGGCAGAAACAGAAGAGATTCAGAGGGTAATGGAAATTATCAGAGGCAGAGGGGCTACCAAGCAAAGAGATATTTATAAGGCTTGCCTGACCTACATAAGGAAGGAGGACACAGTAAAAAAATGTTAGCAGTGCATGAAATATGAACTGGCATGGAGAACCTTAATCAAATACTTAGCTTTTACTCCTTCTCATAACAAAAGAACAAAGGGATATTGAAATTAAAAGGCAACAAATTTAAAACAGATAAAGAGAAACACATTTTCATGCAACATTTATTTAATCTATAGAAATTGCTGAGGCAGGATGATGCTGTTGCCAATAGCTCAGGTAATAAAAATGACGAGACACACATGAAAAGGAGTTCAGTTACACAAGCCAGAAAAAAACTTACGTTATATGAGCAATTAATCAGGCTTCAAGGGAAAAATAATGATCAACTGCTGGGTGCAGGAAGAAATATCTGAGCACCGAGTTCTCAAAGAGGTGAAACTTCTCTTAAATTCTGTAGAATTTGGTCTAATTAAGGCCTGTGTGATTGGCTTCATCATTCTGGCCTCTCCACATGATTATATAATTAAGAAAAAAGTATATTTAAATAATTACCACTCGGTGCCTAAACACAGGACTTGGTGCTAAAATCTGTCTTTTTTGCTTCCATTTTTTGGGACAATTTTCTTGTGAAAGAGTCAGCTAATGCTTGGCTTGACGTACTGTTGTTATCTTGCCCTGTGATGTTAAAACGAGTTTATGCTTAGGAGCTTCAACTGTTCTGTTTTACAGAACAGTTTTGGGCAAGAAGCTGGGTATAAAGTCCTGTCTAGAGTCATGCTAATAGATGAGGCTTCCTGCAGGAATGCAAAGCCACAGGGATTGTATGGTGAGAGTATTTATTAGCATATTTTTGCTCCTGGGCTGCACAAGCTCTGGCATGTTAAAATGATACCAAAATTTTAATTAGAAAATTCCAGAGTGGAAGCTTTTTAGCAGTGATTTGCTGTGGTATTATCCTTTTATTAAAAAAAAAAAATGCATTTACAATTACCTACCCATGATGCAAAATCCAGTGAAATTATATCAGATTAATATAGACATACCTGCCTGCAATAAGTTATTAACAGCTAGTGTTAAAAACGTTTTTCAAAGAAAAGTCACAACATTCCAGTTTTTCACAATATCTTGGAATATACCATTTAGTCAAAAAGACTTTGTCTCTTATTGTCTCAGATCTCCTTTGTATTACTCTGCCTGAAATTTGTTTAAAACATAATTGCTTCATATGGTAAATATTTTTGAAGCTAAGCTTACATCTGTAAATCATCTTGCAAGTTTTTAAGCATTTCTCTTGTGAGGATGTCACCCTGGCTGTTTTGTATGCCATGATGGTCAGTAGCAATTTAGCTTTCTTTCTCCAAAAAGACTTTTCGGGACCTCATTTTGCATATACTTGTGAAATGAATGGATATGAGAGTTGATGTGGTTGCTTATGTGTGAACATATCTCAAAGGTAAAATAGTCATCACTGGATATTCTTTGTCCGTAAAACAAGAAGTCTCACATTTGACAAGCTGCTTGCTTGTATCTGATAACTGATGGCTTCTTCTCCCAGCTCAATCGTGTCCCGAAGCCTTTATTATCCTGCTATTGTCTTGCAGGTCAGAGGCTACAGAACAAATTATTGTGATAAATGTCAATAGTTAATTTAACTCCCATTAAAATTTTCTGTGTCGTAAACCTTAAATTAAAGACTAATGACATCTCTTTTATTATTCTCCATGGCAGTAAAGCCAGTATTACATCTGGCTTTGGCTGGCAGGGAAAGGATGAAGGGACTTGAAAAAGTTGTTGCAAAAAATACAGGGGCAGAGAGTGGTGGCCTACTGCATTTTGTGATTACCTGATGCTCTGCCCAGCCCTTTCAGTAAGAAGGTGGCTGATCTGCTCAGCCTGATCCTGACCCTGCCTGGTGGCCTCAAAGCCCAGCTGATCTCCTTTGGCATGGGGAGTTATGTATGTAGTCAGACTGCTTGAAATTCCTGAAGACATGACTATTAGTTCACCTACAGTGAACCATGAGGGAAGTTTTTTCCCATAGTCTCACGTTGAGAAGGAAAAGAAAATGAGGTTTTAAGTATTTTTTTTTTTTTAAAATGACACGCAGAATGGGCATCCCATTTTACAGGTAACACAAAATTCCTATTGGAGCCACTTAATTCCTAGTGAAATTCTAACCCCATTCACTGGAATTAATCTTTGAAATAATTTTGAGCCATTGCCTTTGTGCAGTACCTGTCTCTGTTTTGAAGAAATATATTTTCAAGCTCTTTCCTTCTTAAAAGGGCATGTGCTCTGAAAGGTTGATCCCCAAAACTGTGTAGAATATTGACTAGAATGCTTGTGCAGAAGGAATAAATCTATGAAAAAACCCCAAACTAAGGGAGCTGGAGGAAATAGACAGGGAAGCTATTTTCCCATTGGCACTTCTGAGTTGTGATCTCCCTGTAACTGTAGCAAATTTGGAGTTTCCAACAAAATGGGAAGTGTTTTTCTTGGTTTAACAGGTAATGTTTTAAATCTTAATGTTTAAGGTCTATCTGGTTTCATTGATAGTAATTCAGGAAATGTGTGTCTAAACGTGTGAGCAAGGCTAATCGTATGTGCTTATTTTTCTTTAAGAATTTCACTTATACTACATACAGGGGAAGAGTTGTAAGTCCATGATTCAGACTGAAGTCATGAGACATGACCATAGGTCTCTGTCCTTGATTAGGAAAGCCCTATGTCCTACTGGGATTCCAAGCAGATAAAGATGGATATTTGCATGACTTGCCCTCTCACAAACTTTATGCAAATAAGCTGACGGTGCTGGTAGCAACTACAGTCAGATCTTAATGTTCTTGATTATAAGCATGTAAAAAAACAATGAAAAAACGACCTCAAAGAAGAAAAATCATGAAAATAAACCATTTATGAAAGATCAACAGAAGCATTCCCTTTCTTTGCGGATGACAAACCCCGACCTGGCATTAGATGTCAGACCAACAGGATTGTGCAACACTTCTTGCTATAACATTGAGTCTGTATTGTGAAAGCATCTTTTGCCACTAGTGTGGGCTGTAGTGATGGTCATCTGTCATGCTTTTGGATTCAAGGATGAAATGGATGGTTTATGCAAGTGTTTCTCCATCATCTCCTGATTATGTCATTAAGTTAGAGATGGCCTGTCTTGTGATTAAGTTTTTGAGAAGTTAAATTCAGTTACTGTTAATTGTTCACAGGTGCAAGTATTTTTGTTAGTAATTAACTGTCATTCAAAAAGAAACTTGAAGTTATCTTAAAGTTATGTATTTTTTTAATGTGAAAATTATTTTAGGATTTTTTTTTTTTAGTTACTAAAGGTTTTAGGTTACCTACATTGGCTTAAAGTCTAGCTTGTTATTTTGTATTTTTTTTCTGACTAACTTGAGAAATAAATATTAAGCATAGCTGAAAACTTCTTAAGCTTTCTCTGTTTAATATCACACATTGCTAAGAACTTTGAGGATCCTTTGATTCTTTACTGAGTTTATTAGAGTACAATAATTAAAACAAATGTTTGAAAGCTAAGCAATGTTCTGCATTAATTCATCTGTCATATTAGCCTTTAAAGTGGGTTTTATTTTTTACCAGGAAGATAGTTTTGGTAGAACTATCACTCTGCACTAATAATCTGTGAAAACATTTTACAAAGTTTGATTATCTCCTTGAGGAAATGATAAATATTTGATGTTACTGGGTTTAACTGAGTGTCATGCAATTGTGATTTTTCTTCTCTGTTGAGATAGCTTACTTTGATACAGCAGAGATAAAGGTTGAGCAAAAAGGAAGGAATCCTGTTGTGAATAGTTTTAATGCTACAACTTTACTATAACTGATGTTACATCATTTTCTCATTGCCTCTGCAAGTGCCCTGTGACGATGCAAGGTGTCATTTTTCCCTTCTTAAAACCCACATGTTCTTTTTTGTCAGGAAATGAGGACGAAGCTCTCAGTGGAGCGTTGGAGCAAATTTGTTTTGTGAATCTGAAAGGTCTGAAAGAGAGGAGCTTTATTTGGCTCCCTCCAATGTGTCTATTGAGTTGCCAGCAGGTCTTTAGTCAGTGTTTTTCCATGTTTTTTTCCACCTTCAGTCTGTTGAGAGATTCAGGGTAACCAGAGTGCTCCACTGGTGTAATTGATTTCTTGTAGAGTCCAGGAAGAGTTGAAGAAAATACGAGCAAAAATCTATCCCAGAAAAATAATTACGGGATTGGGAGGAGACAGGTAGGGGACTTTGTTTCTCGTATGTGTGCATCCCATTGGCACCTCTGCTTTCTGTGTTTTCCCTGCTATAAAGGGAGAACCTCATCAGCTGAGGCTTTTTAACTTTTGGAAAGTTTGAGTTCTTGAGCATATTACCTGTGTAGCCCCTGTGTCACATAGCAGAACTGATCTCAGACTGGTAACCAGGTCAGCTGTCTGTGGTTTGGAGGTTTTGTTTTCTTACTGGCATACAGGAAGAATTCTTACAAGGTGGAAAACATATCAGTACAGTCAATCATAATTTTCTTCCTGTTTGTTTTAAAATACAGCATGATGGTGGTATTAAATTTTCAGGATGCTTTGAATGTTTTATCTGAAAATGAGAAAACCTCGTAGGCTTCAGAATGAAAAGTAACCGATACTGGATGGGGATGAAAAAATAAATGCTACAGAAATCTTGTAAAATATTCTTATGTTGTGGATAAAATATTTCTGTGAGTAATAAGTAGGACTAGGTTTCTCTTGGGGTTTGAGCCTTTCATTTCAAATGTATCAATTCTTTCTTCGTTTGAAATATACAGGGGAAAATGCTAAGGTAGCCACCTTACTCCACAATCTATTATTTGAAAATGGGCAATTAGGAGAGCAAATAATTTAATATTAGTTGACAGATCATTAGCCTGTAATACAAAAAGTAAGAAAAGGCTGGAGCCTAAGGAAGCGGTAGCTATATTTGGAGTTGAGGAAGAAAAAAGATCTTAATTGTGAAGCAGGGTAATAGCTAGAGGATAGGCACAAGAAAGCAGAAAATTGCTGGTACACAAAAAATGTGGACTGTGTCTCACCACCGAAGCTGAGTCAGCTTGAATCTGAACACTAATTGGCACTCATAGCTGCTCTCTGTACTTCTCCTTCATGACCTGGACCTGTCTCGGGTGACAGTATGTTCCGAGTACCTGAGTGAATGACAGCTGCAATGGGCAAATTTGGGCCTCGTTTCCCAGAGGGCTGGGTCTTCATTAGGAAAAATGTGTTTTGAATGACTGAAAATAGAGTCAAGTCCTGGTGAAGATAAAATAGCTTGGAAGATTTGACGTGCTAAGATTAGATGTACACATCTTCTCATTTCGGGAGGGATGTGTTCTAGTGAGGCGGTACATTCTGAAGCATGAGACTGAAATGGGCATTTCATGAAACTGAAATAAGAAGCCGGACAGTCCCATGAGTAGCCTTTTAAAACAGAGCTTTAATTTTAAGGAGTGATTTAGGGCCATCCCAAACCTACAGTCAAACTTCTTGGCTTTGTAGATTGCATAAATCATAGTATCGGAATAGACGTTATTACAGATCTTTCAAAATTAAGAAGCAAAGGCATAGGAAATTCCTACCCTACATGTCAAACTGCTGCCAGACCTGTGCGTGGCAATACATGCACCACCTGTGTGAAAACCATTCCAGTAGATAAGTGCAGTAGCAGCAACAGCAGATGAATGCCCTAAGACAGGGAAGAGTGCATTCAGCAGGAAAAAAGGGATACATGTTTTTGTTTCAGGAATTTATAATAAGATCACCACAAAGACTGGGCTGGAACTAATAACTAATCTTTCACTCCAGGAGAATCAGTAAAATACATTCTGTTGTTAATTTTGGGAGGTTTAATATTTTGTGTGATAAATATCTAGCTGAACAGCCACTACCTGAAATGCTAAATACTACATTGTGATTTTAGATGGCTTTTAATTGTAACTACCTATAGTTAAAACAATCATTTTTCAAAGTATTTTTCTTTTTTTCACTTCTTAAAGGAAAAAGTAGAAAACTTTTAAATTAAATGGAAAAAAAGTTTGTTCTTCCCTTTTAGTGTTCCTTCAGAATGCTTACCTTTTGTTAAATTTTTTTCTCTTCTCTCCCAGTGTTAAAGATTGTCTTTAATTACTCTCCATTTCTTCATGGGAAATTATTGGGAATTAGAATCTGTAGTGGTGATTAAAACAAATGTGAAGTTTTCTGTATTCCCTCAGAAACCTGGATTCTGAATAGCTTAGAATAATATGCTTGAATATTATCTAATTATATGTGAGGTTTTGGGGTTTTTTTTGAACAAATCCCTAGGAGAATAGAATCACTGCTCTCTTTCTTTGTAGTTTAAAGTCTCCATCCTGCAAAGACATTTGCATAACACTTTAGTACCTACTCACATTTTATGAACTATATAACCTTCTGAGTTTGAAGTGCATTTTTGGAGAGGCCATTAAAGATATCTTCTAGATTGCTGGTTGGACATCTAGTTATATGAAATTAGACACAGTTTAGTATAGATCTCATTAAAAATTATATATAGAACACATATCCTTCATTTAAAATAAGGACATGGAATTTCAGTGGCATGTTTGGACTGACTTCGCATGGAAAACTGGACACAAATAATAAACATAGGTTTATGGAGGAAAGACATCTTTGCTGGAGAACAGGTGAAACAAACTTGATTAGTAAAGGAGCCTACCCCCCCCCCAGATTTGAATATAGTGTAAATATATTATGACATTTTTGGAAAAAAACACTAGAAGTGATCTTTTGAGTCAAATGGTAGCCAACAAGACTAGGAGCTCTCGGTAAGGCTGTTTCCTCTGGTTATTCTGATTTTTAATTTTTTTCTTTTTTTTTTTTTTTTAAAATATTCCCTGTGTTTACATTTATGATTGGAATCTGGGACTTATCTGATACAGCAATGTCTTCTGGCAATGTTCTCCTGCCAAGGTTGCTCATTTCTCCCTCTCAATCAGATGAGGTCTCTGCTTATGGAATGCATACAGGTGCTCTCAGAAAATGGCTTGTGCTGGGGTTCATCTCACCTGACTTCACAAGTCTCTGGGGTCGATGCCTGAATCGGGGGCAACCACCCTAAACACCCTGTGTAGTCAAAAGAGAGAAACGTGTGGTTTTAATATACAATTCCCCTGATCCATTTTCAGCTCCTGCTGACCTGTGTCCTCTTTCTTCCCGTTGACTCTAACGGAAGTCCAGGAGGGTGAGGGATACCAGATGTTGGTATATCCCCTTGTCAGAGTAATGGCACACTTCTGTGAAGTAATGGACGTTTTTAATGGGTATTGTCCATGTGTATTTCTTGAATTGCTTTCAATCATTAATACAGGAGCAGGGATCTTGTAACACTGATTTGGGAGGAAATGAGATCATCTAAATAGATAGGTAAACAAATAGTTTCCACTAGAATTTATTTTGAAATTGAAGTTTTCAAACACAACTACCTTGGCTTGTACTGTTTATTGATGAAGTGCTGCCTCTGTGCACGCATACAAACACTTTAAATCATAAAAAATGGCTTAGGCCCAAATTAAATCTTACAAGTTCATCCTACAACTTAATTTTCTATGTGTTTGTGTGGGCCAGATTGTCTATGTTATTTTGAGGTTCAGAGAAGTTTTGAAGTTTGGGCTATCCTGCAAATATGAACTGTAGCCACAAACCCAGGGGAGTGAATTGGGGCTACAGATGACTGAAATCTCCCAGTGAGTGGAGATGAACAGGGATGCTCTGTACTTTTAGTTTCAGTCAAGGATAATCAAAAGTTCCTTGCCTGTTAATTTGTAAGATATTGAATTATGTTGTGGTTTGATTTTTTTTTTTTTTTAAAGAGAAACTAAATCAGACAACTTTGCTGAAATACTGTCTCAGCTCTGGAATTTCCTGAACTAGTCTAAATGGAAAACATTAATCAGTATTTTTGTATTTATAAAACTGATATTTCAGGCCACAGATTTACCCTTTGTGCCTGGAGTGAATTAGAGGAACCTGTTTTGGTACAAAAATCTATTGTGGGTGGTTCCAACTGGCTTATGCCAGACTCTTATGAAGATGCAATTCTCTGCACTTCTACTCTTTGTCATACATAAAAATCCATTTCGTGTGTTTTAATTGCATCATGGATTCATATAGAAACTTAAAAAACTTAGAAGCTAATGTAATGCTTATTGTAAATGTTATTCATGATACTCGTGTCAAAATTATCTTCACTGTTGGTTTCTCTGCCCCACACCAGAGAAGTGTACGAGCTGTTGAGGAGTTCCAGCATTTCATTAGAGACATTTGCAGTTTTCTCAAAGCACTGACTTCTGGAAGGGACACCCTCATTTTTTATTAGAAGAGGAGAACGTGTTTTGGATCTCTTGGTTCAGTTGTTCTGCGGGGAAGATACTGAAAAATATGAGCTTAATTCCTCCTCAGTGTCCAGATACCAGAAGACAAAGGGGGATCCATCATGAGAAAGATATTTTTAAAAGGCTTTTGAGGAAGGGGATTGTTTCAGTAGGGGTAAAGGCTGACTAATGAATTTGTAATGGCAGGAACTGGCAAGACTGTCTGTGCAACTGGAGGCACAGAAATGACTTCTCTCTTTAATCTTGTGTGTGACAGCTAACAGCTTAATCTGTTCTGTTTGTTGTGCAGGCTGGATGCTCCTCCTGGTTAGTGGATTACAGGAACAAAAAGTGCCTGTGCTTGCGAAACAATTACTCTGATCCTCTGATTATCTTGCTTTATAGCACAGGAACAATCTTTCAAATATTAAACAGAGGCATTTAGATTCTGAATAATTTGATGCTCAGCAGTATGCTGGGTGTTCTAATCGCCCTGTTGCCAGCCCAAGTTTCGTTTGGAGGTCACCTTAACAAAAGAAGGTGTCGTGAACAATAACTCGGTGTGCCTCTTTGATCACATGCAAAGTTACTTTACTTCCCTTTGAAAGAAAATTCTTGCTGTTGTGTGAGAAGTGAGGTTTGCAGGAGTTTTAGTTGTTTCAGTGTTGGCTGTTGTGTTAAACAGCATTGGGCATTACTACAGTCTCTTCTGATCCTTACACCTCTTATACCAGTTTGTAAAACTTGAGGAGCAACTCAAGTTTTACATGAGCTGGATTTTCTTTGGTGTCCTTTGACAAAGGGGAGATGATAACTCCTCCTGTAATAAATGTTTGCTTTTTTTGAACTCATACTCTTTGTCAACTCAGTTGCCTCCTTCTTGTTGTGTCCGTTGTCTTACAGGAGTTTTGTTTCAGTTTGGTTGTTGGTGGACAGAGGAGGGGAAATGAGCTCTCCTGTGGGAGAGGGAGGACCAGGCTGGCAGATGTGCAGCACCACTGGCAGTGCAGGTCATCTGGGCAGTGTCACCTGCTGCTGGCACTGCTGGAAGTTTTAGGCTGGTGCTGGTGGCATTTTACTTTAGTACAGTTGGAGGCTTAATCCTCAGAGATGTGTGTCAGGATGGCAGCTGAAGCTGTTCTTGGCCTTCCCTCCTCCTTCCTGAAGAGCCCTGAGGGTTCCCACCATGTGAACCAAAGCCTTCCCCAGTTATCCAACAGCACAGAACAGCCGATCACAGTGGCTTGGACAGACGTGTGTTTGTGAAGGAGTGCAGGCCTCCTTCGTACCCTGTCACACTCTTTGTTTGGGTTAGACACTCTAAAGGCAGGTACTTCAGTATTCAGTCACAGGCTTGTCCTCTCTGCACCTCTTTTTCTTACTTTCTTAAGACTATCAGCTTGTATGAGAAGAGGAAATGGACAACTGGCCCCGTTAGAATTCCTGCACAAATTGGCACCGTATAGTTTCCTTGTTTATGCTCAGATAAACTTTGAATTTCTGTCAGTTTTATTATTCAGACAGTGCAAATAAAATCTGACAGTGTAAGAGAGCACTGGAGACATGAATAGTGTGCTTTAACACTAGCTTGAATTCACTGCTTCATTAGATAAAGGATTAAAAGAGCTAGTCCAAAATCAGATTGTCATATTTGCAGTGACTTGGATACTCTGTTGCCTTCACCTCTCCGTGTGATTTTCATGGAGACTTTAAGTCACAGGAAAACCAGTTTAACTTGCCCACACCTTGGGTTCCCCATTGCTTTGGATTTCTAACCCCAGGGTAGCTGGAGCTCATACACTCAAATGCTAGCAAAGCTCATTGTCTTTGTAACTTCATTTGTTCTCATTGCGTTCTCATGTCGCTGTTATAGAGATTAGATACCCACGTGATTAGAAAGAGGCTCAGTGTTGTGCAAAACTATTCCTTCTACTTGAAGAGTGGTGGATTGGTCTTGTATAGCTCCTTGGTTGACACCATCTTTTTCTCCTCAGATATAGTGCTGTCAGAAGGAGGAGTCTAGAACGTTACCAATTGAGAACACTTACTCTGGATAATTTTAATTTTTATGGCTTTAACATACAGTGGTTTTAGGGCTATGTAAAAAGCTGATGAGGCATATAGACAGAGGTTTTGAAAGTCTCGGGATGTGGCTTAATTGTTCTAGGAATGAATCAGTTGGGATATGAGTGGAAATCTGTCTTGTTGTTCTCTGTAGTATAATCCTTGTGCTTCCAAGGAAAATGTTTGTCGTTTCAGAGAAGAAAGAAGTAATACAAAATGCAGGAAAGCTTGCTCATCATATCAACTGGGGGAAGTTGCAGATAAAACAGCAACACAATTTACTGATTTGTGCATATTATCATATTCATATTAATTTGTTATCCTTTTTGAAGCGGTACTATCCTTAAAATAAGTATAGTTGTTCCTAATTGCTTCATTTTAAAAAAAACAACTATGTTCCATTCCTCTCTTCAGCTTTTATACTTACGCTTCAGGCACATGGCAGTAAAGAATCTTGGTTTGTTTTTCCAGACATCATCAGTTATATCCAGGACAGGCTTCTGACCTAACACAGAATATATGCTAGTTCTTGATGAAAAAAGTAACACTTAGCTATTTTTAGTAAGCCCTAGTCATAGTCCCATTAGGTCTTTATTTGAATACCCTACAAATGAGGATCGGCTAAAATCACAAGACTGGGATCAGAATTAGAAAGGGTATTAGGCAACTGAAACTTCTGTTGTCTCGTTCATTTGTATAGAGCTCACAGGGGAAGGGTTCCATGCTGAGGCTGCTTTTTCTATCTACCTCACCAAAAGCAGTTCTGAAATAGTTTTTGTTGTGTTGTATTTGAAGACAGTGATTGACAGCCTCTTTGCAAGTATATTCACTTAAGCAAGTGGTGGATTGGTCTTGTATAGCTCCTTGGTTGACACCATCTTTTTCTCCTCAGATATAGTGCTGTCAGAAGGAGGAGTCTAGAACGTTACCAATTGAGAACACTTACTCTGGATAATTTTAATTTTTATGGCTTTAACATACAGTGGTTTTAGGGCTATGTAAAAAGCTGATGAGGCATATAGACAGAGGTTTTGAAAGTCTCGGGATGTGGCTTAATTGTTCTAGGAATGAATCAGTTGGGATATGAGTGGAAATCTGTCTTGTTGTTCTCTGTAGTATAATCCTTGTGCTTCCAAGGAAAATGTTTGTCGTTTCAGAGAAGAAAGAAGTAATACAAAATGCAGGAAAGCTTGCTCATCATATCAACTGGGGGAAGTTGCAGATAAAACAGCAACACAATTTACTGATTTGTGCATATTATCATATTCATATTAATTTGTTATCCTTTTTGAAGCGGTACTATCCTTAAAATAAGTATAGTTGTTCCTAATTGCTTCATTTTAAAAAAAACAACTATGTTCCATTCCTCTCTTCAGCTTTTATACTTACGCTTCAGGCACATGGCAGTAAAGAATCTTGGTTTGTTTTTCCAGACATCATCAGTTATATCCAGGACAGGCTTCTGACCTAACACAGAATATATGCTAGTTCTTGATGAAAAAAGTAACACTTAGCTATTTTTAGTAAGCCCTAGTCATAGTCCCATTAGGTCTTTATTTGAATACCCTACAAATGAGGATCGGCTAAAATCACAAGACTGGGATCAGAATTAGAAAGGGTATTAGGCAACTGAAACTTCTGTTGTCTCGTTCATTTGTATAGAGCTCACAGGGGAAGGGTTCCATGCCGAGGCTGCTTTTTCTATCTACCTCACCAAAAGCAGTTCTGAAATAGTTCTTGTTGTGTTGTATTTGAAGACAGTGATTGACAGCCTCTTTGCAAGTATATTCACTTAAGCAGGCAAAAGACAATGCAAGGACACTCTGAAACTGCTTTCCACTTTACCATTAGTGGGGTTGTATAGCAATAAAGATTAATAAACATGCAGCTTAACTACACGCTGTCTCTATCTTGCCACAATTATGTACTTTCATACGTATACTATTGTGTCCCGAATTGTCTGTGTACAAATAAACTGCAAGACCACTTCCAAAGCTATTGTGAGAAAGGAAAACAACGTTCCTGTTTTATCTTGTAATTCCTTCTTATCAATCACTGGCTTGCACCTCAGGTTTATTATTCATGCAAGGGATTGTAAGGTGGGCCGTGTTTCCTTTTTTTTATGCAGGACAGATTCATTTTCTGGTCATGGATTATAGATCTGAAGGGCTTTTGTTTATAAACCCATTATGTAAACTCTTCACCCTGCTTGTAGTTTATAGAGCATAGACAGCATGATTCTCTTCCCACTTACATAAGCCTTAGACTGCTGTAACTCAGGGGAATTCACTTAAGTTATTCCTGTTTACAGTACTGTAAGAGAAGAGTCAAAAAATATTTAGCTTTAAGAAAATGGAATAATTTCACGGTTCTCTAAAACCTGGTGTTATACATTTCTGGAACCTTAAAATTACATGGGTCTTGTCGGAAGGCATTTTCTGCATCAGAATGCTACTAATGGAATTTCTATTGGAAATTGGGAATCTACACCGTTCAAATGGTAAGTTTCCAAGTCTCTGGTACCTTAGACTTGAAGTGCCAATGATGTGTGGAGAGGAGTACTTATATTTTTTTCAGCCTGTACTGCTTGCTTTTGGAGCTTTTGGATTCCCACTACCAAGGTTTGCACCCCAGTGGTCTTAGGAAGAGAATTTGGATGCATAGGTTATATCCAAATCAGATGCAAAGTTGTTATATGCTAATATTGCTCATGAGAATGGTACTGTGAAATTGTATGTGTTTTGTACAGCGCTCAGTTCTTCATAGGTCTGGAAATGGTGGGATATGGTGTCCTTGCTATGCTGCCTCTGAAGCTGACTTGATTAGTGGACATAAGCTTCCCTCAGAAAGCCTTCATGAATCTTTTTTGGTAGTATCAGTACCTACCTGTTAGAGTAAGGACTGAATTAGTGTGTAGACTGGAGAAACTGTTAGGGATGACTGTGTGGGTTGGGTGGCATCATCTGACGGGCTCTCCACTGCTTGTGCAGTCATTGCCATGGGCAGGGAATCCTCTGCTCCAGATCTGTCTGAACTGCACCATTCACATACTCCCCTTCCTTTTTTTTTTTTCCATTTTCTTGAGTTGTCTGTTCTGACTGCACAAGTCAGGGGGCCTTAAAGTCACCCAGCAAGATCATAAAAGCACTGACTTTTGTTAATAATAAAGAAAGAACATTAGTAGATCTGTATTTTCTACCTCTGAAGGAAATGCATGGGGAGCAGAAGTTTCTAAACACTTGGAAGGGTGTTTAGCTAACAACATTAGCTAAATCATTTCTCTGACTAGCATCTAGTCATTTCTTGCACGACCCCTGTATCCTGCTGGTCATCTTGGTATGTTTTTCCTACATTACTTGTCCACACAGTGCTCTTCTGTTGCATTATTAATGGTAACCTTTTCCCTGCATGCTGTCTTGTTAGTCAACCATTGTTTTGACCTCCTGGCCTGAGTTATCCAGAAGGAAAATGTCAGTGGACAAACTTGTAGCGTGTTTGGTGCCCCTTCAAGAATGCTGTTGTTGTTTTGTGAAGATGTTTTCTACCTGTGGTAATTTATAGCAACCACCACGCTTGAAAGTGCAGAGCACAAGGGTGAGCCTATAATTATGGCTAAAGGCAAATCCATGAAATGTTGAGCCCTGCCTTAGTGCTGTGGTTTGCAAGAGAATTTTAAACGAGGAAAGTCTGTGATCTAGGAGAAACAAAAGAGCAGCAGGAGTCCATAACCAACTAACTAACCAGCCAACCAACTGACCAACGCAACCCCCTGCTTGACCCATATATCCAGGACAGGCTTCTGACCTAACACAGAATATATGCTAGTTCTTGATGAAAAAAGTAACACTTAGCTATTTTTAGTAAGCCCTAGTCATAGTCCCATTAGGTCTTTATTTGAATACCCTACAAATGAGGATCGGCTAAAATCACAAGACTGGGATCAGAATTAGAAAGGGTATTAGGCAACTGAAACTTCTGTTGTCTCGTTCATTTGTATAGAGCTCACAGGGGAAGGGTTCCATGCTGAGGCTGCTTTTTCTATCTACCTCACCAAAAGCAGTTCTGAAATAGTTTTTGTTGTGTTGTATTTGAAGACAGTGATTGACAGCCTCTTTGCAAGTATATTCACTTAAGCAGGCAAAAGACAATGCAAGGACACTCTGAAACTGCTTTCCACTTTACCATTAGTGGGGTTGTATAGCAATAAAGATTAATAAACATGCAGCTTAACTACACGCTGTCTCTATCTTGCCACAATTATGTACTTTCATACGTATACTATTGTGTCCCGAATTGTCTGTGTACAAATAAACTGCAAGACCACTTCCAAAGCTATTGTGAGAAAGGAAAACAACGTTCCTGTTTTATCTTGTAATTCCTTCTTATCAATCACTGGCTTGCACCTCAGGTTTATTATTCATGCAAGGGATTGTAAGGTGGGCCGTGTTTCCTTTTTTTTATGCAGGACAGATTCATTTTCTGGTCATGGATTATAGATCTGAAGGGCTTTTGTTTATAAACCCATTATGTAAACTCTTCACCCTGCTTGTAGTTTATAGAGCATAGACAGCATGATTCTCTTCCCACTTACATAAGCCTTAGACTGCTGTAACTCAGGGGAATTCACTTAAGTTATTCCTGTTTTACAGTACTGTAAGAGAAGAGTAAAAAAAATATTTAGCTTTAAGAAAATGGAATAATTTCACGGTTCTCTAAAACCTGGTGTTATACATTTCTGGAACCTTAAAATTACATGGGTCTTGTCGGAAGGCATTTTCTGCATCAGAATGCTACTAATGGAATTTCTATTGGAAATTGGGAATCTACACCGTTCAAATGGTAAGTTTCCAAGTCTCTGGTACCTTAGACTTGAAGTGCCAATGATGTGTGGAGAGGAGTACTTATATTTTTTTCAGCCTGTACTGCTTGCTTTTGGAGCTTTTGGATTCCCACTACCAAGGTTTGCACCCCAGTGGTCTTAGGAAGAGAATTTGGATGCATAGGTTATGTCCAAATCAGATGCAAAGTTGTTATATGCTAATATTGCTCATGAGAATGGTACTGTGAAATTGTATGTGTTTTGTACAGCGCTCAGTTCTTCATAGGTCTGGAAATGGTGGGATATGGTGTCCTTGCTATGCTGCCTCTGAAGCTGACTTGATTAGTGGACATAAGCTTCCCTCAGAAAGCCTTCATGAATCTTTTTTGGTAGTATCAGTACCTACCTGTTAGAGTAAGGACTGAATTAGTGTGTAGACTGGAGAAACTGTTAGGGATGACTGTGTGGGTTGGGTGGCATCATCTGACGGGCTCTCCACTGCTTGTGCAGTCATTGCCATGGGCAGGGAATCCTCTGCTCCAGATCTGTCTGAACTGCACCATTCACATACTCCCCTTCCTTTTTTTTTTTTTCCCATTTTCTTGAGTTGTCTGTTCTGACTGCACAAGTCAGGGGGCCTTAAAGTCACCCAGCAAGATCATAAAAGCACTGACTTTTGTTAATAATAAAGAAAGAACATTAGTAGATCTGTATTTTCTACCTCTGAAGGAAATGCATGGGGAGCAGAAGTTTCTAAACACTTGGAAGGGTGTTTAGCTAACAACATTAGCTAAATCATTTCTCTGACTAGCATCTAGTCATTTCTTGCACGACCCCTGTATCCTGCTGGTCATCTTGGTATGTTTTTCCTACATTACTTGTCCACACAGTGCTCTTCTGTTGCATTATTAATGGTAACCTTTTCCCTGCATGCTGTCTTGTTAGTCAACCATTGTTTTGACCTCCTGGCCTGAGTTATCCAGAAGGAAAATGTCAGTGGACAAACTTGTAGCGTGTTTGGTGCCCCTTCAAGAATGCTGTTGTTGTTTTGTGAAGATGTTTTCTACCTGTGGTAATTTATAGCAACCACCACGCTTGAAAGTGCAGAGCACAAGGGTGAGCCTATAATTATGGCTAAAGGCAAATCCATGAAATGTTGAGCCCTGCCTTAGTGCTGTGGTTTGCAAGAGAATTTTAAACGAGGAAAGTCTGTGATCTAGGAGAAACAAAAGAGCAGCAGGAGTCCATAACCAACTAACTAACCAGCCAACCAACTGACCAACGCAACCCCCTGCTTGACCCAACACGTGATCAGAAAAATGCAAACCCAAAGGCTTTCTCTGGAGAAATATTTGTGGATGGCAGCTAGACAAGGATGGGTTGTCTTGTGCTGTCGTATCTAAACATAACTGGTAGATTGGGTTTTGCTTTTTTCCTTAGGGAGTATACAATTGTCTGATTTTTCACCAGTGTTTCTTGAAAAACAGCTGTCAACCTGCTGGGAATTCCAGATCAGAATAATAATTGCAGGATTATCCTAGCTCTGCTGGACGATGCTACTTTCCTAACACTTCTCCTGAGGTTTTATTGAAAACTTTTGTGAGGTTTTTTTGTCTTTGAGAGAAATGGAAAGAAACACTTGTTTTGCTCTTCTAGCAATCCCTAGATAGAACAAAGTTTATGAATATTAAATTTTCTATCTGGACATATTTTCACTCATTAACTGTTGCCATTTTCTAATAAACACTTTATTGTAATGAATATTTTTGAAGGCTCTGGCATGTGATCACTAGAAGTGGCAATGATATTTGGAGCTTAATGTTGAGCTGATCTAATAGTAGACAGTGTTTCTTGTTGACTCCAGTAACTTTGGATCATGCCCTAGGTGCTCTCTCAGACTTTGGATGTCTGCTTATCTTTCCAATGAAATCTGATGATCTTAATGTAACTGAGATGCTGAGAGTGTTTGAAGAGTGAGAATGAAAGGAGGAACTGAGTTATTTGGCAGTAGATCTGATAGAGAAGGAAAAGAATAATGTTGTAAAAAAGAAGATGTAATCTTAAATATTTACCGCTGTGTTGTCGATGTCTCTGGACTGATTTAATATGGCATTATGAAAAAAAAAAGTAGTAAATTGTGCCAGACACACTTTCCTTTTATATGAAAGAATAAATTTAGCTGCAATCCAGTAAATGTTTAGGAAAGTAACAGATATTGTCTTGTATAAAGAACCCAAGATCAATATCACTAACTTTTTTAAAGGACCTAAAGTTGTGCTTTTATTGCGTGTTATAAATAATATTGTCCTTAGTATTGTGTCCTCAGGCAAGCAGATAGGGAACTCTTTAAGGAGCGGAATTTAAGTTCAGTGTGCTCAGGTTTTTGCTGCCTGTGTCTAAGTTCCACATACTTCCCAATCCATATTGTGTTTGGGTCTTTTTCCCCTTAAAAAGTTTACCTCCTTTATGGCTGTCTTTTCTAGGGTTACTACTTTGGCCTTGGTTCAGATAGGCATAGCTAAAGAACAAAATATTGTCTTCAGAATATTCCTTTCAGAGCTAAACAGGGATACAGTGCCTGGGATAGCTACAAAACTGAAATTTTTCAGCTGTTTTGGTGGAAGAACAAAGGGTAAAGTAACGGTTGTAATTTTATGTGTAAAAGATGTTAATTTGTGAGTGGAATGATGAGGAGCTCAGGTTTTTTCTTGCTCAGGATTCATATTGAGGCACAAGTGGGTCCTGAGTGGTTCCATAGCCACCCATGCCCAGTGGTTTTCTTCTGGCCAGTGAGTGATGAAGAGCCCACAGGTCTCACCATCTCCTTGGACTGGGATCAGAAATTCTGGGCAAATGGAACCAGCCTGCCTGCTTCAGAGCACGAGCAGTTTTCAGGCAGGACAGAAGTGAAGAAGCTGTTATTTGTTCCCACAAATACTGGCGTTTTTGTTCCAGGCGTTGAAATGTTTGACCAAGCAGTGGTCAGCCTAACCCAGGGTGGTGTCTCCAGAGCTACCAGTGTCAAAGGGTTCAGAGGAAAAAGTTGCAAAACCCACCCTGGATAACTTTTCCAGAAATGAAGCACAGCTTTTCATGAGCTGTTTTCTATACGTTATTGTCTATTGGGTTTATTTTCATGTTGATGTAAAGTTCTATTTGGGATTTATATGGATCCTATTAGATCCACATCCCCAAACGTTTGTCTTTGTGTTTTTAATTCGTCAATTAGATAAAGCACCCTGACCGCCAATTTAAATACATTTTATTACTGACTATTTTTCTGGCTGTATGCTCTCTCAGTTGTCCAGGCTGGCTTCTGAATGGAGCTAATTAGAAACATATCTCTAAGGGCAAGGTTTAGAGGTGAAAGACTCTGAATGAAAGGTCTGTGCTAAAGGAGGAGACAGTAGTCAATGCAGGCAGAGCAAAAGTGTCATGTTTTATTCTGACTTTCATTTTCTTCCAAGGCATACTACCATGCAAAATTTGGCCAAGCTCTCACATGTCTAAAGAAGACACACAAATGCAAATCAAAAAAAAAAAAGCCCCCACTGAAGTAGTTATTTTAAATAGCCTAATAATAATTTAAATAACCTGTGAAGTTCTAGTAGAAATATTATACAAAAATAAGCATCTCCAGAAGATGCTTGTTGCGCCTCAACTGATGTGTGGATACAGATCAGTAACCATTAAATTTGTTATTTCTCGTTAGTCTTTGAAACTCACCCAAACACTGAATTATAGCCTAAAAAGACACATGTTTAGGCTCGAGTTCGTGCTTAAAGCAAAGGCTCAGCATCTGTGTAGAGGTTAAATCTCCCTGCCCCTGTGAATTCTTCCCCAAATTGCTGTCCTTTTTGAAGCCTGGAGCAGATTTGCTGGTAAGGCACAAGTCGGTCCTCGGGCAGAGACCCTGGAACCATGTCCCTCTGCCCAGGCGTGCTTCCAGGAGGGACCACCACCATCCTGGTCCTCAGGAATGGCTGGCTGCTCGGCGGGGCTGGTGGCTTTGCCAGGAAGGCAGCAGTGAATTAGCATCAGACAGCTAAAGCTGTTACTGCCCATAGCTGTCTGCCTCACCCCGCCGGTGGTTAACCAACTTTTTGATGTCAGGTTACCTTAAAACGCCAGGCTTAAAAGTGGGGTGAGTTAGGAGTTGATTCATGAGTGGATCAGACATCCCTGCCTTGGGGGCAGCAACATCTGTTCGGCAGGTGGGGAGGAAGGCAGGGAGTGGTAGGAGCCTCAGCTGCCCAATTTTCATCTGCTGCTGCATGTCTATTGGAGCCCTGCGGTCATAGGTTGCCCTTGATTAAAATGTCCTTCCCAGGTGAAGAGTTGTTGCTCGTTGTTCTCAATGGGACTGAGGTTTGTAGGATCAAAAGTTTTTGGCTTTGCTTGGCATACGGCCGTAGGCCTACTGCAAAAGTGAACTGTTCCTACCAGATGAGCCCGAGCTGTGTGGTGCTTTCTCCAGCCCTCAGCACAGGGAGAGGGAGGACTGCAGTTTGAAACTCCAACAGCTGCCTTTTTCTCCTGCTTTTTTTAGTTTTTCTGACATCTTCTCCACCTTAACGGATTTGTCAATACCTGCACTTAATTTCACAGAGATCAGTCGTTTTCCCTGCTTACATTGCACTACGGTTTTCTAATGTTTCACAGATCTTTTCCCTTTTCAGCACCTTAAAGATGGTGCTCGCTCAGCTGCAGGCAGCAGTCAGCCCTCCAAATGCCACGGGGTCAGCCTGCTCAACAGTGTTCGCTTTTTTAGGGCACCCCAGTTCTTCTTTCTCTAAGAAGCACCTCTGTGAGTTGGAGACCCAGCCAGAGTGCACGGAGCCGTCACGCTGATGGCTGTTGAGCTGGGTTCCCCTCTTTGACTTTCAACCACGTTGAAAGTCAAAGAGGGGAGCTGGAGCCTGCTCTCGGACTCTGCCTTGCCAGCTCTGGGTGGCTGCCCACACACCTCTGCCTCACCTCTGGTCTTGAGTGGCCTTTTCCACTGGGTTCTCAGTTTCCTTCCTGAGGAAAGCCACTAGGAGAGGGTCCAGAGGAGGGCCACGAGGATGATCAGGGGGATGGAGCACCTCTGCTATGAGGACAGGCTGAGGGAGCTGGGGTTGTTCAGCCTGGAGAAGAGGAGGCTCCGGGGAGACCTAATAGTGGCCTTCCAAAGGGAGGCTACAGGAAGGCTGGGGGAGAACTTGTTTACAGAGGCCTGCAGTGACAGGACGAGGGGCAATGGCTTTAAGCTGGAGGGGAACAGATTTAGACTGGAGATTAGGAGAGGGTTCTTCACTGTGAGGGTGGTGGAGCACTGGAACAGGTTGCCCAGGGAGGTGGTTGAGGCCCCATCCCTGGAGATATTCAAGGAGAGGCTCGACAAGGCCCTGGGCAACCTGGTCTAGTTGGGGGTGTCCCTGCTGACTGCGGGGAGGTTGGACTAGATGACCTTTGGAGGTCCCTTCCGGCCCGGACAACTCTATGACTCTCTAATAATTCCTGGTTTCAAATGTTTTCTCTGTCTGTGATGCTAAGCCAGCATTTTCTGCAGTGACTTCAGGATGTCCTAGAGTTACTAGGTAGTGGTAAAATAACTACTAACTACCTAGTGGTAAATGTAATACCACTAGGACATCTACCTAGTGGTAAAAAAAATAACCTAGTGGTAAATGTACCTAGTTTAGAGCAACAACATATGCGCATGTATTGAGGATAACTGTTCCATGTGTACCACGAGGCACGTGTCAATATAGTACTTAGCGAGAAACAGGGTTATAATACGTTAACATGCAAGTTTTTGCCATTCTTTATAGCCAGCTTAGGTTTTATTCACCTGAAGGATTTTGTGTGGTGGGCAGAGTTTGGCACTCGGCTGTTGTCTTTCTTCTCAGGTTATTGGTTTATGCAGACACTGTTGCAAAAACCGGCCCTTTATTTTCATATCTTTTACCCAGCTATTAATCCAGGAAGGGATCTTTGCTTCTCTCCTGGGTACTTTTTTTGAAGTTAACTGGAAATTTGGGTGTAATTGAGGACAGAATGTAAACCCTTGGGTTCTTTATATGAGAAGTTAATTAAGCAGGATTGTGTTTGTCTTTTCCTCTTCAGGAAAGGAGTTGTGAGTGGGGTAGAGCTTTCAAAAGTCATGAAGGAACAGGCTGATATCCTGTGCAGGCAGAAAAACATACCTCCTTCAGATGGTTCTGTCTTTGTTGTGGTGTCTTGGAAATAGCATGGGTATTTCTTCTAAGCACTCTGCATCATTAAATACTGTAAGCTCTTTGCATTATTAATTGTTCTTACATTCTGTGAAGCAGGAAAACAGCCAAAGGTGCATAATCTTAATTCCCAGTCCCCTTATATAATTTAACTAGTGTTCAGTGACCTTTAGCTGGAGAATGATTTTTCAAAAGCCTTTTCAAAATCTATTTTTTATATGACTCCCATACTTTCAGTTGTGTCTGAGATTTTGCCAAGCTTAGGGGAAGGTCAGGACATTATATAAAACAGATCATCTTGCTTCTAGCCACACTCCAATAAAGAAATAAAATAGATCAATAAAGCATGTTGAAGCCATTAAAATCCAGAGTTTGGAAATTCCTGTTAGCAGAGCACTTGCAGGTATTAACAGAAAATATATTTTCTTTAAGCATGAGCAGCTGCAATAACTGCTGTCACTCAATGACTGAGAGCTTTCTCTGCACACAGATATCGTTCCCGGCTCAAAAATGTGTCGTTCATGTGGCATTCTTGGTATGTGCCCTATTATGGTCAAGTTTATAAAAGCAGAAGTTTGTCAAAACTCTGATCACCCTTCAAACTAAGCTAACCCTTTTTTGGGAGCTTGGAGATTTTTTACTGAGATGTTTGTATCTCTATACTCCTGACTGGGCAACCATCTTTCTTCTTCTCTGTTAAGATAAAAGGTCAAATTATTTAACCTCTTTTCATGTGAAGATACTCAAGGACAAATAACAGATACATAAATAATGAAAAAATTATAAAATCTGGTAATATGTTATCAGTGATCCAAACAGCAAAATTTGTTGCTCTTTTTAAATAAAAATGAACCAAAATCCTTTGTGTATTCCAGAGCAAGGCACTCCCCAGAGAAAAAGAAAATCCACAAAGTGCTTAATACTTAACTTGCTGTGATGGATTTCCTATTATGATAAAGAAAAATTCTGGTCATCACCTGCTGTATTTTCTATATACATATATCTTTAAGGGTAATTTCAGGAAATTAAGATAGAAGCCATAAAAATATATCAGTATTTGCTATTTAAAAAAAAAAAGTTTACTTGGTTTGAATAGATCTTGTTAAAAAAAATATGATCCATAAGTTGCACATTTTGAACTACACCCTAGGCTGATAATCCATATTTCAAAGCTATGGAGAAGAGCATGGAAACGTGGATGAGAGTGATGGATTTATTAATTTTTAGGGAAACTATCATACATTGTTCATGTAAGAAAAAAAAACAACAACACCCAAGTGTGAAATGGTTGCAATCCAGTGAAATTTCTTAATCTAAAAAAAAAGTCAGGTTTTAAATTAGCTTAATTTTTCTATAGAAGATATCCTTCCAGTTCCTCCCCTTGTGATGCTCATAGAAACGTGGGCAAAACTGAATCACTGTGTCCTGAGAAGGCAGGACTGAGTAGTAAGCAAAACAAACAACTAGCATCTGATTAATTCTAAAGTAGCTGAGACAAAGCTGTTATGGGACTATGTATTTATTTGTTTATAATGTTCCCAGCCCAAAGTGTTTTGCTGAGCACTGACATGCTGGTGACTCGTCTTGTAGCTCATGTGCTAGTTTCATGTGGCTCTAGTAACTATAAGTGTAAAAGGTAAAGTGTAAAGCAGTACAGTTACTCCTTCTGCCAGGTAAGGATTCTTTTCCAGGGCAGATGTTACACTTTATTATGGCATTTAGTACCTTGAGGGTTCAAACTTCCAGAAGAGCATGTGAGTCTATAATTGTGGTCACCCCCAGCTTCTCTGTGAGAGCAGAAGAAACTCAACAAAATGAAGGATAAGTCAACCAGCCCCCTTGAGCCCATGGGCAGGAAGTTTAATGCATTTTCCTGTTCTCCATGTCACCCTATGATTCTCAATCTTATTTATCATTACTTCTTGAGATTCAATTCTTTACACGTAAGAGCAGAGATTCCTAATGGATGTCCAAAACGTGGAGCATTCTACAGCAACGTGAGGTGTCAGACCTTGAGGGTATAAAATAAGAATATGATTCTGTCCTTCCTCTGGAGACAATGGGCATGTGCAATCTTTTTTTTTTGTGTTGTGCTGGGAAGAAAATACATGATATATATGTCTGAGTTCTAATGCCCAAGGCCAAATTTATAGGACTGACAGTTGCTATAGATGTAGTACTGTTTGTGCAGTGATCAGACTTGTTCTGGAAACTGCTGACATGGATCTCTAGCTCAACAGTTTCTGAAATTAATTTTCTGAGTAAAGTCTCAACATAACTGCTAGAGCCATTGAGTTACTTCCAAAGTGGTTTTAGCTTGCAGTGAATTTGTTACAGTTTGGGGGTGTTCCTACAGTAAATGCCATCTAGATTTTACACGATGTTACATCAAAAATATATTCCCCTAAAATGGACACACTCTAACTAGAGGAAAAAAATGCAGAGATCAGACTTCTTGTTTGCCAGTTATTAATAACTTTAACTTCAACTTCAAAACTGAAATAAAAGTTCTTTAAAAACACATGCTGCTTCAATAAAGATCCTCAAGTAAGTTCTCCTTAATAACTGTTCCTACCCCCATTAGCACCTCAAGCAGATAGAAATGAAGCTCATAAGTTCCCAAAAGAGATCAGCAAAACTTTGGCTGTTGAAGCCACCAGTTAAAAAATGTTTCCCTTTTAAAGCACATCAAAGCATAACAGCAATCTCTTTATTAATAGGTTAAGTAATATCTTTTTATTTGAAAGGCTTTATTTAATTCTGTACTGTTAGAGGGTTATTTGCTGTTTTCCAATATTTGCTTATCAACACCTTTATTGCAGGAAAGTTTTTAGTTGTTGAGCTGTTTGGTAGGACTTTTTAAAATTATTTTTTTTATTCACTTCTAGAAAGCTTTAAATGTGAGGTCTTGTAAACTAACCTGTATTTTCATAAAGTGATACATAACATTGAAGACCTCTATTTTAGAAGTGAGGTATAATGATCTATAGCTGTGAAGTTAACAAGCTGTCAGGCATTAGGCATTTTAAAAATTGAAACTGTTGTTTACCCTTACCTATCCAGAGATACCGAAATACGGGCTTTGCATCAGTTTTTAAGGAGACTGATTCTGCAGTACAATGACATTTATTTGCTGCATATTTTTTATATTATGAATAATATCCTTTTTTCTAGACATGTAAAAATATAATTGAACTTTGAATATGTGCCTAAAAGCATTCTGGCAGCAAGCGGTCATTATAAATAGTGTATTAGCGGGGCCTCACGTGAAGCTGAATAGTATTGGATTGTTTATATTTAAAAGGAGCATTCCTCGTGAAGGTGGTTTTGCAAGCAGAGCTACCTGGAAAGCAGAACTCAGTGTCCTGAGAGCAGGGCTCTGCTCCTCCTGGGTCCCAGACTGAGTTTGCTGTGTGGTTCTCTGCCGCTGTCTGTCCCTACACCAGCTGGGTCACCACCGGCTCAGGATCTCCAGCCAGCCCTCCACTGGACAGTGGGAGTTGGCTCTTTGCATCTTTGTCTGGGATTCATTTGTTTAAATGTAGACCTTTATTACGTGTCTCCACCTGAGGAAACTGCTAGACTCCATTTGCAATCAATGGAAAAAAGGATGAGTATCTGGTGCATGACTGATCTTGTTCTGAAGGTAGATATGAGAAACAGGTCAGATGACCCTGGCCATAAAAATACCACCTTTTCTGCTATTAACAGAGCCTATGGTGCAATCTACAGTTGAATGTCATGAAACCTACCTTACATGACCTGTCCAAGCTTAATCATCTGAACCTAAATGCTGGCAGTTAAATGTATGTCTTGGGGAAATTCAGAATGGTCAAAAGCACAGGATAAACAAGAGGGGCTGAGGAGAATTCTGAGGAGCAGAAAGCTGTGAATATGAATATCCACCTACTTGAGGTGAAGGCTTGTTTGAAAACATATGTCTTTCTCAGTTGATCATTTTGTAAAGTATAATAATACTACTTTTTAATTGCAAATTATTTTGTGCTCTCTGTAAGGTAAACCAGGCTTGCAGCTGTCAAATATGAAATAGGTCATTGAGGTATGACAAGTCTTATTGTCTTTGCACTGACCATTAAAGATAACTTGGTACCAAATGCATTAATCCTGATTTTCCTGATTTCATGTTACGGTCTATAGCTACAGGTTAATTATATTAATTACTGCAATAGCTATTTCTGAATGTACCCTTATTGTGTAAAAAGAGTATGTGGTATTTCTTTCCCTTCACTTTCTTTGAAAGTGTTTGTATGGAATTGGTCAGAAATGGCTTCACCTAAAAAAAGAAGGCTGCAGGGTGCTCTGCTTCAGCAGGGTGTGTCTGTGGAATAAGATTTGCACCTGTGTGATATCATTTACCTGATGATGTAGCTCTTATGTATTGACCTTTTGGCTCTGGGCAATGTTAAAAATGCTGAATTGCCTCTGAGATGCAAAACAGCAGCAGTGTCTCAAATACAAACTAAAAGCATACCACTAATAAACAATCTCTGTTAACGGGAGCAGTCTGAAGCCCTTCATCCAATTTAAGTGATACCTGTAACAGAAGTTCTCAGTTTGGCCATCAGAATCTAAATCAAGCAGGATGAGAGCACATTAAAATGGTGAACTGATAGAGCTGCTTGGGACTGCAGGAAGGAAAAATTAATAAGAGACCATGGGATCAAGGCTGGCTAGCTGTGATTGAAAATTAGAAGTGTTGAGCTCTGTGTGATTTCTTTGGTGTAAATGGAATGAAAGCAATTTTGAAAGCTTAACAAGCCTGTCTCCCTGTTGCTTTTTGTAATTCAAAGCAAGTGTCTTTCCTGGTAATTTCTGCCAGAGTCCCCTGAAACCCCAATAGTTAGGCAGAATAATTCTGTTTGTTTTCTAAATTCTAATAATTCTCTCTTCTTACTCCTTTGGAACATGGGAGTCGGGGTTAATTTTTGAGAGGAAATGTATTTTGAATGTTATAAGCAGTGGCATCTCGGTAGCTTGCATGTGAACTCTGCAGTGTGCCCTGGAGTCGCGCATCCCCTTTTTTCCTGAGGGAATGTGCCCCAGCTGCTGGCTACTCCGCGTGCCTGGATCTCCTTTGGTGGAGTTGGGATGCAGTTGTACTGTGGGCATGGAAGCTGCAATCTGATTCTTTAAACTATGCCTTGTTCTGAAGCCCCTTGCGATGCAATCTGTCCCAGTATCATCCACTTGATATATAAATTTGAGGGTTGAATATACTCGATCTCAAGGGTGGTCTAACTTCCGTCTGCTTAAATAAATGCTGCATGCCTTTTTGGTATATCGCATTATACAAGTGCAGGAAGAGGAAACCTGGCCTTTTTCTAAAACAAAATATTGAGTGTCCCAGTGCCAATGGAGTGTGATGGATGATGCAGTATCAGGAGTAGAACTGCTTCCAGGAATGTTTTTACAAGCGTACGGTTTGCAGGCAGTGAAAGACAGATAAAAGAGAAGCGGTTCAGGAACTTAACTGTATTAGACACCTACACCTGCTGATATAACCTCTGTATGCTTGGCAGATGTGATACAGGAGCGATGGGATGCCTGGAACACCAGCTGAGGCAGGAAGAGACCTGAAAGCATTGCAAATGGGCGAGACACCAGTGTCTAGACACGTGAGTTCCTCTCAAAGCTGTGAGAATTCAACAGTGACCTCCTGGCCCTTCTGCTTTATTAAGCTCCTTAGTATGACAGGTTCTCATCCCCTCTTCCCATGCTAGCAGAGTAGTACTTTATGTCTTCTAGCACCTGCTTTAAAAAGTCAGCCAGGCCAAATTTGGGGATAGTATTTTGGCTATTGCCATTAGGATGCCAAAGGAGGGATAGCTGGGTTGACACGTTTTAACTGCAGCATAATTCATACTCTGAACTCATAATTTCTGTAATAAATAGAAGGTTTCCATGTTGTATTGGTTTTCAGTTCACAAAGAGGGGCTATACCCTATTAAAATTGTGCTGTGGCTTTTCTTAAGGTAAGTATGAGCTAATAAATAGGAAACCATCACAGTAAGGTTTCCAGAAGTAGTTTAAACAAGCGCTTCTTTGGTTCCATGGTATATCAAATCTGCCTTATAAAATGATAGCTGCTACAACTGATAAGAATGTAAAAGCAATGGTACAGAAAAAAGGTCATAAATTACCTTAGTACCTATACAGTAGTTAACTACTGACCAAGAACTACCATCTACCACAGAGGGGTAGTAGTTTTTTAAGTGCATGGCTAGTGCTTTTACACCTTTGTGTAGTCAAAGCAAACAATTCCATTTTATTTTCAGAGAAAATATGCAAATTTTTCCTTATTTTTAAATTAATTATTTTATATTGAAATAAAACCAACAAATATACTGTTTCCCTAGATACATAATTTTTCCTCTTCTGGACAAGATGGATATACAGGAGTGAATGGGAGATGTGAGCTGCTAATGCATCACTTAATTTCCAGCAGTGCCTTAAATGATACAGATTTAGTTTTGCAAGACTGTACAGCTGGGTGAATTTTTCCATTTAAAATGGGAGAAAAAGGAGATTCTGTGACATACATAGCCCTTGGTTTTGGACAATCTTTTATTGTGAGGACTCCTGTAATGCACAATGTGTCCTAAAGTCATCACGCAGGAAATTTAGAGTTATACTTACTGTGAAGGCCTCATGAAAATACAGTTAGAAACTCACTTCCAGACTTAGTAAGGAAAGGCAGAACTGCTAGGGTAAGAGAATACTACTCGGAATAATGCCTCGATAATTCTGCTTGCTGATTAGGTGTTCATTTATTGGCAATTGTTGTTGTGCTACTTTCCCTTTACACACTCCCCCACCCTAAACCTTCTTTGTACTTCCCAATTTTTCTTTTTAATTAGTTCTCTTCTTTGGTCCTAACATGTAGGAGAATTAAACAAGGCTCTCCAGGCTGCTAGTAAGATCAAAATCTGTAAAATGAAATGGAAGATGGAAACAAAACTTTGTTTGTACATTAAACAAAGAAAAATAATTATGATGAAGATCATAATAATAAGATGAGTCCTCAATTACCGCAATAGTCTGGCCACGAAACTATAAAAAAGGAAAAAAAACCAACCTAACCACCCTAGCATCTCTCACTTTAATTAAACTGTGTCATATTTAAGTGCTGCCATATATTTTACTACCAGGTTTATAAATCCTGACTGAAGGCCCAAGTCTCACTTAAGATCAGGAACTGCTATGTCCACACAGATTTCCATGGATTTACTTCAAAATAACTTTGATGTAGGAAAAGACCTTTGCTGCTTGTTTAAGCTAGAACAAATATAATACAAAAAAAGCAGTGGCTGAAAAAAAGCAGCTGCAGAACAACAGAGTATCAGTGAGCCTGGATTTTAGGTGCTGCAGTTAAATCTTTTCACATTATGCACCTTTCTTTACTCTGTGGTGATGTTTAATTGTTAGATAGGATGGAGTGTGTAGGCATGAAGAATCTGCGAAGCCAAATGGAACTGGGAGGTGCTAGGAGCTCATAAGATCTGCCTGGAGCCCAAGAAAGGCTATTTGTAAAATAAGATAGGTAATATTAAGAAAAACATACAGTAAAATTTGATGCAAGTTATCCTATTGGGACTTTTTCTTCTTTTATTGAAAAGTTTTGCATTTAGAAAGAGAAAAGCTGTCCCCCAGACAGTCTAAAGTTAATAAAGTCATTCTTTCAAGAGTTTATGGTATCTTCTGAGAGAAAAACCTCATATTGATGTGCTTATTTTAACTTACTGAGTCTCTGCAGCATACAGAAAGACTGAGCTATACAAAGTTAACTTTGACCATCCCTGAAATGCAATAGTCTCTTAAGAGCGTGCAACTGCATTGACAAATTTCGCAGAGGAAATGGAGAAGGTAGGAAGTGATGAGAGCAGGGAGCCCACAGGAGCTGCCAGTCGTTGAGCCGCAATTAGCTGAGCAGAAATTTAGTTAGGGCGCTGTCACGGGCACAGTTGATTTTATAAAGTTGCTACTCGATCTTTATTGATCCTAACTGGACTCTGAATTTGTTATTCTTTTGAAAGACCAGCTATTTTATACGATGCCTGCAATGTGCTTTTTGGAATAATCCTCGGTGGTTGCTTTGGGATGGAGAACTGCTCCTGAAACATATGATGATCTTAGATTATGTAGACAATAGACAGCCTCGGTTTTCTTTCTTAAGACAATGTCCTATCTCTCTTATTTTCGTGGTAAAAGACTGCCTCTGTGATAGTGAAGAGATGTTGTTGGTAACCCTACAAAAGGTTGGTGGAACGCAGGAAGGTTATCTCTTGGCTCACCACATCCCTCAGGTATGCAGCAGTATTTTTTAAAAAATTGCCGCTGTGCTGCAATCGGAATGTTTGTGACCTTGTGAAATGGAAGAAGGCATGCACACTTGTTCATCTTCAACAGCCTTTCATTTTTGCGGTAAGGACAGAAATCTTGCTGGGCCCAAATTACTGTCTCTGGGCACCATGAAAACTCTAGGGGATTCACTCGTTAAATCAACCCTTCAATGAATATACATGGAGGCTGCTTTTTTTCCTGCAGGTATGAGACTAGCACATCCATTTAGACCAGTAAGAGACCTTTGTTTTAGGAAAACTCTAATTCTCCACAGGGATTTTGTTATATTTATGAGGTAAGTTTTAATCACATAAAGCTACATTTAGTTTTATGAGTGCTTTTTCTTTGTTATTTTCGTCTCCTATTATAAGCCTGCTGATAGAAACTTCAGATCTGTACAGCTGCCTCTATTTTTGTGCATTGGGAAATAATTGGAAGTTTTTCATCTTGTTGTGTTGGATTTGTAAAGGAACACCACCTTTTCCTTGCATCAGTGCTGAAAAAACAGGTTATAAATGAAGTACAACTGCAGACTTGAGTAATGACTAAATACCCACCCTCATCTCCTGTTATATTACTGGAAGAACATGTAATTGAACTATAACATCATTTTGGAAACTTATCAGTGGGATTAAAGGGAGACCAGACCTATTTTTGGCTAGTGTGTGACTTTCAGAGCTATTTCACACATTGCAGAAATTAACAGGTTATAGAAGTTACGGAATGCAGTTTAAAGGAAAACTAACTAATTATTTGGATTTGATGAAGCTTCTGCTGGCGTCAGCTGTCTAGCACTAATCTCAACACTATGTTGAAGCGGAATGTAGGTGGCTCTACAGTCTTCCATTGTCCTGTGGCTAAAAGTCCTGGTGTCAGTAGTGCCCGTTATCAATGTTAACACAAAAAAAAATAAAAAATCACTGCCTGCCATGGTAAAAATAATATTAATTTAAAAAAAAAAATAGCACAGCCAAGCATATTAGAGACTCTATTGTCAAAAGCTTAGAAGTACTTACTGCCATGTCCTCATTGCAAAGATTGTGCTTTAGTAGTTTCCTATTCAGCAAAAACCCAGCGTTGGTGTCCCCTGCCATAGCAGCAAGGTGACTGCACAGCTCAGCCTTCTGCTCTGGTCACTCATATATGGCTAAAGATACCCTTGCACGATGGATTTTTCACATGTAGTGATATGCAGTTTCCAGAAAGAAGACCTGAGTATGAGGCAGCTCTCAGGGAAGACCAAGGAATGCAGGTGTTATGATCCAGTCTTACAAAATGTCTGTCTCCCACCCTCATTCATATAGAGTTTTCAGCAGAGTAGCAGTATGGAAGCTATGCATTGAACCCTACACTTTAAATAGAAAATGTCATCTACCGGCCTGTGTTATGTGCTGTTGTTAAAGTAGATTTTAAACACAGAAGGAACCAAGTTTTAAACAGAGAATATATTCTGCAAAGTAAGAAGTAATGTTGTAAAAGCCTGAGGAATAAGGTGCTAGAGTTCTCTGAGCTTCTGTTAGGTATTTGGAATCATACGTGCTGTCCTTAGGTGAAAATGAAACAGAAGTCCTTTTTTAAGGTAAAATCCTGCTAGCCCTGCACAAGTGACATGACTCGGGAAGATGTGCTGTGTTACATGGTCAACAGGTCAACAAAATGATCAAGAGGTTTGTTAACTAAGCGCTACTTGCTGTCCACATTCCACTGTTGTCTCAGATCCCGTGTGCACTTGCGTAACTCCTCCAAAATCCATGATGTTTGCATTGACTTCTGATGTGATTGGTGATGCGCTCTGAGGGCAACAGGCTGGTGAGAGCGGAACTGTTGAAAGAAACAGAGCCAAGGGCTTTGCAAAGTTGGGAGCTGGGCAATGTGTGATTGCATATATGAGATCAAAACATTAGATATAGAGTAGAAATGGAGCTTCAGGACTTCATGAAGCTGCAAATGGTAACAAAAAGTGTATTTTTGGAAATTTTCAGGAAGGATATTCTAAAGCAGGTTACTGAATATTCTTCCTCTGACCTCTTACGCATTGAGTAGAAGTCCCCACTATTGCTTTTCTTCAGTAACTGTTTAATTTTTCTCATTTATTTTGTCCAGAGATGTTGTAGTTGAAGTAAATCATAAAACATCTTTGTTTATAGATGACCTTTTCTTATACTCAATTTCGTCTGGCACCATATTGCCCCATACTTCGGTATTACTATGACTTTATAATTTTTTTTTTCCTCATAATTCTCACTACTTCTAAGCCATCAACGTTTTTCCCTGTTTTACCCCATTTCCCACTTTGCTGATAAACACAGCGAAGAACACTAGTGTTATTACAATTCCATTGAGTATATTGTAACTCAGTGATCTTCTTCCTTAAAAAGCACTCTCAGTTTTTAAATTGTAACAGAAATTTCCCTTTATTTTTCTTAATTTCTGAACTTACTTTATTGCATCAAATGTGAAAAATCTGTAGAAATCTTTTTGAAACTCTGAACCTACCTTCCAGCTTCTGTTTCTGTTTTAGGAATTTCTTGCAATTCTCTAGAGGGAGGAAGACAAATCTCATGCTCAGAATTTCTAGTGAAAATTTTTGCATAGGCTTTTTTATGCTGTTTACAGCTCAAATGGTTGTCATTCTATTCATCTTAAGTAGTGTAGAGTCGCCTGTTTACATATACATATATATTCTGTATAAAGTACCAAGAGTTGGATATTTTGCTAGGATGTTGTGCACATGTTGGGTTCATACTCTAAAAACAAATCACAGAAGAGACTAACTGAAACAAATTTATTATCTCAGCACCTACCCACACGGGTAAAAACCCTGCAGTTTTCTGATACATTAAAATGTTTCCCACTGTCACCTCTTGTTTTTCTGAAGACATCTATGCACTATAGTGAAACTCATTAGAAAGCTGGGCTGTTTTTCAAAGCTAGGTGCTCTCTTGCTTGACTGGGGTGGAGGCATGCAGCACTAAGTTGTTTCTTCTGTGATTCCTTTTATGTTCTGAGGGTCTGCTAGTCCCAAGTATGAATTGTGTCTAGCCTTGCTTATATGGGCAATGATATATATATTTCTAATCCAAGAGCAGTTACTTGCATTTTTCTTCCTTAAACAACATTTTCTGGCAAATTTTGTCCATCGCTATGTCACAATAATACATGGTGTTACTTTTATATGGCTAGGGAGAACCTGCTGAAGATTGGATCTAGCATAATAATGTCTTGACATACACATGAGTACACACAACTTCAACTGATAGTTAACATCCATGGGAAAAGCTTTTCGTAGAGAGAGGGTGCTTAAAAATATCCAGTGACCTCTGTCTCTCCATCTGGCTGCACTTGGTATAAAGCTGGACTGTGTAATGTTAGATAAGCAGAACTACACCACCTTTTGTTGTGAGAGCCTTTTGTGGCCCAGACGGATTATAGCAAAGTGTCTGAAAAGCAGGGGAGCTCAGGGGACAGGCCAGAAGACAAGCACAGGAGGGGGAAATGATGCAATTCTTTCAAGTTCCTCTCATCCCTGTAACAGGCATGCCCTCCAAACCCTCTTCCCACTTTTCCCAGTGTTGTTTCCTCAGTTACCAACGTTTTCTCTGCCTAAGGATATGTCTATGACAGTATATTTGGCAGACTACTGGCTTGACTTTAATGCTAGGTGGTGTTATGCAGATGAGTGGTATTGTTTCTTCTTGTTGTTGTGCCACCATTATCTGACCCTGGAACATTTTAAAAGGGCCTTGTAGCAGATATATTCTGCTGTAAGTTTACCTCACCTAGATGACTCCTTTTACCCTCGTTGAGTGTTATGGGGTACTTCATCTGGTAAAAATCTCGTTCTGCTTGCCTCTCTTTTGAAGGAGCTTGCAATTTATCCCTCGTGTTGATGCACATACACACATGTCTTAAATGGGTTGGTAGGTAATCATTATCTTGAAGTGGCAGGCAGTAATTGCTGTATTAAAATTCTATGTAGCTTATTTGCTGTGCAGGACTGCAGCAGAATTGTACCTACCTTGCCAGCAAGTTGATTAGAGATGCCTTAGGCATCATCTTTTCCAATTTTTAAAAAATTAATCACACATAGTTTTCATATTAACTTAGAATAGGGCAAGGGGTGAAAACGAGACCGTTCTTGCAGCGCACACTGCATGTTCTGTGTCTTTTTATGAGCCCAGTCTAACCTCTGCTGCTTCTGATGACCCATACCTGAAAGAAGACAAGGAGAAGTACTGTAACGAACCCACCTTCTCCAGGCAGGCTCTCTATCCCTCATAGAAAAGATGCAATGTTGGAGTTGCTGAGTGTTCATGCTGACCTTGCCAGCACTGGAAAGGCTAGGGTAACATACGTTAGCATATGCCATGATGTTAACATGGTAAAAGGTGGAGACGCTGTCTAGCAGAGGTGCAGAGTATTTGCATAGTACAAAAAATGACAAAAGACATAACCTAAGCTTGCAGAAGTACTCAGCTGTCAGTGAATCTCTTCCTACACCGAGGTTTTTGCTATCTTTGGGTTTGACAAACTGATTTATTCTCCTCTTCACTGCCAGTGGGTGTAGTTGTAATGGTAACACTTGTATAGACAATGTCCTCTCAAAAGAATAGGAAGTCTAAACAGCCACTTTTGCACATCTAATATTGAAAGGAGAAGAGACAGAACCTAACACAGGCTTTAGTAGTCACCCATGTTTACATAGCTGATGGCAACAATTTCAGTGAAGCTGTGGTGATCTTGCTCAGCTTCCCGTGTTATGAGGAGGTCTTGGTTCTGGTCATCAGTAGAGCTGGATGAGGAAGCTTGTTGTACCACGTGGCTTTATTTTCCATAGCAGTAGGGCCAGCTGGGTTTTGAGAACTGACCGAGTCTTGTTGCTGTGCTTATACTACAGGTGGGATGGACACCCACCACGTCAATGAGCCAGTGTGGACGGACAGTGGCACCGGAGGAGCCACGGCAGCAGGAATACCCAAGGTGAGAAGATGCCTCTGTGTGCCTGTGTACAGAGTGGTCTGAGGAATTTCTGTTGCGTGGGTTGGTTTATGTTTGTAAATTGAAGACCCACTCCCTGCCTGAAAAGGTTTGCAGCCTAAATCCTACAGAAATACATGGGACGACTTAAAAGATTAAAGTTAAGGATAGGAACCACTGGGTAGGCAGTGGGACTCGAGATGTTAGCTGTGAATACAAGAAAGGGGAAGTGGGCAGGTGGTGAAAACTGAAGTCCCAGGGTCCTCCCATAGTCCACAGTCATTTGGAGGTTATAAATTATTTTCCTCATTTTAAAAGCAGAGTGAAAAATTCCCTTTTGTTAGTTACATGGGAGAAGTGTTGAGAAAATTACCGGCCATAGTCCACAGTCATTTGGAGGCTATAAATTATTTTACATGGGAGAAGTGTTGAGAAAATTACCGAAATTTTACATTAGAAAACCTGATGTGCTCTAAAATAGATTATTTCGGTGTTTATAATTCTAATTGTAATTAGAATTATTACTAATTTGTAATGGTTTTTGTAGCAAATAGTGATGCGACAAGCACAAGATTAGGATGAAAGTTATGAAAAAAGCAGTAGAAGCAAATTGCATATTAATAATGGGCATACTGAACCCAACAGAAAAAGGAGGGTGGGCTGCTTTCTGTTTAAAGCAAAACAAATTGCTTGATAGCCATGTAAAAATAAAATGATCAGTGCCATCAGTGTTTCTGCTGTTACATGCTGAGATTAGTCATTAATAATTTCATTGGATGAGATTGTGGAATAAGCATAGTGAAATCACACAGTCTCGGCCATGCATTTCTTTCTGCACTGCTGTGCAGAAAGTAAATCTAACAATTGCTTCCCTTTTTCTTTCATGCAGCTTGTGTAGCATAATAAATAAATTTACTGTGTTCATGATTACTACTGCCACCTGGTAGAGTTACTTTTGCAGTGGAAGTGGTTTATTTTATAAGGTTCAGCATTTTCTTGATGGCTCATGACAGAGGTGGTTGTGCAGCCAATGCACTTTTCTTTGAACAACTGGATGCAAGAAGCTGTTTGTGGACCTTCATCCCTGTGTCCTTCCAAGAGAACCTAAAAAGGGATTTTTTTTTTTTTTTCCTTTTTAATTTGATTTCTCTGCTTTTTAAATAAAAATGGATATTTTTTTTTTCTCCTTTTTAATTTGATTTCTCTGCTTTTTACATGTAACCTATGTACTGGAGTAACAGTAGAATTAGCAGTTCACTGAATCTGCCAAGTTTATTTTGATCCATGAAGTTAGCAGTTCACTGAATCTGTGAATCTGCCAAGTTTATTTTGATCCATGAAATCTGTCTGAATGCTTTTTTTCTTTTTTTTTTTTTTTTAATTTGGTATTGGATATGTATTGAAAAAGTTCATGACTGATAATCTGCTGAGGTGTATTGGATATATATTGGAAAAGTTCATGACTGATAATCTGCTGAGGTGGTGCTTTCTATGTCTAAAAAACTCTACCTGAATAAGCAGGAGTTTAAGATCTCTGTGAGAACTGAATAGCACTCAAATAGTTAATGCCTTAAACACAGCAAATAGGAACCTCTTGAAGGGTATTACGTGCTTTGAAATACAGATAGACTCTCTGGAATAAGGTAATTGAATGAAGAATATATGAATTATAAGAACTGGAAAAAATCCTGCTTATTTTACCCTGACATCCAAATTGCCACATTTTTGGAGCTATATCTGAGAGCAGAGTTGGCCCAAATCAAGTTCACAGACAAAAGGGCATGAGAGGAAGGTACTTCACTAAAGTCTAAGGTTAGTGGGACCCGTCTCTCACTGTACTAACATACCACTTCCTCCTGTCTGCAGCTCAGACTGGCTCACCCAGCTTTCTACTTTGAGAGAGCTTTGCTAAAAAAAATTTAAATACTACTTGCGTGAGGCTTTTCTGAGGGAATTAGTTTGAAATATTTAAGCGCTACAAAGGTTTCTGACCTAACTGAACAGTGTAAGAGACCCAGGGGTCTTCTTTACCTTTTGGCTTTTTTTTCCCACTGGAGAAAACTTAATGTAATAGTTACAATGTGCTATAATCTGCCTCCCAGAGGTCCCATTCAGAAATTTATCTTCCTCATCTTTGGCATTTAAATTTGACCACTACTTCCTGAGGAATTTAAAAGGGAAATGTTGAGATGTTCATAGTTTAAGTGCATGCAGATGTCAAATTGCATTGTGAATGACATTCAACAATGTTAATGGAAAAAGCAATATCCTAGGATAGAAATCAGTGAAGATGAAGAGTTGTTGTGTGTTCTTTTCTTTTTTTCACATGTTTCCTTAAAGTTGTTGAAAAATCCATTTTGGAAAACTTTCCTTTACGTCTGAAAGCAAGGAGTTTAAAGAGCACAGTGTGGGGTTTTGTTTTGTGGTTGGTTTGTTGTTTTGGTTTTTTTGTGTTTGTTTTTTTTTAATATTGGGTAGGTGGTCTAAAACAAAAGAAAAAAAATTCAAGCAAAAAAAAAGAAACCAGCTTTTCTTCTCACCAGAATTGAAGTATGTCTGAAAATGGCTTATGCAAATTCGTGGTGGAGATGTGTTCTGGCAATTAAAACTGTGATAATTCAGGCGCAACTTTTGTGTCAAGAAACCTTGGAAGTGCAGCTGTAGTGAACACTTCATGGCCTGCAGGAGGATGGCGTTTGTTGGGGAACCTTAAAGAACTGCGGTGGTCGTGTCATTGAACTGGTGTACAGCAGTTAATGAGGTAACTGGAAATGACTTCTTTGTTGTGAAAAGAAATGTTCCTAGAATAGAAAACTGAATAATACTGGCTCGGTATTAACCACAGACCTCTGGTCTCACTTTTTTTCTGCTAGAAAAAAAAACCTTTGTATTTTTTTTGCCTTTAACTTTCAGTTGAGAGTGCACCAAGGGAACACATCACGTTATCATGGAAAGGCTTCAACATGAAGAAGCATGTAACTAATAAAGTAAATTATTCAAACCTGGAAAAATGGTGAGATCTTTAGTTACAATGTTTGTTTCTCCAATTTTCTTGCCCTGCCCAGCCAACCTGCTGTGTGTGAATCGTAATTCTAGAGATGGGCCAAAGTGTGATGTCACTAATGCTTTGGAGATGTGGATGAAGGTGAAAGCTGGCCAGCTGGTGGGGCGAGGCTGTGCAAGGTCCAAAAGCAGGGGTGCTGCATCCTGCCTTGGTGGAGGTGTCGTTCTGAAGGCTGCCTTTTAGTGTGCTTCCCCCAAAGCATTTCTCTTGTACCTCTGTCTGCAATGGCTTTGGATGCTAACCCAAAGGTATTTTTCTGACCAAACAGTTTTTGTTCATATACACACTGGGGACAGGAGAGAACGCAGAGATACACATGCAACACCTGAATTGTGTAAATGAACTGTTGTGCCCCCGAGTTGTTTCAGTGGTTCTGTGATTTAATACTCTCTGCTTCGAGTGAGATTTACTCAGCAGTCTGCATCCTCAGAACCTGTAGCACAGAATATCGTCGTGCTAGATGCATCTGTTAAATGACTTCCAGCTTCCTTTAAGCATTATTCCAAAAGGAGGAAAATATACAGAGTAGGAGTCAAAAAAAAAAAAAAAAAAAAAAAAAAGAAAAAAGGTTTTATTGCAGGATAGAAAGAAAGGAAGATTAAAAAAATTGAAAGAAAGAAACTGGTATTTGGTAGTTGGCTGTTCATGTTAATCCTCTTTAACACACACGTGACTTCAGCTGGAAAACCTCTCGCATTTTTCAATCTGTTGTGGAGCAGTGAGCTTAGTGACAGTCATAAGAACGTTTAAAAACCTCTAAGCAGTTTTTAGCCCTCTCAGTGTCACTCTCAGACTCCAGGCTGGCAGACTGGTATTGCTCAGAGACCTAGGACCAAATGATAAATACCAACCCTGCTTCTACATATTTCAAATAGTCTGTGTATACCATGGTTCAAAATGACACATCAAAAATTGATGTGTGGATTTTAATGCCATTTTTGAAAAGAGACTTAAACAGATTTTTAGTTTCAAAGTGGAATTTAATGATTTGTAGCATGTGCCATAAAAAACTTACCCTGGAATTCCCTGATTTCAGTTGTTATTTCAGAGAAGCTCCTACAAACCCTCAAAGGATAAAGCCTAGCATAATTAAGAAGGCTTTTCCTCTCAAACGATCATAGAAGTAATAAATTTAAAAAAAAAAATAAAAATGGTATAATAGATCATTTTGTCTCTTGTGTTGTCAAAATTGGAGGAGGTCCATACGTTGTCATTTGCAGTGCTTATCGAGATTAATTTTAGATGTCTCAAGGAGCTGTATTTTACTACCATATATGCCCAGAGCTACAGACATGGGGTTATTTCAGTTGTTTTTTCTCTACTGGGAGGTATCTTAAATGGATTATCAGGAAATATGAGCTGACTGAAAACACTTTCACAAATAATTATGGCTCTTATGGCCTGGCAGTATGGAGAAACTATATGACAATGGCTTTAGAATTTAAAGTAAAACCTTTGACAACAGAAGGAAAACCAAAAAGATAGAAAAGAAAGAAAACAGTCAGGCTTGGGATTTTTTTTTCCACCATTAATTTTTCTGTATTATCTAAGCATAAGAACTGAAAACAACGGCTGACTGCCTGAATACTACTGTATGCTGTGCTCAAGTAGAGTTCGTTTTTATCTCTGTGGTGGTATCTTAGTCTTTATTTTGCCTAATTTTTTCACACAGGGATACTGATGAACTTTACTGATTATTCTTTTCATATTGTAAGAAATGAGGTATGTAACACTAAACAAGTCATGTAGCTCTTCACAGATCTCATCAATTATGAGAGCTTGGATCTGGGGTATGTAAATGCTTTTGTTGCCAATAAACATTGTAAACCTATGGAAACTGAATAGAAGGTGAAACATAGAGAATATATCTGAAAAGATCTATTTTTCGTGATGATTGCAGGGTGAGATATAATGAATACGTATGAGGATGTATTTTGTCATACCAAGTTATTATCTTTAAGTAAAATTTTGATTAATTGATGCTGACAAACTCTTCTTCCTACTGGATTTCCAGGTCCTAGCAATGGAGTGCAATGGAAATTTTAATACAGTGTTTTATAAATATAACTGTGTCAGTTATGGTCTCATGGACAGCTTCTTCGTTAACTCAAAAGGTCATCTGGAAAATTCACGTGTGCATGTTAACTTAAAAGAAATTTATTTTTTCCTTGTAAAATGATGCAGTGAGAGTGATTAAAAAGCATCCTGGAAACTGAGACATCCTAAACAGGGAGAAAGCCCTTTGGGGACGGGACCCCAAGAAGTCTGGGAACCTGGTCCACAAATCCTACCACCACTAAAGTTCCGATGGCAGGTAATAAGACTCAGTGCGAATGTTGAATTGTATTTGAAATGATTTTTTTTAAATGAAGTAACAGTAAAGCAGTGTATGACTGCACTTTGGTAAACCTTCTGCCAGGTGATATTTGAAAGATAAAACTTTAAAGGGACAATATATGAATGGAAGCAGCCAGGCAGGCTGGGGGAGTGGCCATCAATTTATGCACACAACTGCATTTTCAACATAATTAGCTGTCTAATTGAGCATTGTAATTTAACTGACGCATTTAAACATGTAATTTATTTGAATGCACACTGCTTGTAATCTGTTTATAATGTTTTGCTCTTCAGGATGGTGTCAGACTCCAGAAGATGAAAATATCTTTCTGATGAACAGGAAAAGAACCAAAAAAGAATATATCGGGGAGCCCTGAATGCAAATAAATTTCTGTAAATTGAAATAAGAAGAGGAGTATGAAAGCAGAAAAGCTATGCAGATAAAGTTAAGTATTGAGCATAACTGTAACCAGCATCTTTATTTTCTTTATTTTAAGATCCTAAAGATGTTGTACAGTACTTCATGTTATCAGGTTATTGTGCAAAGCTGACTAGTTTAGCTGCCACCTAGGTAGGAAGGAGACTTTGGTAACAGAGATGTTTAAACTGCACATCTGTCTTGTCTGAAGGAAAGAAAGAAGTCCCTTTCTTAAAGCAATAGATACTGCCAATAGGTCAAAGTTTATGCAGAGGCAGATTCTGAACCTGAAGTTGATAAGGCTACGCTGCAAGGGGACCACAGGAAGGAGCCAATAGCCCCCTCAACCTTGTGTGCTCCCTGGAGTGCTGAAATGTTCACTCTCTGGGTGACAGCTGAGCACCTGGACATTTATTTTCAAGGAAAAAATAAACCAATACATATTTGGTTTTGTTCCCACTTTTTTTTTTTTTTTCTTTCGGGATTTATTTGCTGAACAAAATAGTTGCAGGTTTCCTTTTAACCCACTAAACTTTTGTACCGTTCCACCTCATTATATATTTTGTGGTGCTGAGTTTTGAATCTGCTGCTTCAATTACAGAAACTGCCAACAGACTTATGAAAATCCAGAATATAGAGGCTGAATCATTCCTGCTTTTTAGCTTTGGAATTACTTTTGCATACTCTGACAATTTCCCCTCGTAAACTAAGTTGGTGATAGCCAGAGTTATGGAATGCAAGAAAACTAATGCAAAACTTTACTGCCAAAAAAAGAGGAGAAAACAACTTTTTCAAACCAGAGACTGGCACAATTCCTGGCTTTTCTCCCCATCTTTCTCTCTGCCCTCCCAAATCAGTAATTATCAGAACTGGAGAAGAGGAAGTAAGTGCAAGACCATGTGACAGAAAATAAGAATGTATAGGTCTTTTACCCCAAGGAGTTGCAGCTTTCTTTCTGACAAGACATATTGTGATTTCATGTCATTTCAATTTATTATTTATGCTATTGTGCATAGCATAAAAAGTTATGGGAGAAGTTCTGCCCCATATATGAGGTGAGGAATTTTAGTTTCAGTCTTTAGCCTAAGAGATCAAAAATTGCATACGTATTGTCTGTTTAAATCAAAAAAAACATGCACTGACCAAGTGGTTGATACATTGTACTGTTTGGAGTGGGAAAATTGCTTCATTTTCAGATTGAACCAGATGAATTCACTTATTAGGAGATGTATATGTGGATAGATAATGCTGGGGTGGGATAAGCTCACTAGATAAAATTAAAACAGGGTATGTGAAAGGCTCTCCTAACCCTTGGAGAGACTCATCTGTCACTGTGGCTCCTCTGTGTTGCTGCAGAGACTCCCAAATACATGGGTGCATGTGTGCACCATGCATAAGACAAGAGAAAAGGGAAGTTTTCCAGGAAAATTGGACTTTGTACCCTTCATGGGGGGGGATGAAGGGAGAGTTAGGAAGATGGACAGTGGCTCAGAGTATCATTTCTCATTTCCAGTGCTCTGACAGAGTAATTGTCAGGAGGTTGAATTTCTATTTTGTCTCCCAGTGTGTTCAGAATAGCTTTTGTCAGGAGAAGCAATATTAGAAATATAATGTGAAATACATTCTATAAAATAAAATTCTTTACTACTTTGACCTTTCAGTCCCTTGCACTGTGCTCCGTGGTGTGAAGATTAGCAAGGCTAGCTGTTCGAAGAGGAGATCCCATCAAAAAACTCTCTACTCTGGTTACAGTACGTTTTGGTATTTTGACTGTTAGTCCCTCTTCTGTTCTTCCTTGATGATAAAGTAGTAACGAAGCCGTTCCCATAGCAGAGGAATAAAAAGCTCTCAATTAAACTGCTTTGCTAGTGCAGGCTTACCTGAGCTATCTGGGATGATGGGGGGTACCTGGGTCAAAGAGTGAAGGCTACGTTATTCATGGAGGTTCACTAGGACTTGGGAATTCATTGCCTCCTGGAAAATGGAAAAATAAAAGGAAATTCTGAATGGCTCTTGCTTTAGCTCAGAATTTAGAGTCTGTGCTTTTAGTGGGAGAAAAGGTGAGAAATAAAGATGAAAAATGAAAATAAAGAAACAACTAGTGGCAAGATATCCCTCATACCAAACTCATCACTGACGTGTATGCGGAGGTCCCTTTCAGCCTATGTTGTTTCCAGAAAACTGAATTAGGATATTTTCCCTAGTTTCTCTGACAAGGTTTAATAAATTGAAGTTAATTAATTATTAATAAAAAAATTATACTCAGATGATTAACATGATATCTCTGCTTAGACTATATGCCTATCCAAATAAAAAATTATTCCAATTTTTCGCTTAAATCAAGAATAAATAAAAGCTGCATTGTGTAACTTGAATAGAAATTCAAGCCCCACAGCTTAAATATCTGTGGTACTTTGACCTATTCTCCGGTAAGTGTTCACATGATTTACAGTGCAACACCTTTCTGTGGTCTGTCTTTAAACCTTCTGTATGGAGGAGGAGTACTTTTTGCCGGGAGGTATTGTGCTACTTGAAAATGACCGTAGTTAACTTCATATACTGTTTTTACTCAAGTACAATTTGTGCTCTGACTCATCAAGCTGACGGGGTACCCTGTAACGGAGATGTTTGTATACTCAGGATTGTGTGCTTAAGGGGAAGGTCCCTTCTGTGTGCGACAGGTTATGCAGTGGGGCAGGATTTGCTTTTGCTGTAGAGATGGCTGACTCCATAAATTTTCTACTCTGTGTATGAGCTCCGAATTTCAGTGGCATGTATGTGAGAGAGGAGTGGGAGTCTTTTGTCCCATTGAACTCCTCTCTGCTGCTCTCCCTATGGTGAGTGTGCTGGACCCTCTGGAAAAGTGTGAGCAATGTTGGTTATATCAACTTGGTTTAAGCCAGGAGTCCTCAAAATGTGGTCTAACAGAGTCTTCTCAACTCGCCTTCTTGAAGTGCAAACAAGATACTGATGAAGAAGAAAAAGATGCTGAAATTAGTGTCTCTTTTGTTGTAAAAGAGCCTATGATAAAAGTGGAGGTTGGTAGAAGAGCTTTCTCCCTTAGTCTTTGGACTAGATTCGGTAGGGATGGAAAAAGACTAGAATTGGTACTTGATGCACAGGGTGGGTTGAGCTGTTGGTTGTTTGTAAACTTATATGTGAAGCATGAATTTGAAATGTGTTTAGAAATCCGTGTCGCTAATTTTGGTTGTTCTGGAGATTTCTAAGGCTCTAGGTAACCTATACCTCCCTGCAATTGTGTGTGGGGGGAAAAGGGCAGATTTCTGACGTGGTAACAGATTCGCACAAAATGTTAAATTCTAGGGTAGACAAGACAGAGATAGCATCCTCATGCCCATGCAATGCACATGTCTGCTTTACATTGGCTTCATAATCTTCCTACTAGTATCACAAAGCAGGATAGAACTACTCTGCTTGAACAGACAGTGTCTCCGAAGAATATATTGTGAATGTAGAAAAGAGGAACTTTGCTTTCAAAGAAGAAACAGGGGCTGACCTCAGCACTAAGACGCTTCTTTCTATTGAAATGTGGGAATAATATATGGAGCTGCACCAGCACAAACTGCTGAAGCGCCTTGGCGGTGCTCCAAACGAGTGCTCTTTCTGATGGAGTTTTTAATACTTCAAGAAGACATAGCACGCACATTTAGATGCCGATAAAATGATTCCCTGTGGGATCCGCAGGCCGCATTTCAATGCTAAATTATGATGGCGGCGTGAATGACTGACCATCAATCACCATTGAAGCATTTCTGCACGCACGTGCTTTTTGCTTTCCTGCCGTTTAATCCCTTCTTGGGGTAAACTCTGTCACCGCTCCAGCCCTTGGTGGAGATTCTTCTGTCCCTCTCTCCCCACGCACGTGTCGTGCCGTCGCTGCTGGTGCTAAAGAAGCCCTAACCACCTGGTGGTTTATTGACTGGAGCCTGACCTTATTGCATTCCTGACCTGCAAGAGGCTGCAGCCGTGACTTGTTTGGTCTCCAGGCAAAAAGCCACATTAAATGAACCAGCCGAGAAATCCACAGATGCAGCTATTGCTGCGTGTGGCAATTGAGAGAGGAATGAGAAGGGAACTAAAAATCCCATTGCAATTATTATTGGGTAAGAGCATAGTTTTCTGTTTCAGAAAAAGATGAAATAACTTGGAATGTATGCTCCATCTAGTCTGAGCTGTGTGCAACAGGAGGGGAACTTGCTAAACTTGACAGGAAAGAAGGGTGACCTTCTGTTACAGGTGAGAATGAGGAACTGGAGTTCAGATTAAGACAAGACATCTGAAAGATTGCCACATATAATGGTCACTAGATTAAAGCTTTGTTTCAGGTTGTGAAATTCCCCTTTCCAAGATTTTGGAAAGATTATTTTGGTAACAGAATTCATTGGCTGAATCTGTGTCACACCTGTGATTTAGGATAAGTATCATTAACGCTTTTAAAAAAAGAAAAGTTTGATTCATGGTGGAAAAACATGATTCACATAAAGTACAGGGTCTGGCCAAATAAAGGAATAAGTCAAATGCCTCAGGATTCTGTTTCTCGTATACATGATACTGTATAAATGGTATGAAAAATGCAATAAAAGTAAACAGGAAGTAATTAAATAACCAAGCCTAAATTTGATAATTTAGGCAGTTGTATTATTTCTTCACATTATAAACTTTTTATCTAGCGACAAGGATTTTCATCAGGAAAATGGAGAAATGAGCTAGGAAAGAAAACATTCTCAGTGCTAATTCTGTCTCTATCTTGATTGTTTTAGAAGTCCTAATATATTTTTTTTTCAGAAGCACTGATTAATTCTCTTCACATGCCCAGCCTAGCCTAAGACACTTCACATAAAATCCTGACTCCCTGAAGCCAGCAGCAATCTCACCATTGTGCCAGGTACCTGGCACATGCAGTTTTGATGGAAATTTACTCAAAGGTCTTGACGTCTTGAAAGCTGTGGGGTATCTCCATGTTTGCATCCACAAGCTGAGGAACAATAACATAGGGACTCTGAAAATTGTTGTCTTATTCTGCTGATGAGAAGTGCAAACACAGAAAACTCAAGAATAATATTTATGAACAGCACTGCTTAGGATCTAATTGCATATATCCTGAATATGAAAAATGAGATGGTGTAAAACACAACTGTGTTTACACATACACAGGCTTCAGTACAAAGTGGCTTTATTTCATGTGGAGCTTTCTTGCCTGGTACCAGGTGCTAATGATTCTTGTCTGCTTAATGACAAACAAAAGAAAACCATTCAAGTGTCAAACTGTTCAGCTGAAATCACCGTGTCTTTTGAAATAAAGCTTTAATAGTGGGGAAAAATAGGAGACATTTCTGAACACCCCCCCCCCCCCCCC
>NW_015090920.1:7638184-7641721 GCF_001431845.1 Calidris pugnax
AAAAGAGGCAATTTTTCAACCCCCCCCCCCCCCCCCTTTTTTTTTTTTCCTTTCCACCTGAAAATTGACTGGCAGCTATCAGCAAATTGGAGACAAGGAGACTTTCAGAAGTATTTGCCTTCTAAACTGCTATCGTTGTCTGCAGTCTTCTTGGAACCAGATTTCTATTTGCTGACTGCACCATAGGCATTTTGTTGGAAGCTTTTTGCTGAAAATACAAGGAATAACATTTGAATTGCTCTTGGATTTCTTATAGGATTTTGTCTCATTTTTTAAAGCCTCTGAGCTGCATGTTGTATTTCATTCCTTCTCATTTTTTGTTTTTCTTTTAAATATCTTCTTTGTGTCTGGCACAAAGTGGAATGCAAAATAATTAAGCAAGTAATTTGTGAGTCTCTGACTACAAAATAACACTTCCCCCAACATTCTCAGTAATTCCATTTTTAGCTCTGACCTGTAGCAGAGACAATAACAAATTGTTTTAGTCTTCTCACAGTTCTAGTTTTGGATTATAACTTAAAAACCTGTTGCAATCTACTGAGATGTTTGTATGCTTCGTGATGATACTGTTGGCACTTAATTGGCAATTACACCTTAGTTCTTAAATTACTTACAGATTATTTTTCCCCCACCCCCCCGCTCGCTATGAAACTATTTCTCAACGCTACAAAAAGAGCAGAAAGTCCTCAGTCAAAACTTTTCAAGGCTAGATTATCTACATGAAACAAATACTTTTAGGTATTTTGCCCTCCTTTGACATTTGAAACCAGACTGCCGCCTTCCTACATGGCTGCTTTCCGAGATCCACAAACAGCTTGGCATTATGCAGAGAAGGCTCGGCTCCATTTTTCTAAACAACTTTTTCATGCCATGCCACCCACACAAAAAAGTTTGGGGCTTTCCTCGCCTCTTCAGTCTTGATACACTTCCTTTTTTATTCCCCTGTCTCCAGTCAGTGTGGCGATGTGTGGCCTGGAGGCTTGTCTTGTGACACTCTGGATTTGCTCGATGCAATATACTGATATACAAATGCCTGGAAGGATTGTCAAGGTATGCTCGCTACACCTAGAAATTAAGGAGATTTTGTGGGCTTGGGAAGTAGAAACTCAAGCCCAGGCTTGAATTTTAGGTCTTGCGCTTTGCTGTGTGTGCGCGTTGTAGCGTTCCCATGGAGGGCAATGCTCTGTGTGTGTGTGTTTTGTAGCAGGGGAAATATCCAAGTTGTAGCTTCTTTGGAATTGGAGGTGCTGCTGTATCTGGGTATTTGACACAAACTCTGTTAGTGAGAAAAACGGGGGTGCCCCCTGTATCAGGTGTGTTCAGCCTGTGGCACACTGTGGTAGTGTTATTCCCCGTGATGCTTGAGGATTTCATTTGATGGAGTAGGACAGTGCAGCCAATAGAAAGATTATGTTATACACACCCTGAAAGGTCCCACCAGCACAGTTGGTCCTGGTTGGTCACCAGAGCCCACCAATGGCAGCAGGCAACCGTCATGGTGAGCTGGCTCCTCGGTTGGGCAAGCTCTTTGCAGGACATAGGCACAGGAGGACTTGTGGGTTTAGGAGGACGTAGAGGCTTAGCCAGTAAGAATTTCTGTTTGAAACAGACAGTGGAGAGGTAGCTGAGGGGTGATGGTGAGATTCAAAAGGAAAGTGTTTCATAGCCGTGATATCGGTTATCCTCTAAAATCCTTATTCAAGAGAAAATGTCTATGGATTGGGGAGAAAAACCCAACCAAACAACTCGAGAGAAACAATTAAAGGCTGTGCATAATGCCAGCAGCCGTTACAGGCTGAAGGGTTATTTTCAGAGCATCATTTTCAGAAACATTGCTTCAAATAATTTCATCGGTCTGAAGAAAATTATACCTTTTTGTTCTGTTTTCAGGGTGGATTTTTATGGAAGAACACGGGTGTTCTGAATGTTGGACAGGTTAAGCCCTGTGTTTTTAGAAGACCTCTCTGAAAAGACACTGAGTGTCATGTGTTGTGATTGCATAGTGATACCGTGGTCTTTGCTCTGTGATGAATAATTAAAATGAAAGGGGCTGGTAGAGGACAAATAATCGGAACAGATTTTGTGAGTGTACTGTATAATGGGGGGCAGCAGACAGCAATGGGCCTTTTCCAGCTTTGTGTTCTTCTTGGGACTGGGCCCAGAGGGTGGAGAAGTCTCACAAAATTTTCAGAATATAACAAGTAAACCCCCAATACCAAATAAGTATTCCCTATCCTGGGTGGAACTGGTAGTTGGAAGTAAGAACTCAAAGGAGAAAAAGTGCTCCTATTTTTTTGTTGTTGTTGTTTTGTTTATTTTTGGTGGATAGCAGTGAGAAGGGGTGCACATGACAGTACTTGCTGGGAAGGCTGCAAATAGTGTGGTCCCTGGTAAACTGTCAGGATTTAGATAAAAGAGTTTTCTCTATCCAGCCTTCCTTAATTCCCACCGTAGACATTTCATGGGGAATTTCACATGGTCCTAAGCTTTGCACGCCTGTTATCCGTACACCACAGAAGCAGCAAGCACCCTTTTCCCTGCGTGGGAGAGCATTAATAGCTATGTCCAACGGGCAAACATGCATTCTTTGGCTAGTGGTCAAACGAAATTTGAAAGCCATTATGTTGTCCAGTGTGTGTACTGAAGAGCTGCCTCGGGATTGCCTGGGAGGTTACTGAGCTTTTGGTTTGATCTTGGAACCATCTTCCCGTGCAAATAAAGGGTCAGCGTTAGTTAAGAATGAGTACCAGAAAGTAGTAGATGTTTTAAGATGTCACGTGTTTCTTCATTAAACAGCCTTTGAAAATTAAAATAAAGGCCATTAGCCCAACCCACTTCTGTGGTTAATGCTTTTCCCTGGTTTGATTTCACCTAGTTAGTTACTTCAGGCAGTTATAATCCTATTGGGGGGCAGCCCATGAACTGCCCATCAGGGGAAAACAGTTCTGTGTAGCACACCACCTGCTCCTGGCTGTGTGTGTAACCAGTGCCGTGAAAATCAGCTTGGTTTGGACCATACAGTGCCCAGAGGAGGTCCTGGCCACCATGGGTCTTCTGTGTAGTCGCCTATGGCTTGGGCTGGAGGGGCAGTGGCTTCCCCAAAAAGGTCGGGCACTTGGTGGGTGACCAGGAGCTGCACAGAGCAGTGAGGTAGACAAGGAGCTGCCATGCACATCAGCAGATGGAGGGAGAAGTAGGATGTGCTCAGAAAATAGGCAAGCACTACCAGCGTGCAGTCAAAAGCTACAATCGCTTTGGTTCTCCACCTGTGTGCGTTTAAGCCAGATAAGCTTTCTTTTTTTTTTTTTAATGCCTTCTTTTATCTCGGTGCAAACTATTACAGGTGAGTTATAACTGAAAATAATGAGGCTTTAAAAACGCTGAAGTTTTACAGCTGCAGTGTGTTGATACTGGAGAATCTCCTCTTTCTCACATAAATTTGAAGGCACAGTAGTGCTCTGAGCTCAGTCCCTGCTTTTCAGATGATAAAAAGTTTTAACTGCTATCTTCCCACCGCCCCCGCCTCCCCCACCCTCG
>NW_015090920.1:7641731-7843053 GCF_001431845.1 Calidris pugnax
AGTAACTGTAAGAGCAGTAACTGCAGTAATCACTTCTCTTTGCACTGATCTAATCTGAAGCCACGAGCAGCTGTAATAGTTATGCTAGGAAGGATTTTTTCCCCTTTGGCATATATTGCACAGCCTGTCCCTCGATTAGGTTACAAGTGCTTGAAGGCTATTGATTTTTGCTCTGTTTTATGAGAAAGCTCCTTTTTTTTTTTTTTTTTTTTTTTTTTACAAATTTTGAGTGATTGGGTTTGTTTGTGAAGCAGAAGTATTTATGCATCTGATCACTCGTTTATCTGGTCGGGGGAGGTACACCATTAACACCAAACCACCTTTCTCATTCTGGAGCTGCTGGAGATGCCGTGCTCTGGGGTGTTGCCCTTCCTCCTGCCAGATCACCCCGGCGAGGTGGCTGTAAAGGTTAATAGTATTTCTGAAGGGGAAGTGTGGTTGCGGAGCCGCTCGCCGCCGTCCCAGAGACACGCTGCGCGTGTGAACATTACTATGCCGTGGAAATAACCCTGGGTTTTCATTAGGCTGATTTGGGTGTGTTGCTAGGCAACGGGGGGCAACAAGAGGGTTGTATGTATTCTTTAGGTGGGTACAGGTCCCTATAGAGATTGCCAAGTAAGTAACACGGGCGCGGGAGGGGCTGATCAACCGCGACACAACAAGTTAAGCCCCGCAAACTTCACTTTCGTTAAGAGGAGTTTTTGGAGAAAGGAATTGGATTAGACCCAGGGATGACGTATCCTGTTTGATTTCTTTTCCCCTTGTGCTCTGACGAGCTTTGTGTTTAGGCAGGCTTTTGTTTCTGGCTCCGACTTGCTTTAAAAAAAAAAAAAAATTTGGGAGTGTGTCTCGGGGTGTCGAGGGTGATGTGCTTAGCTTGATTGGCTCGGTTTTCTTGCCAGGGCTTTGTTCTTCCCACCACCCTCAGGTCAGTTGTGCAACATGCCCCTACCATTTAAAAAGGGAAAAAAAAAAAAAAAAGAAAAAAAAAAAGAAGTGCTGAGTAATGCCAGAGGTTTCTCAAATGGCTGATGCAAACCTGGAGAATTTGCATCATCATTCAGCTGGAGTAACTTGGTATGACAAGAGCTTAAATACAAGTCCACGCGGAAGCTGAGCTCCTTTCCAATGGTAGGGCAGTACCAGCTGGCAGGGCGAAGGCGCAGGTGTTCCTGAGCAGCGCTCAGACCCACAGCAAAGGCTCAAACACACTTTGGGAGCTCTCTACCTGTGCCCAGGAGCAGCAGGAGAAGATCAGTAGCGAGGGCAGAGACGAAGTAGTTGGTTACGCAGAGAGGAAGGAAAAAAAAAAAACAACCACCAAACCAACCGTTGAGTTTCTGCCGCAAACTTTTTTTTTTCTTTTTTTTTCTCTTTTTTTTTGCCTGTGCTTGCCATCGGTGTGCCGGTGGCACTGTAGCATGTTTAGGAAAGCTGCTGTCACCACCCTCCCCAATGGAAGCTACTTGCCGGGGCAGGCTAATGGCAGGTTGCCCTCCGTGGACAGCGAGCAGCCAGCCCAGGAGGGAAAAGTTGTGCTGAAGAAGAAAGTGACGCTTTTGAGGGGGATATCCATCATAATTGGCACCATCATTGGAGCTGGCATCTTCATCTCTCCCAAAGGCATCCTGAAGAACACCGGCAGCGTGGGCATGTCCTTGACTGTCTGGACGGCGTGTGGTATTCTCTCGCTCTTCGGTAAGTCCCTTAAAAGTTTCTAATTGGTCCAGAGGGGCCGTTGGGTGGATTATTTGCTGTCGTTTGCCTGATTTTGCCATTGGATAGCAAGGCAGAGTGCGGAGCTTGAGGGACCAATAGGCCTACAGAAGATTTTTGCTGCGTGATAGGTTGCATGGAGGGCACGGAGGTACGCAGCCCCTGTCCCCCCAGCGCCTGGTGGGTAGAGACTGGAAGCATAAATTATTGTTTCTTATGGGTCCCTGAAGGAACAGGAAAAGTAAATGTCCATTTTTTTATGCCATACAATGTGCTGTAGGTATCATGTTTTTCTTCTAGCTGTAAGAGGGAGTTTATGGTTTAGCTTGTAAGGCCCCCGGCAGCTGGGGATGCAGGTCGCTCCACTCCACCACCAGTGAAATGTTTAGACAGCTCAACTTCGTGCCCTAGAGGCTAGAGCAAGGTCTGAGAGGAACAATTCCCACTGGACATAAGCTGTATGGGCATGAAAGGCAGCAAAATAATAACACTAATAGCCCCTCTCCCCAGCCTTGTATTACTGCTCTTCACTTCGTCCCTCGCTCACAATGTTGCTGTGAAAGATTGCCCTGCAAAAAGCAGTGTGATGGAAGGTAATCTGTAATGCAAGTTTTATTGCTGGCCTGCCTATCGCGACAGTTTTTACTAATTTTGTGTATTTTTGAAGACTTATTAAATTCTGAAGAATGCAAGTTTTTTTTTTGTTCTGTGCACAAAGTCCCCATTCAGAGTGGAAAACCCCACTCTGGCCTCAGAGGGACAGAGGGTCCATTGACCTACTTAATGAGTTAATCTCAAAGAAGCCGAAGAACTAACATGAATATTGGCTTTATTTAAAACAGAAACGACTTGTTTTCTGGCAGGAGGTAAAGAGGACAAACACGGGCTAACACGTGTCTGCTTAATAGGTGGAACATGCAAATGCCACCCTGTGTAAATTGGCTCTGAGCTTAAAAGAAATATGGACTGTTTGCAGGGCTAAGCCCACCCAAGCCAAACAGATAGTGCAAGGGAGTTGGGACTGTTTTGGTCAAATGTTAAATGTGTTGGTACAATGTGGAGCGTGATCTGTTGTACAAATGTGGAAGTCCTGCCTATAATCAAAATTTCCCACTAAAGAAAGGCCACAGATACAATTTGTAACCCTGTCAGAAGACCTTGGTCTTTAGATTTAGTCAAAGAAGAATTTGCTTAAGAATAGCATTTTTGGCTTTAATTTTAATAGCAGTAATTTTCTGGCTGTGAAATAAAGTCTGTACAATAAAAAAATAATAATCTCTTTTATCAGATGGATTTTCTAGGTCATTTTCCACATCTCAAGATATGAAGAACTGTGTAATTTGGCCCAGCAAAAGATACTATCTCTTTCTCTGAATTGACCTGTTACAGTTATTTTTTTATATTTTTTATGCCATGGGTGTTTTTAATTTGCTGCATGGCTTAGTTACAGTAAAATCACAAGCAAAGATCACTTAAGGTCTTGCTGAGGTGGTGTGTGTAACGTATATTGAAACACAATTTCATTTAATCCTGAGCCTCAGCAGAAGAGGCTGGCAAGAGAAAACCCATCAATAGCTTTATTTTTTATTTTTATTTTTTAATGTGGCTGTAAGAATTCCTTTAGGTACATCTTCAGGTAAGTTGAAGAATAAGAGATAAAAGCTGCCACATTTTTGCAGAGCCCCAGACAAAGTCAACGAACAGGGATGGAAGTTGCCATAATGTGGTACAGCTTGAATGGGCTCACGTGTGTGTTATGTGGTTTTGACAACTGTAGTTTTCACCTTAACGTGCTGCAGCATAAAAGCATGCAGGGAGCACAGCCGAAATCAATTCATGTATGATGCTGATCTTCACTCTATGAGATGCAGTGTTTATAAACTTTATGACTGTTTTCATCTGGCTTCTCAGGCTCTTCTAAAAGGGCTGCCCATGTTTATCAGAGGTGGTGTACTTCTCTACTGTTGGGGTCTGCCTGGGGAGCTGTGAATCCGCTGGCTTTGTGACTGGGTGATGGCTCATTAAGCAGCAGTAGCAGATGGTTCATGGGTGAAGAAGGCTTCATGCAGGTCCTCGTAGCTGCAGCGTGCTGTTGCCAGCTCTATAACAGCGGGGGCCACGCGTTGTGCTGGCAGCAGCCCCCAGGACCTCCCAGAGCTGCCCCTTGATGGGGAGGCCACCAGCGCTTTGTTCCAAAGGGGCCTGAAACGCTTCTGCATGAAATGATGCAGCAACCTGAGAGGATGGTTTGGGTTTTATTTTAATCAGTGTAAATGCATCAAAGGATGACGTGAGCCTATGAAAACGTGGAGTTGTGTGTATTTAAGGCAATGCAGGAATGAACTGAGCTGTCATTGCATTAGGAGAGGGTTCTTCACTGTGAGGGTGGTGGAGCACTGGAACAGGTTGCCCAGGGAGGTGGTTGAGGCCCCTTCCCTGGAGATATTCAAGGAGAGGCTCGACGAGGCCCTGGGCAACCTGGTCTAGTTGGGGGTGTCCCTGCTGACAAGATGACCTTTGGAGGTCCCTTCCGGCCTGGACCATTCTATGGTTCCATGAGTGCACAACACCACCGCACCGGTGTTGAAAAGCCAGGGCTAAGCCATCCCCCAAAATTTGTTTGTAAGACATTGGGAGAGCTATTAAGGAAAACTCTTAATCTGCAATTCCTGCTTCCAAATTTTGGCCAGTCGATTGCTTCAGCTGTGGCTCAGCAGGGGCAATACAGTTTCCCCTGTTCTTTTCCTCAGATGCCGAGACAGGCATCTCTGGGGCTGAAGGGAACCGATCATCACTTGATAACAAGGAAATGTGTCAGAAGGCTTTCACTTGGCAGTACAGTTAGATTAGCTGGGGTGACACAGCATTTTGTTGTCCCTCTTCATGAGATACAATTGCGTAATGAAACGTGTCGATAGCAAGTGGGTTGTTCAGTGGCTTTGTGCTTAATGTAACAGGATATGTCTATGGTTTGGTTTAATTGCAAGTCTAGCTGAATGAATTAAAACTTAAACAATTGCTTGAAAAGAATGTATTATTTTAATATTTTTTAATATATTTAAAAACATACTTTATATTCAAAGTAGTAGTGATACCACGGCAGCTCCATTGTTTAGCTTATAAACGCTTTGAAAAGGTATTTCTGGATATCTCTCCTGATGCCACAGTTTAATTCTCACAGGTGCCCTCTGCTATGCTGAACTGGGAACATGCATTAAGAAATCGGGAGGTCACTACACCTACATCCTGGAGGCCTTTGGCCCGTTGCCTGCTTTTGTGAGAGTCTGGGTTGAATTACTCATCATTCGGTAAGTGTGCTGTGGCGTTCCTGTGCTGCTTTTCTGATGGCAATACACTTTCCAGTCATAAAGAAAAACCTGCAATACATGATAGGCAAAGCAAATCAAATATATCTTGATCAATGAGCTGTGTTCTTTTAGTATGGTTACTTCAGAGAATCTAGCAATGCTGTTTTGCTTGTCAGCCTTGAAACATTCACACACAACATGAGTGTGTACGGGGGGGGGAAAAACAATTCTAAGACAACTGCTTCTGCACATTCAGCTACTTGATTTAATATTTACTAAGCTTATTGTAACCACTAATGTCACTAATAATGCTAATGGCCATGCCTATATATTGTATAGTGGAAGAGGGAAGTCACTTTTATGTTTTCTCAATCTTGGCACTAGCTTTTGGAGCAGTTGCTGCTGTCTGTGGATACAGGAATAACTCCTGGTGAAGCTACTGCCCAGTAGTTTTCAGATTTGGGAGTACCATGTATTCTTTATATATCAAGTCCCTTTTTTTTGCTTTTATAGTGTGTTGGATAACTTAACTCCTGATTACTATGAAAAGCACTAACTGGCCAAATAAAGCAACATCAAGTCCTTAGATATCTAAAATGTCCAAAGTATTGTTTTGGCGTGTAAAGCCTGTGACTCGCGCAGCCCTTTGACTTTGCATAAGTGAATTACAATATGAAGATGCCAAATCATTGAAACATATCAAATAAATTTTCATAATGTTAATGGATTTTTTGTGTCAAACTTAAATGCGGCCCTCTGAATTTTATTTTTTTTATTTTTTATTTTTTTTTTACAGTATTGCTGAGGGTGGAGAGCTTGTTATGTGTAGAGCAGGGCAATTCACTTATGCAAAATGACTTTAGGAATGCTGCATTCCTGCCTCAGGCTAGTTAGCACTCCTTTTCCCTCTCTTCCGCAATCAGCAAATTAGTCACAAAAGCACAAGCCTCATTTCAAATCACAACTGTGTTTACATAATATTGACAAGTTCTAGCATATACTGTTGAGTTTAAGAGCACTGGCACTGCTGAGTCATTATGAATCCGTAAATCCTTATCTTGTTTCCGGAGGAAATAATTTTGTGTGTCAGATGGTCCGTTCCATCCTCCCCACCCATACGTAACCTTTGAATTAACTGCACATTTTCTACCAAATGTGATGAAAGAGAAGATGTCTTTACCGTGATAACTTTTTGCCAAAAAGGAAAACCAGACAGAGGAAACTGACCTGTGTTTTCACGGTGAGCAGCACGGTGCTGTGAGTGGAGCTATGTCACTGCACATCACAGCATCAACAAAAGAGAGTAGCCTTAGAAATCCCCCTCTAACCTGCACCTTACTGGACAGGGGGACCTTATTAACCTAGGCACAAATTCCCACAAGAAACTAGGCTTTGTAAATTCCTCTCCTTGTAAACTTTTTAATTTTTTTTTTTTTTACATACGCCAGTGTCCCAGGAGTGTCATGAAAACACTCTTAGTCATCACGATCTGCCCCACACCCAGAAAATAATCATCTTGCATGGGAAGGAACATCAGTGGATTCTTTAATCATCAAATCTGAGAGGCAGCAAGGGAGGTGTAACTTGTTATAACTTGCGATGATCAGAGCGGCGCTGCCGAAACTCTGTGTAGAGTTTTATATCTGGCTCCTGCATGGGTAAACTAATTGGCTACTGCCATCAAAGAAGTTGAGGCCTAATATGTATCTAGGCTTTTTTTCAGTGGATGAAGTTGCGCACACACTTCTCAGCTAAGCCATTTTTTCCTCTGAAAGATTGGAGGATTAGCACACCCAGAGGCTGGTGGAGCAGCTGTAACCAAAATAAACATTTCCTGCTCTTGTGTATCTTGTCAGCCACTATTTTACAGTCTAGGACACACTTAAACTCTGCCCACATGCTGATTAAACTCTTCCAGCATCACCTGCTCTTTAGATGTGCCTTACACTGTGCTGCTCCTCATCCAGTGTGAGTGGGAACTGAACCTGACTGAATGCATTGTCTGTGCTGCTTAGCTGTGATGGTTGCTAAACACAGGCTGGGTGAGAGAGTGCTGCCAAGTGACTCACTCACCTGTGCTGTGTGCTGGGACACTCTACCTGCTCCTTTCCTGGTGGCTTTTTGTGCTCCTTGCCCTTACAGGAAAGCTCTCAACGCGCTTTCTGTCCACTCCTGAGCACACAGCTCTCGGGGGGCTGCCAGTCCGTCTTCAGGATTGCACTCAAAAGGAATTATGGTCAGAGTGAGTTGGAAGGGACCTTAAAGATCATACAGTTCCAGCCCCCCTGCCCTGGGCAGGGACACCTCCCACCAGACCAGGTTGCTCAAAGCCCCATCCAGCCTGGCCTTGAACCCCTCCAGGGATGGGGCAGCCACAGCTTTTCTGGGCAACTTGTTCCAGTGTCTCACCACCCTCACAGGAAAGAATTTCTTCCCAATATCTCATCTAAATCTTCCCTCTTCCAATTTAAAACCATTACCCCTTGTCCTGTCACTCCACTTCCTGACAAAGAGTCCTTCCCCAGCTCTCCTGTAGCTCCCTTCAGATATTGGAAGGCTGCTCTAAGGTCTCCCCGGAGCCTTCTCTTCTCCAGGCTGAACAACCCCAGATCTCTCAGCCTGTCTTCATAGAAGAGGTGCTCCATCTCTCTGATCATCTTCGTGGCCCTCCTGCAGTCAATTCCCTCTTCCTTCAACTTCTACCTCCATGGCTTGACTACACTGCCAGCAAAGTCTTCCCCCAAACGTGGGAATACGAGAGACACAGCTATTTATTAGAGGTGTAACTTAGGAGCTACGTTTTTAAAAACATAATGATGTGGATAGCAGTGACTGCTGCTTTAAAAAGGCCTTTCTTTAAACAAGAGGGGAAAAATTCACGTTCTGGAAAAAGGAGCTGGGGCTGAGGAAAAAAGCCTGGGAAAGCTCCAAAGATCTGATCTTTCATCTGATCTAGGATCCTTCAAACTACATTTGGCAGGCTGCAATGCTTAAAAGCCGGAAGCCTGGTGATCTTGTTGTGTAAATTAGAAATACTGCACCGAGGTAAAGTCAGTAAATGTCTGTGTAAATCCAGCACAGAGGACATTCAGCCCCTGAGCGAAGGCAAAGATTGCAAAGCCAGTTGTTGACCAATTAAAGGAATGGTCCTCGTGTGCGGGGGATGCACAAGGAGCTGCCCTCCCTCATCCACACAGAGACTTTCTGAGGAAGACGCCTCTGTTCTTTGCTGCTCTGCAGTTTGGTCCAACACAACGTGTGACATTTTGGTTGAGTCATAATGCTAAAGAAAGTGGGTTGTGTTTCAAGGGCAAAACTCTCTTGTGGAAAATTCTTTTATCGCCTAATGGAGAACAATAACTTCTCTGCAGGATTTTTACACTGTTCTGTAGCATTTTTAACAACTAGATTTTTATTAAAATTTTATTAAAATTATTTTATTTTATTAAAATTCTGTAAGGTGAGGCATTATATGCTGAGAGTGTCTGATCCAAGGCATAGGGTAATTTGCTGCTGATATGTGTCAGTGCTAAGGCTTCTGGCAAACATTTAGCTTGTCTCAAAGAGAACGGCTGTATGAATATTACAAGTATTTAAAACTTGTAAATGCAGCAACTGCATGCCTTCCTTCACATTTCTCTGTTTCACGGTGGGTGCTTTCTGTGCTTTGAGGATTTTTGGTCTCTCTTGCAAAGCTAGAAAGTTGTTACTCAATAAAAGGAACGAATTCTATTATTTTATTTTTTTGGGAAATTTTCCCATTTTCATTCATTTTTTGCATTGTCTCAGATTTTAATAACAGATTTGGGTAGGTTTTGAGTACTTATTTCAGTAAAGCAGAATTCTCAGCTTGATTGAAGTTAATTCCCTTGTGTCTCTGAGGGGTGAGATACACCAATCAGAGCCACTAAAATTCGGTCCTCAATGACTTTTACTGGAGGATTTGCCCGTGTAGCCTCATCCTGGCCACGTTCCCTTTGAGTGAAGGAAGATTTGTGTCCATACCTTTCCTTTCTGTTTGCAACGTGGCAGTTATGGGAGCGATCCTGGTGAGAAGTGACTCTGTCAAGATGAGAGCCACTGAGCAAAGCCCAACTGCTCATGGTTCCCTGCACCAGTCAGAAATCACAGTACACGGTAGCATAGTTACAAGCAGGTGTCAAAATTAAGATGTCTCACAATTCTGTGGTAGTAAAGTTACAGCATGATCCTGTATGACTATTTTCTGTGTACTATTGCAGATTAATTTCATGATTTTTGTTGTTGTTGTTTTCACTCTAGCCCTGCTGCCACAGCAGTGATATCATTGGCATTTGGACGCTATATTTTGGAACCTTTCTTTATGCAGTGTGAAATCCCAGAACTCGCGATTAAACTCATTACAGCTGTTGGCATCAGTAAGTATACAATTTTAGGTTTTAGGGAAGGGTAAAGATGATGTAAATAAAAAAAAAAAAAACCAAACAAAAAAGTAATTGTACGCTGAACGGGTAGTTGTTTGATGTGAATCGTTACAGAATGACTGTGCATGGAGTGCCAGGGACATCAGTGTGACTTTTCACCTGGGTGTGTGTGTTTGTGAACATACACAGCAGTAATTGTATGCTGAACGGGTAGTTGTTTGATGTGAATCGTTACAGAATGACTGTGCATGGAGTGCCAGGGACATCAGTGTGACTTTTCACCTGGGTGTGTGTGTTTGTGAACATACACAGCAGTAAAAAAGAATAGCAGACTTTATTAATGGCAGGGAAAATCTATTGCCAAGGCTGATTCCGTTGCCACTTTAATTAATGGCAGAACTCTCGTTACTTTTGTGGAAGCAATTTCAGTCTGTAAGAGATGGTGAGCCAGTGCCAGAGATATGGAAGAATGATTACCTGATTTTAAGTGCTTTGTGCTACCTCTGTTTTAGGAGGCAATCGAGTGCCAAGTGTGATGCCATGAAGAAATGTAGTTCTCTAGAGCAGAGCACAGGCAACATGAGATCATCTTCCCAAGTCCCGCTCTGTCCTTCACAGCAATAAAACTTACTGAGGCACTTGTGGTCCAGGAAGCAGGAACCCAACTGATGGCTTTGGGAGCAGGGCATGCGGCTCGCTGAAAATCCATGTCTGCTCTCAGCAGCTTGTCCTACTCTTGCAACCTTGCAATTAGTGTAAAAGGGACCGTTTAAGGGCTACAGAGAACCCATAACTGCCAGTGGGAGGAGGGAGGCTACCCTGAGACCCAGGAGCCTTACGGCGTACCTGGGCTGGTGTGGGAGGGCACAAATCGTGATGCGAATGGGACTCTGGAGCCACGTGCCTGCAGCACTAAAGGCCATGGTCTAGTTCTCTCTAGATGGTGGTGATGCTCCTCACACACCTTTGCATTCAGCTGCACCGGGAGGAGAGTACAGAGTACGGAGTAATTGGTAACAGATTGTTGCTTTCAATTTGGTCAGTGCACATATCAGAAACAAAAGGACCGGAAAAAGGAATTAAGACATGCAAAATGATCAAAGGCACACAGGAGACCCCTTTGGTTTTTGCACAATAATGGGATCAGATGACTTGTTCTTTCTTTGGGGTAGGGAGTTCAACTGCCATTGAAATTTCCAGTCTGTAGGTTACCGTGGCTTTTTGTAGCAGCTCTCTTGATAAGAGTTCCCTTCTGCCAGGAGTATTAAAAATATCAGTATGTGACCGCGTTTCTTTCCAACTTAATTACGCACAAACTATAGGTTTCATAGGAATTATTGAATTAAGGGCTTGAATTTTGAGGTCAATGACTTTTTATAGCTGCATCTGTCTAAAATATTTCAGTGCAAGGTAAGGGTGAAACAGATGTTCAGTAACGTCAAGGTCACTGAGACAGAAGGAATGTTAAGTGAGGACTCCGTCAAAGCATTTTGTTAAGTGTATGTGATTCAAGCACAATAAGTGAACAATTTGAAATAGGTTTTTATTGCTTTTAATTTAATTGAAAATCTGTGTGATAAGCCAGGGCTTTGCAAAGTAATTAAACAAAGAAGTAGCATTGCAGGGGGGTGTGTGGAGTTGTGCTGAAATAATTACAGCCTAAAGGGAGAGAGAAGTTCACAGCAGACTGCTCTTATGGCAAGCACAGGTCCGTGTAGCACAGGTAGGATGAGTTGTCATTGCTCCCAAAGAAGGGATTCTTGTAGAAAGTTTGTCATGGTGAATGGGATAATGCTGAGGGAAACAGCGACATGTCAGGCTCAGGCTTTATCTTTATTCTTTGCATTATGCTCTACAGTGGAGTTTCGTGTGTAGTAGTTTTTGATCATATGTTGTACTTAAGCTCAGGGATCCTAGAATGGATGACCATTGTTCTTGTAGGGGAAGAGTTAGCTGTTATGGTAATTGCTGTGAATGTTTTGTGTTGGGCATGTGGGTGGGGTGACAGGTAAGATTAAGGGGCTGTTGAGCCGAACATTCACATCGGAGCCTGGAAGATCTTATAATCCACTTTAATGGTGTCAAAGATAGTGTTTGCTTCCATTGAAAATTTTAATTCAATCAGAGAGTGAACTGATGTGCCTTTTGTCTTATCCACTTGTGGTCCCTCTTCCCTCCTGTGCATGATGACAGTGTGCACTGCTTATCTGCCTTTATTGCATGAGGGAAAGGCAGGGGGAAGCACCATTAAATGCTGTCCTTGGGTGAGACTTTGTTCTGCAGTTTTATGTTGTCATTTCTGATCATACTAGAAAGGGAAGGAAGAGATTTTGAAAAATCGCCAGGTGATCTCCTGCCCCCGTACACAATCAGCATATCTAAACCATTTCTGACAGGTGTTTGTCTAAACTGGTCTTAAAACCTCCAGTGAAGGAGTTTCTAAAGCCTCACCTAATACTGTTGCCCAGTTTTTTTCTGTCATTGTCACAAGACAGCTTTTGTCATTATTATTTTTTTCCCCACCTAAATCTCCTTTTCTGCAATTTAAGCCCATTATTAAAAGGTTTCCTGAGATGGATGCAACCAGGTTTACGATGGGGAGTGGCAAATACTGTTGCTTCTCTATCAACTGAAAACATGTACTTCTCGTAGAGGGGCTACAGCCCATTCTACTCCAAACTATTCCACCTCGATGCCTCTGCAGTGAGAAAGGAACAACAGCACTGCCGAGAAGACCAAGACCAGATGAGAGCTGAAATGGAACTACTGGAGATGATGCCCTTTAAAAAAAACGCAGTCTTGGTTTATTATTTGTAGGAAAAAAGCATGTGCTGGGCACAAAATTCCCCTTGTAATCACATCTGTTCTGAGAAATTTTGAACAATCTACAGAAGCAAATTTTCTGTCCCACAATTTGGTGTCTGCCTTTTTTTTTTGTTTTGTTTTAGATAAAAAACAACCAACCAACCAAAAAGTCCAGACATTTCAAGGGCTTGGTGGAGAGAAGGATGGTTGTGTGGAGTTTCTCTTCAGATACCCCAGCTTTCTGAACCTGCAAAGCAAAGGCTGCCTGTTCTTTTCAAACTTAGAAATCACTTTAACTTACTTGATATTTCTCAAGCAAATCTGTTAGGAGAAAATCCTAAGCAAATACAAGATATGCATATCTCAGTCTATCTGTTGGTCTGCCATGAACTTTTTCTAAACTCAGTTAATTTAACCGTACCTGAGAGAAGAGCAGACATCTCAAAGATATGTAATTACTACAGTTTTTTGGAGAATAAGTGGTCAGGTAAAAGAGAGAGAACCTGGATGTGCCCCAGCACAGGGAAGGACAGCTGAAGAAAATGCAAACAGGAGATGTGGCCTTCTAAATGTCCAACTTGGCTTGAGTTGGACACAACAGCCTCAGGACACAAAGCAGAAGCAATGCCATTTGCCTCTGTTCTAATGCTGAAGACAGTCTTTTTAGGAGAAAGAGTTAAAAATTAATTTCTCTCTTTAAGTGAAAGCTGTTTGGCACCTTCATATTTATTGTTTCTTCCAACGAAGAAGCATCCTATCCCTATGCATACGATGCATGGTGACAGACAGTGCAAAAACCCCCTATATTCATGTATTGCTTTATTGGTAATTTTTAGTTCTTTTCCTAATGGTAAGCTTAAATATATTGCTAACAGGAAGGGATAAATTATACTGTGCACAGGTATTGAATCGTACTATCAATATGTAATCAGAATAGATACGCAATCTTAACTGAGCCTGTTCTAATCTTCTCACTTGGCCCCCGTATCAGAAAGCAGATAAACAGGTTTCAGCTATTAAAAACCGTGAGACTGAAAACAGGTTACCAACTCACATGTTTTCAAAGTTTTTACACTCATTCATGTGCATTTTGGGCATTTTTCACTGCAGTTCCCCCCCCCCCTTTTTGGAGATCTGCCAAAAAAATTTAAATACCCCAAACTGCGGCTGTTACAGGCCGTATTATGCTTGAAAACCAAGGTCAGCTGTACAGATCTATCAGTGCTTGCTGACAAGTATTTCAGCCAAAAGCTTTATTTTTATAAATTTGGTGTGTATGTGAGTCTATAGTTAATTGCCTTTTTTTTTTTCCCCATCATGGCAGATGTTGCAGACATTGCTCTCTACCGCTGACAGTTTTCAGACAAGCAGTTTAAATTAAGACATCTCTTGGCTTGCAGGGATAGCAAAAGCTGCTCTGATGGGTACTTTTGTGCCTCCTGTGACTTCATTTTAATTGATGCATTAGGATCTGCAAATTGAGGGTATTTTTTGTTTTGTGTGAATGCTTTGACCTGACAAGTTAGGGGAGGGCAGTTTCCTTGGTTTCCTGCTGAGGCAATATACATACTGACATAAATTCTTGAAAAGTAAGCCAGGATGTAATGCTTACTGCTGTTTGTCCCATTAGATTTCATTAGCCATCTATAGCTGTGGCTGTGTGAAGGAAAGAGTTTGTGGAAAGCAACATGATTGGTGCCACCATCATGTTTGATTGTTCATGAACCCTGTTTTATTCTCCCTCCATGCTCTTCTTGGTTAGGACTTATCTTGCTTTTAGTTAGGTGTTTAGCTTAAGGTAATTGTCTATGCTCCCCATAGAGTTAGTGGAGAAAGAGGGAAAGACACTTTTCCTGAAGGAAACTGATCTTATCTGAGATAGGCATCTGAAAGAGACACTAGCATTTATCCTCTGGAGGTAACTGTCTCTTCACTGAGGATGCGGCCACCCTAGAAGCCTGACTTTTAGTTAGCAAAGTTAGAGATGAGTCCTTTCACTGTCCTTTTTTTCTAGGGAGTTGCTGCTTCCTTCTGATCTTTGATGTGATCTTGTATCAAAGCGTCTGCATTTTCTTGAATTATCTCCATAAGGCCTTATTCATAGAAGAGAGGTGTTGAATAATGACCATAGTCCCAAGATATAATTTAGTTCTTGAATCCTGGCACAGTTGTCATATTCTTTTCCTGCTCTTTAGCAGCTTTCCTCATGACTCCTCTGTTGCCTTTCACTATCCAGATGCTAAAACAACCAGTATGGTGCCAATACCTAATACCAGTGTAAGCTCCCAACATAAGATCATGGACGTGTTGGATCAAGTTCAGCGGAGGGCCAACAATACCTAACACCAGTGTAAGCTCCCAACATAAGAAGATCATAGACGTGTTGGATCAAGTTCAGCGGAGGGCCACAAAGATGATCAGAGGGCTGGAGCACCTCTCCTATGAAGACAGGCTGAGAGAGTTGGGGTTGTTCAGTCTAGAGAAGAGAAGGCTCTGGGGAAACCTTATAATGGCCTTCCAGTAACCTGAAGGGGACCTACAGGAAAGATGGGGAGGGGCTCCTTATCAGTAAGTGTAGCAATAGGACGAGGGGTAATGGTTTTAAACTAAAAGAGAAGAGATTTAGATTAGGGATCAAGAAGAAATTCTTTGCTGTGAGGGTGGTGAGGCACTGGAACAGGTTGCCCAGAGAAGCTGTGGCTGCCCCATCCCTGGAGGGGTTCAAGGCCAGGCTGGATGGGGCTTTGAGCAACCTGGTCTGGTGGGAGGTGTCCCTGCCCACGGCAGGGGGGTTGGAACCAGATGATCTTTAAGATCTCTTCCAACTCCAACCATTCTATGATTCCACGCTAAGCTCTACATCCCTATATGTCTGTTTGGCACATCGAGCTGCTAATTCTAAATATTGTAAAAAGACTGTAAATTCTTATAGCCTATAAAGTCCAATAAAACGAAATTCTAAGAGCTTAAGCCTCAGCCCTGCAACCTGAACTACTATATTTGTGCAGTTGTCCAACTCTGCAAGGGGCTTACTCTTATAGAGGACCATCAAAACCTGGACTGACTGCAGGTGTAGCATCCCTTTGGATTCCTGATTAAATGAAAGTCCTTGCAGTGTCTGTTTTGCTTTTCCTATTTGATTGGAAAGCCTCAGATGAAACATTTGGCTGTCTTGATCTCACAGTTGGGGATGGAGAAGGTTTTAACACAGCCTGCTCACAAGCAGGCTACCTTCATGAAAATGCCAGCCTGCATTTTTTTTTTTTTTTTTTTTTTTTTTCTTCAAGCCCAAGTGGTTTGTGTGTGGCTGGCCAGCAAGGAAGGTTATGAATTTCTGTGTGGGTTGACACAAGGGTTTGCACTAGTTTGCCATCCAGTGACACTCTCATACGTGCATCAGGAGGGTGAAACCAAGGCATTCAAAAAACCTCAAGGAGGACTCTCTGCAGGGAGGATGCTCACATCATTTATTCTGACCTCTGTAAGGTAGCAGACCAATTGCAGCAGTCAGCTTGGACTCTGAATAAGCTGAATGTCAAATTGCAGATCCTTTCTTACACATAAAAGATTTTCTTGACATTTTCCTGTGGCCTGGTCCCTGCCTGAGCTTCATCTTTTAGGAAAGAAAAGTACGTTATCCTGAACTTTCTAGGAAACTTGAAATATACTCGTGCTTGTTTATGGCACTGGATTTTATTTATAACTTAAACACTGTTGGTCAAATGAATATTTTATATATATTTTGCTTAAATGACAGTTGTTAATCTTCCTGGCAATCAAGCCCTAGGAAAAGAGGGGGCACCCCAATCAGCACTAATATTCAGCAGCAAACTAAAGGGATCTTTCAACATTTAAATAATTGAAGACATATTGGGGCAGTATAGAGACAACAGAGTAATGAATCAGGCCCCTGGGGTTTTCTGGTTCCTGCCAAGTATAGGTATACACGGAAGTAATAAATAGAAAAATAAGTATTTGGATCTCAAGTGATACTTTGCAGGAGTGCAAGTGATTTCTTTGTGACATAGAAAAGAACATCTCGGTTCTGAAATATGGTGAAATACAGAACTGGAAAAACATTTTAACCTTTAAGATCTCTTTTCTTTGGTGAAAAATTCACATTAAATGATGTTTAGTAAATTGTTTGTTTGAGGGTGGAACCCTCTCTTTGCCAAATAAAAATTCCAGAAAAAGCTTTATTTTTTTTTTTCTGGAATTTTTATTTTGTTAAAAATATCTAAAAAATTATTTTGGAATTCAGATTACTTGGAATTTTCTCCCTTTTCCATTAAACCAAAGCTACCTTTGGTTTAATCAGGAAAAATTTTTCAGATATATTTTTTGGCCTTGCCAAAAGTCGTTCATATAGAATCTGTATAAAAGACTGGGGATTTATCAGTGGGGTTTGCTGCCAGAAATCATCTACTCTGCCAGATTTACAGTTCTAGGTTATGCAAACTGGCTTCTGGACTCTGGTGGGAGATAGCAACTTGTGTTTTTATACATCCCCAGATGTGTGATACAGTCATGACACAGACAAACTGGTGCTCTTGAGAGAGTTTGAAGTACCAGGAGGACTGTGATGAGGAATTAATTCATTAGCTCCATATGATGGCAAGAAAGAGAAGATGAGTGGGCAGGATTGTTTGACCACGTTTGCCTTTCCCTGCAGCAGAGGGAGAAAGGGACTTTTTATCTTGTGAAATGACTCACATTTTCTGTTCTTTAGATAAATATGTTTTGGGTGGGTTGTTTTTTTTTCTTTCAATATCTAAACTCCTTTATTGATTCTGCCTTGCCAGGCTAATTGTTTAAATAAGCTAGAATAACTGGCACTCACATGATAAGACCTACTGTCCTCTTGTCAGTCAGTGCTGTACTAAAGGCCAGAAGGTGCCCTCTCTAAGCCAGAACGAGATGTGAGCTGAGCAGGCAGGACATAAAAAACCCTTCTCACTTATCTTTTTATGTGTTGGTGAGGAGCAGACCTGGGCTTTGTTTTCAAGCAGTAAAAGATCTCTGTTTCTTCACCAATTTCCAACAAATATGGACATGTTACTTCCACTCTGGCCCTCCTGCATCTCTGGTGGTTCAGCCATAAGGGAGAAGAAAGAGTGGGAAAAAAAAGAGCAGGGGTAAGTAAGGTAGAGAGTGACAAATTTATGTGGGGCCTCAATGGGGGTGAGAAAGCTTAATATGGTTATTAATTTTTATTGTTTTCTGAAAATCTCTACTCAAGCCAGCACTGATACAGAACTCTGGAGTGACATGGGCTGGGCAATTAATTTCTTCCACCCAAGGCAGGGTCCTGCCAGCCCACTCTCTACCAACAGCTAACAATTCCAGGCAAACAAAGCTGTAATTTGGTGTGGAGGGAGCCGGGCAGAGGCTGGAGAGACGGGTGGGCTGTGCAGTGGGTCAGGCAGAGGGGCTCAGCTCGAGCGTTTCGTGCAGCGTCTGGAAGGGGATTGTGGGAAGTAGGAGGGCAGCAGCTGGAGAAGGTTATCGGGGTGTATTTCCTTTAGTGCATCCGGGTCTATTGTGTGTGTGGCCTCTCTGCTGGCAAAGGGTTTTTGGCAATTTCAGTGACGAGAGTGTTTCTTTGTGATTTTTCTTTTTCCCCTTGCAGCGCTGGTGATGGTCCTGAATAGCACGAGTGTCAGCTGGAGTGCCCGCATTCAGATTTTCCTTACCTTTTGCAAGCTTGTAGCAATTCTGATAATTATAGTCCCCGGAGTTATCCAGCTAATTAAAGGTATGAAATGAAAAGTAAATGCTTTTAAAGTGCTTTTATCTTTACCCTCCCAAGTCTTTCCCCACCTGCCTCCACCAAATAATGCTTATAGCAGCAAAATCTCTTAATTAGTCTGTGCTTGTTTAACTGAAGCTCTGTGCTGTCATGTAATTGATTAGAGGTGGAACTACACTGGGATGAACTGGTATTTCCTTCAGCATGCCAATGAGTCTGTTCAGATCAGACTCGATTTTCAAATGACCGACAGGATTGCTCTTCCCTGTAATTTGCCTTTGGCATGAACTCTGTGAAAGGGGCAGGATGGTTTTTACTGACAGACAGGCACACCTCTCCCCAGGGCACATGCCAGTCTCCTCCAACTGGGCTAGTGCCTAGTCCTCTCCAGTACTGGGTATGTGGTGGTGGAGAGGGCTCAGAATTGGGGAATACATGAAAGGAACTGTATCGTGGGTGCTGTTCTACCGCTTTGGTGATATAAGTTGTGTAAATAATTGTGTAAATAAAGTTAAAGGTGCTGTACTGGCCAGAGAAGCTGTAGTTAGCTTCCTGCCTGCAAGCACTGGATGCTCATGCTGCAGGTGTGCTTTACTTCTTCCAAGTGGGAGACTAAAGCACACAGCTAACAGCAGTGGTCGGGGGGGAATCCAAGTGCAGGGAAGGAAAGCAGAAGTGTTTGGAGGGCCAGAATTGCTCTACAGACTTGATAACGTTGCTGCATAAGCAAGGTGTGTGAAAACGCCTTTGCAGCACCCAGCATGGATGTGGCTGTGCCAGCCTTTCCTTGGCTCTCTGGAAGTCGTTTGGGTAAAGCCATGCTGGCAGAGAAACTCATTTTTTACTGACATATGCTCAGCCACCTTAAGAGGCTTTTCCATTTCAGGCCTATCAGCAGTGGGGAGTGGGACGGTGGCCAGGCCCAGCTCCTCCTTGTTACAATAACGCTAGATGATAACTACCCAAAGCACAAGGAGCCATTCGGCCCAGAGGGTCAAAACAGGGAGCACTTAATAATGAATTGGTGGCAGGTTTGATCTAACAGAAATTAGCGCAGTAGTTGGCTCTGTCCCTGGGGATGCTCTTTTGTGGTGCTCCACAAGGCCTCCCATGTGAGTCAACAGCACGGCGCTAGGCTTGGCGGCGAGCTGTTTCTCAGGGACAGGCTGTGGTTAGCAAAAGACTCCGAAATACAAGTTTTCCTGTGTGGCGCTTTGCTGATTCATTCTTTCTGTTTTCATGTTTTTCACTTCCTTCCTGGCAGTTGGAGTGCCTTCTTCCCTCACCACCTTTCATGTTGCAAAACTTCTCCCTGTTCCCATTCACCCCATTTTTGCTAGGCCTTTGGGAGCAGGCCAGACCCAGGTTTGGATGGGGTATGCTGCCCTTGAGTAGCTCTGATAGCGTCCCTGAATTCCCCATTGCAACCTTCCTCTGGCCACAGCTCTTCCCTTACCCAAAAAGCCTCCACTGCAGAGGGAATTTGGCTGAGGGCTCAGTGAAAATTGAGTAAAGGGTAGAGGATTTGACCCATTGCTAATTTAAGCCTGAATGAATTTGCCTCTTCCTGCTCCTTTTTGGTGGAGGATCATTGCTTTTCTGGAAATCTGGGACATCATAGTAGGTTTTACAAACCATAGAGCTCCTTGTAAATGAATAAGAGCATAACACGACTCTTACGTGTTTGCATTTATAGATAGGTAATTCTTATTTAGTGTAACATTAATACAGTACTGACTGTAATGTGGTAGGGAGTTGCTGAATTTTTTTCAGTGGCAGAAATGTTTAAGGTATTGGGTTTGTTTACCTGAAAGATGTTGCTTGTGAGGGGGAAATGTTAGCAGTGTGCCTTCTGATTAAAATGTTAAACGAGTGAAATTTTCCACAGCAAAACCTACTGAGCTCATTCTGCTCTTTCGTGTTGATGTAAGTCACTGCTGGAGATGACAGCGCGGTGAGTGTCATCAAGCCCAGAATGCTTTGAAAAAAACCCTAATAGGTCAAATTCTGCTATTGCATGACTAGGGACGCCACACAACCTTTTACAATTGCTGGCAGAGCAGAGCTGCAAGGGTTGGGTCAGAAATTAAGGTCAAGGGCAGAACTTGAAGTCAGTGAACTGCTGGGTGATTCAATGTTCCGTGGGGTGATATATTTATTTGTTTTAAAGCAGTAGGTGACCAAAGAGCTTGTTTTTCAATATTGGTTTTGTTGATGTTGCAGGAGAGACACAGCACTTTAAAAATGCCTTTGCGGGGAATGATGCCAGTGTTATGGGATTACCACTTGCTTTCTATTCAGGAATGTATGCCTATTCAGGATGGTAAGTTGACACCTATAAGTATTTGTTCTGAAAACAAACACTAATATGCTCTAACAAAAATTTATATGAAGAAATGGGTAGCATGTTCTACATCTTTTGCCAAACTGCATCATGTAATAAGGGTAGATCTCACCACTATTCCTTATGCTCAGCAGTTATTCTGCAAACATCTCTACAAAAGAAAGGTTTTTTTTTCTTCCCCAGTGTACAATACACTGAACACTGAAAAAATCAGACTTTTATCTCTGTTCTTAAGTCCAGAAATAAAGGGAACAAGAAAGGAATGCTCTTAATTTTTCATTAGATGTTTTGACAAAAAGATAAAAGGGATAACAAAGCTTTATTTTTTGTTGAACAAGTCAGTAATTACATGAAAAACAAATCTAGGAACTGTTACAAAGTTGTGTAGACCTCAGCCTTTGCTTTGTAAAAAGAAAACCACAGTAATATCAGTGTAGACCACAAAACAAGGTAAAAAAGTAGATTCTTGTGCCTATTGCTTTGAGACAACTGGACCTCACTTAACATGAAGTGCAACTGGCTTCCACAGAAGTCAAGTGCTATTGACTGTGAGCAAAGGTATGAGAATCTGCCTTCAAGTATCCTGCTTAGAACTTTCTTTCAAGTTCTTTCCCTCTCCCTCACCAAAGTACACGGCAGCTGGTTTGAAAGGTGCCGCCGCTCTTCGAATCTGCCTTAGGATTTATTCATGCTTAGCGAGGGCTCCACATTGCACAGCGCCAACGTGCTTTTGCAGTGGCAGTGATGGTGGGAGAAGAAAAAAAAAAAAAGACTACAATGCACAGAGTGGGCTTATTTTGCGATAGCTTTATCTGCAGGTCTTCCCTTTCCTTTCCATAGCCTCACAGGCAGCCAAGTTCTTTACCTTGCACAAAAGGCGAGGGCTGAGAGATAAGGGTTTTATTTATTTAATTCGGGGGGACAATGGGTCCTCTGCCTGTCTGTAACTCCCTGGCTGCAGGAGCATTATAAACACGCACACTGAAGTACTGAACAGAACTTTTCTATTAAAGGAGGAGAGAGGGGGGAAACCCCAGAGAGTCTAAAGCCTTTATCTGTGATAGATATATAAGAAAAAAGCCTGGCATTTTGAAGCCTCAAAGAAATTGAACTCGTTATGCGGACAGTCTCTGCCTTCTTCCCTCTCTCATATAACTGCCTCTGTCTCTCATATCCCTACATGTGATGGTTTCTCACTTCTAAAATATTAATCTAACGGTATGTTTTTGTATGAAGGCAATTTTAAAAGCTATTTAATATTATTCATCACCAAGGTACAGTTTGTTTACTGTAATATGCTACATCAAAAGTACTGTTATTCTGTTGCTGCTTTCCTATTTCTTTCCATTTTCCACCTAATGTTCCAAACCCCTACAATAAAAATCATCTCTGTTTTTCCTTTACACCTTCTGACTTTTATTTCAAGGTCCTTATTTGCCACTTATAAAAGAAATTAGCAGGAAAAAGATCTAATTTGGCTAGTGGTTCTTCCCAGCTGCCTATTTGTCTTTGTCACCAGCTCAAATTGATTGCCTCAGAGCACTGAAGAGCAGACCATTAAGTGGAGTGTCAATACCCTTGCACTATCAGTTTCGTGGGGCTAAATCAATCCAATAAGGTGAATGTGAAGGAGTGCTGCAAGTGTTGGTGTTGTGTCCGGGGACGCAGGCAGAATTTTATGTGTAGCCGATGAGGCTATTAACTTCTAATGATACAGCTTTAAAGAACGAAGCAAAGGTACTATCTCTTATATGTGTGGGTTCATCCTGCGAAGAGCAAGTGTAGACTATTGGGTATATAAAATGCTGGATGAAAAAGGATGAGTAGAGAAAAGAATGCAAAGAAGCATGCCTTTGCATCAGTAAAAGGACTGACGCAGGGCTGTGAAATTACTTCTGTCTAGACGCAGGACTAGGACCAGAAAGAAGTAGCTGAATGTCTTACTTGGCAGAAGCAATCTCTCCTTTGAACTATCCCAATCTCTTCTTTTGTGCTCTGAGCACTAGCAAGTATAGAAACAAGTGCCGAGGTTGTTGTATAAGATGGCAAACCTAGTTTTACAAATCTCGTGCTCAGTCACAAAATCACGTTTTTTTTAAGACCGTGAGCCAGCGCTAACCCGTTCTGCTAACCCAGATCTGGCCCAAGGCTTGTGACAGAGAGAAGCTGCCAGACTTTCTGCCAGATCAAGTACCATTTGTTTATTCACTGTAGCGCTGTTGGGTCAGATATCATTTGTCTTCCTGTATAGAAGTAGAAAGCCAGCATAAGCACTGTATTGACTGCTCTGTTTAATTAGCCAGGATGTGACTTTGTGCCCGTCTCTGAGCCAGGCACATCTGTGTGATGCAGCGATGCACAGCCCCAGTGCTAATAAATGCAGAACAGAGGGTTCACTGACCTTGAGGCTTACAGTTGCTTTATATGCAGGGCTGTGCCCGGTGAGCAGTTCCTATGAATTCCCATACGTAGCTGTCTCTTGCACGCTGCTGGAATACGATGGGAGTGCAACCTGCACTGGAGGTTGTGCAAGAGCATGCAGGAGTAGCAGCCTGGGTTTGTGATCATATACGACAAGCTAGTGTCAAAAATCCTGGGTTTAGGAAGGGTTTTTTTGAGGCTTCAGTTATTTTTGTTGTTAAGAAGTCCATGCTGACTACCCTGATGAGAATTTTTGCCAATATAACCTGAAACTGTAAAAGGCTCCAACATGAGTAGTAGTATTCTAGAGAAGAGAAGGCTGAGGGGGGATCTGATCAATGCTTATAAATACTTTTATAAATACTTAAAGGGAGAGTATCAAGAGGATGGGGCCAGTCTTTTTTCAGTGGTGCCCAGGGACAGGACAAGAGGAAATGGGCACAAACTTGAGAGTAAGAAGTTCCACCTAAACCTGAGGAGGAACTTCTTTACTTTGAGGGTGGCAGAGCCCTGGAAGAGGCTGCCCAGGGAGGTGGTGGAGTCTCCTTCTCTGGAGACATTCAAACCCCACCTGGACACGTTCCTGTGGGACCTGCTCTGGGTGGACCTGCTTTGGCAGGAGGGTTGGACTAGATGATCTGCAGAGGTCTCTTCCCACCCCATGTGATTCTGTGATTCTGATTCTGCGATGAGGCTTGAGGGTGCTTGTGCATTTGTGTACAGGATTAGGGTAAATCATAATTTGCCTAGTACACTGGGGAAAAAAAAAATAATAATTCTACACAGATATTACGTGGCTTTTGTCTTTTTTCTGCTTTGCTGTCTTTCCTGAGAATTCCCTTCCTAAGTGTGGGGATGAGGGAGGGTTAAATCTCACACTCTCCTTAATCCAAACATGAGTCTGCAAAGGCTACTATAATTAACAGCAACACTTAACTAAAATCACCTTCCTGATTCTTTGGGAAAGAAATACAGAATCAAAATCTACCAAGCCCTTATAATACATTTTATAACTCTTTTCTAGGTTTTACCTCAATTTTGTTACTGAAGAAGTGGAAAACCCTGAAAAGTATGTACCTGTTATTTTTCTTGACTTTTGAAAAATTGTCTTAAAATTTAAAATGCTAGGAAAGTAGTGATCTTCAGAAATTCTGCATGCTGGTCAAGTTGCTGGCTTTCCAGCAGATCTGGTGTCTATTTGAATTGCAACTGCTGGAAGATTTGCTATTTTTGGCCTGTCGTGACCTTGTTATGTATTCTGCTTTTATGTGCGCAGAAAGTAGAAAACTAAGTAGATCTCCAGGGCTCCAACTCTCCCCCTCAGGATACAAGTAACTATCAGTGGCTCTTTTCAGTGGAAGTTACTGGTATCCTGTCAGGGAAATCTTGCCCAAGAAACTTATCTGCTGCAATATTTGGCAGTTTTGCTGTGTTTAAATATTAATCAAATACTTAGTTCTACTTGTTTTAGATGTCTCGGGGTTGCGGGATCTTGAATACACACAGCACAGCATCCGATCCAATTAAGCCGGAGAGGGGATATTGGTGGGAGTCTGTTTCAAACCCGAGACGAATATTCTCACAGCTCCTGTCTGTAAAATATGGAAAGAAAAGCTGTCCTGTTAGGGAGAGTTTGATTTGGCAGATCTATTTTGGTTGGCATGTTTTGGCACACGCAGCCAGTAATAAAACAATATTAGCCTTTTCTAAAAATTAAAGAAAAATATGCCTTGTCAAATCAAATTGTGTTCTTTGGGAAAATTAACAATTTACTCCATTAAAAATCAATGGGTAGATACCATTTTCTTAGGTTTTTAAAATAAGATACCTGGCTGGGTACCAAATAACTTACTGTTTAAAAAGACCCCCCAGCTCTGTACTCTCAGGGAATATGAAGCTACATATCTGAGACATGTAGAGAAAGGAAAAAAAAATCCCCAAATGGCCACTGATGGGGAGCATGCAGAAGGTTTTTAGTTGGTTTCTTCAAAGTCTGAACCAAACCTGGTACTGTTCGGTATTTTCTTCGGAAACCTGAAAATTATTATAAAGAAATTGATGATATAACATGAGGATGGCAGAAAGACTGGCAGATTTCCATTGTTTCAGTGTCTTGGATGGGTCTGGGGTGTTAACGGACTCTTTGATGCTATCAGGATACGTATACTGAGGAATGTATGTATGGCTGGAGGCTGAAACCAGACAAATGCAGGTAGAAAATCCAGCATTAATATTTAACAAGGTGGTTGACTAGTCATTAGCACAGATACCTATGTAAAATGGGGGCTTTTTGTTGGTAGTCTTCAGTTTGGACAGAACACCTTTTTAGAAGCTGTGCTTTAGTAAAACACAAGTCATTTGGCTTGGTGGGGAGCAGCTGGCTAATGATTCTCAGACCTGGGACGCTACTAGATTATCTAGCCTGAGTTCCTGTGTAAGTCTGAGTTTAACTACCAAGGATCTGTGTGCTTTATGAAGTCAGGAAGAGCAGATACTTAAAAAAAAAAAACCAAACCAAAACAGTTTGTTTTGTTGTTTTGTTTTTTTTTTTCCTTTTGAAAAACCTTTATATGGCAGACTGACTTGAAAAGATATGTGAAGCTAAATTAAGGAGTGGAGTGATTCTGGTCCAACACTTTTACTGCTTCAGGAAATTCTAGGGATGGGTTTGGAGCCAGAGTCTCGGTGATGTGATCAAACGCATTTTCTAGAAGCAATATAAATTGTAAATTATCATGTGGTTACCATCAATACTGTGATGATTTTCAACATGCACATGCCTACCACCCTTTGGGACTTTTCATACAGTTCTGTGTCTCTGCAGCCCTCTTAACTGCATGGTGATTAACTGGTAATTACTGGTAATTTTCATTACAGCTATTTTGGTTTATGTTGACTCTTTTTTTCTTGTGGTCTTAGTCAGAGGAGTGCATATTTTTGAACATGTTGCCCTCTGCTGCGTAGGACAGAAAGTCGTAAATCCTGTGGTTTTTTTTTAAACACCCATTGAAGCATGTTGTATCCCAGCTAAGAAGAGTGGTGTGGGTTAGATTTTGGAGTTCTCTTTGTTGCAGCTGGATGTGAGGGAGAGAGACGCTCTCTTTTCTGCCCCCATCTTGGGAGAGCTGTTCTGTTCTCCAGGTTTCTCTTGGAGAGCTGCTGAGGTTAAACGTGCTACTAGTGGGGATGCAGGACCAGGGGGCAAGCCACATGGCCTTGCTGGTTTGGTGTATTTTCACAGAATCACAGAATCTTCATAGTTGGAAGGGACCTTTGAGATCATCAAGTCCAACCACAGAATTTTGAGGCAACTCTGGAAAAAACAGCTCAATGTTCTATGTGTGATGTCGTCACAGAGCTGTTAAGGCTTCCCTTCATCACTCTTCTTCTTGGGGTTTGCACTTTGAGAGGAGAAGAAGGGAGGATGCCCGGTGTTTACAGCAGGGTGCCTGGGAGCACAGTCTCCACGCAGAGGTACAAATATACAGGAGAAGGGACTGGGATTCTAAAGATTGCTAAAGAAGTGGCAGGTGGTGGCAGGGCGAGTGGCTTGCTATGGGTTGTGCTGACAAGAGACCTCTGCGCCACCTGTAAATGGGGATGACAGACTCTGTTAACCTGAAACGAGCAACTAAATGAAACAGTTGGAAAATATATATATATATATTTTATCCAATTGCCACCTGTGAATGGTTCTGTTGGAAAGATGTCCTGCTGAGCAGGAACTTGCTCCACCACTGTTCCGAAAGATACAGGGCAAGGGAATAGTGTGGGCTACTCCCGGGGGCAACTGTCTTGGCCCCTACCAAACAGTACGGGCATTAGGTGAGCCACTAGTGATGCTGCTGGTGTAGGTGTTCATTAGAACTCACCTGCTATTTGTTTTGTTATTTTATTATTTTATTTTATTTTATTTTTTTTACCTAAAATGCTCTCTTGCCTTTCATCCTTCCTGTATGCCTTATGCTAAAGGTGGCATCCATTGCTGCAGCGGTATTACGTAGCTGTTTTTGAAAGGGAAGCGGGAAGTATCGGCTTCAACCACTTAAGAGCCCGTAACGGCTCCAGGTGTGCAATTTGTAATGTTTGCCCATGGTTAGGGATGCAAATTACCCGGAGCAGCAGAGGCGAGCCCGCCGATGCCTCCTGCGCCGTGCGTGCCAAGGTAAATGTTTGTCTGAGAGTCGGTCACAGTCGCGTGTTTCCAGGTGTGCGGCAGCTCTTACACGAAGTGACAGCTGGTGCCGAGATGAATGGTTCCCCGTGTCAACCAACCTCCTCTGTGTGCCACCGGGGTGCCCTGCACCAGGGGAGCTTGCTGGAGTCCAGAAAGTGCCATTGGAAATGTCGGTGGGAGGCATTGGGATGGAGGGGGGGGTGGTGGGAGGATGCTTGTGACCTTGCCCATCTTGAAAGCCACCTTCATGCTCCAGTGTGTGGCCGCTGGTACGGGCAGAAAGGGCTCTTGGTGGCTGTGGGAGGCTGTGAAGGGGCAGCAGTCTGCCCAGGTGCAATAAATTGCAGATTTAGGTCTATAAATGGAATAAATACTACGGGCCCGAGGCGCGGAGATACCTTGGCGATATGAAATCCTGGATAGAGAGAGCTGACCCAGCCACAGTGGAAAGGAGCCAAGTGGGGAGGAGGTGCCCTTTAAATTGTAGACGGCAGAATGGAAAAAGGGAAAAAAAAAACCCAGCCTGAAAGTGAATGCCATTACTTTTTGAACAGATTTTTGGAAGTAGTGCTGAATTCTCACTTTGGAAATGTCACAGTCTCTTCTTTTGTATAAGAGAAAGGACATTATTATAACCCCAGTTATCATGAGATGTAAAAGTAGCTGTTTCTGTCTCCTGCTAAACCCACTTTTGATGTCTCATTTTTAAGCCTGCACTCATTTCTTTATTCCTCTTTGTTAAAGTGCTTCCCTCATACAGCATTAGTAGGACCTGAAGCAACATAAAGTTGATGTTTATTTTACAAGGAGCTATGGCTGCAGGGTTCAGCTGCTTTAATGTACAATATTTTTAAAAGAAACTGAAATAATTTTATTATCAAGAATATGTGGAACAACGTGGAAGTGTAATAATAAGTTTCTTTTACTTTTGAAAATTATCCTTCTCATATGTGTGCTGGGTCAATAGCGATTGCTGTTTGAAATGAAATATCTGAATAATCCTTGAAGCAGAGCTTCACCAAAATAACCTCATGCAGCCACGTCACGTGCAGCTTTGATCTTTTTGATTTTCTTACATTATAAGGATCAGCCCTACTCAAACTGAGGTCATATTGTATTGTCTAAATAATAAGTGAATGAAGGAATAGCCGGGTCTCTGAGAGAGAATTTGTCACCTGAAAATTGACAGGAGCCGTGTCGCCTGGAGCAGTAAATTTAGAGGACTGGAAATCAAGCATGTTGAACTTTCAAACTCATTTCTTATACATAGTCTTTGAGCTCATCTGTATTCTCGAGCGTCCACTCTGTACTCTCAAGAAACAGACCAAGCTTTTTTCAATCAAGACCCTAAAAGCAGCTTGTGCCCGAATGGCACTTCCCTCCTCCCTTCCCAGGCAGAGCAGAGTCCAGGATCAGCGCTCTAGTTTGTCAGGAATTTTGCAGACTCCAGAGGAGAAAATAACAGAGGAGTAGTTCCTCGTTACAGCAATGTCTTCAGACCCTCATCAAAGTCAGGGCCAGATTGTGTCAGATGCTGGCCAAAGAGAATCCTGCTTTAAAAAAATTCATCTTCTGCATCCTCAGTCTGAGCAGATGATGAGCCTGAACACTTTGTGTTGTAAAGATAGGCTCTTTTTGGAAGAGAAAGAAAACATTATTTCACTTTAAGGAAAGGAAAACTAAGACTTGAATTCCTTAATGACTTCAAGGAAGTCTGTGATCAAGTGGGCAACTAGAGGTATTGATTCACAGTCCTGCTTTAAATCAAAATCATATTATTTCTTTGGTAGTGTAAGTTTTTGTTAGCTTTGTTGAACTTGGGAAATATTTTTCCTTTAGGGGTCTTCAATTTCAGTTGTATAAAATGATAGATAGGAGATTTCTAAAGGACATGGATTCTGAAAATATTTTACAGCAAAAAGATTCCTTTGCAGTTGCAGTTAAGTAAAGCTGCTATTTGGCATAATCCTTTTTTTCTTTTTTTCTTTTTTTTAACTTCCCTTATTGGGCCACTTCATTTGCAAATATTCTGTTTCTGTTTGTAAAATAACTTTGGTCCAGCCCAGGCAATCTATCATTGTTTAAAAAGTTACACAGTGCAAAGAACATATTATTGAGATGTATAGTGTTTATAAGCCTGGTCTCAGATTGATAAATCACATCTTGTGCTCTTGAAAAGCCAAGAAATGAATTGCTTTGCTATGACCTTGGGGTCTGAGATTAGTCAGTTTGTCTATTAGATTTTTCCAGTGTTCTTCTCACTTCATTTATTCCTTCTTTTCTAAGGAACTGAGAGCAGTAGATGTATAGCAGGTCACCAAGGCTTGATGTCATCAGACGTTTTGTAAAATTGGGGAATCAAAATGTTTGATATAATCTGATTGTATATTGGGTTTAAATGATGTGAGTGTCATGTCTAATTAATCTAATACATACCACCCATTTGTATTAATTAAAGTTTAAAGTCACACTTTGCATCTATGAGGACTGAGTGAGAGAAATGTGGTATTAGAGGGGTTTTTTTCAGAGTGTCTCAGCATCACAGAGATGCAGATGGATGGGAGGGGAATGGTGGCCAAGACACTAAAACTTCCAGCTCCTGAGTTGTTTGTAGCCATCTGATTTTTGGCACTTAATATTAGGATGCACCCCCTTCCAAAATCAATCAGAAATTTGAATTGCACTGTTGTTCATGTAGACCCTGACTAGTTATTCTTAGTAATCATAACAATTAAAAATATTTTGAATGTTAGTTGAGAGGATGCAAGCCTTTCCCATTTCCACTCCTCTGCTGCTTTGTTCATTTTTGTTATTGTACCATTAAAGACAAGCCCTACCCTGAAGAGGAGTATTAATATTGATATTGATTATCTTAGGCACCAGAAAAGGAATAAAGGCAGAGTTTATCTCCCTGCAGCTATACTGTCTATTATTTCAAACACATCTCATCGCTGCTTTTTATTTAGGAAAGACAGATGATGTAGTTGAAGCATTGAACTGTGACTCAGGAGTTCTGGCTCAGGCATGAACTTGCTGTGAAAATGGAGGGTTACCTCATCTCTTCTTCTCCAGTTTTCCCCCTTTCTCTCCTCCCCTTCTTTTCTCTATCCACTTCATGGAGTGGGAGGTATCACCTCCTGTCTTCATTTTTGGAGTATTGATGTCCTTCCAAGGTCAGGGACAAGCCATGGGTTACAGGGAACCAAAAAAAAAAGGTTTATTTGGATGTAAAAGTCTATGTGCCTACTCCTTTAACTGAAGGCTTTAGCAGATTTATTAAACCCCACGTGTGGCTTCTGTAGGTCCCCGTCCTGTGAAGATACCTCTTACGGTATCAGTGGAACAAGGAATGTAGGTCCCAACGCAAGTAGGTAGCACCTGGGGGTGTTCCCCACGGGGATGCAATCTTATTTAAAAATAAACTTTGGACAAGCCTTTCTCACAGAGTAGCTGGGCATCAATACAGTTCCTTCCTTTTAAGCCTGACGCTGGATGCAGGCATCCTGCCTAGATATAGCAGAATAGCTTCCGTACCTGCAGTTTGAACTCTGTCTTGTGTTATTCTCTTCCACATACTCCTAAAAGATACATTTAACTGCAGTTCATTTTCTTCATGTCAGGCTACGGTGCCAAATATTCAGTGCGGAAAAGTTACAGGGTTACATTGTGATATTTTATCTGAAGATAATCAAAAAAGACAAATGCTAATCTTACAAATATTTTTGCAAAGCCCATTTGCTCATGTGAATTCATCAGATTACCTTAAAGAGAAAGCCTGGTCAGTTAAGTAAGCATTTGCATTTCGTCTTCAATATATAATTTGTGTCTTGGGTTATTTTTCTATTTAAATACTTTTCTCCATCATAGAATGAGGATGCTGTAATTACCCTCTCCCCAGCTATTCTTATGTGTCAGTTTAATAGAAATCTTATTCTTTCTAAATTTTGCTGTATCTAGCATCATAACATGCTACCTGAATTCCCTCATTTGTCTGCAGAAATATCTGAGAAGATAAGGTGTCCAAACACTGGTGAAGCCAAGATCACTTTCCACAGTCCCCCCCATAGCGCCCCTTGCAAGGGAGAAAATGACAGATTCACAATCATGTCTTCTGCCAAATAAAGAAAACAAACTAATATAATAGATCAAATGTATTTAACAAAACCAAATATTTGTTTTGCTATTTGTAAATTTTATGAAAAAGCATTTAATTAAGAATTTAATTCAGTAGTATTTGTTTGAGGGAGAGAAACAGACAGCTCACCTGGCTCACCGGCATGAAACTGCTCTTGATAAAATGAACTTCACTTCTGCTCTTTCACTAACCCTATTAACTACAACTCATTGATTATAGTTTTTTAGAAATGACTGATAATTAATTTCAGAAATTAAGTATTTCTGTCTTGGATGCATATTTTTTGATGGGTTCAGATTTCTGAAATCTCAGTATAGGCACTACATTTTGCACTTCAAGGATTTTGTTTTTTTATAATTAAAGGATGCTGCTGTTTCTCTTGCTGCAAGCTGGAAATTCTCCTATGAGTGGGATTCAAATGTTCTGAGTTACTTTGTTCTTATTTATAATAATTTTTCACTAAAGTTCCTCGTTTGGGGGACTTTAATTGTCCTTTAGTTTGGTACACAGAAGTTTCCCAAGCTGTGTCACTTGAAGGCCATGGGTACAACATCAGGCTGAGAATTGCTTGACAAAATATTATGTGGGAGGGAATGCAGGTATTAGCTGTGACATGATACGCTTCATAAATACAACTTGCTGGTAGGAAGGAGTAATTATTACTTAATTTTGCTCCTGATCTCAGCTAATTTTTGCTGATAGTTTGAGGCAGCCTGGATTCAAAACCGGTTACAAAGCTGGAGTCAGGGAGGGGGAAGTATTGAAAATGCTCTTTGTCCAGCTATGATCTCAGTTTAAATGTAGTATTGCAGTCAGATTTTCTGGTAATGCTTCCTAATTGCTAATGGGGATGCCAGTAGGTCAATAAACAATAATAATCTTTTTATAAAAAAACACCAGACTTCCTTCAGGACATGCTGCTTTTGCTGCTGCACTGTCCTGCATGTCAATGAGTGGAACTTTTAGAGCCACAAGTCAGAGGATCTTGAAGGAAAAGTCCATGTTGGAGCAGCAGATGCTGTGGCAGATTCAGCTGAGTTCTGGCTCCAGCTTCTCCTCCATCCCACCCCTGGTGAGACCTGCTGTAAAAACCCTAACCCTGACAATCTGTTGGTTCTGCTGAGGATTGATGCAATTAAGGGAATCACATGTGAGACATGCAAATGTTTCAGGGGCTGCAACTTGCTTGTGAGCCACACTGGGGGCCTGTCTGTGACAGGATTTGGTGTGAGAATCACTGAATCCACCATTTTTTTTCCAACTATCTGGAGTGAAAGAGGGAAACTGTGTGAGCAGCTTGGGCTAAAACAGGGAAAAGGTCAGGATGGAATTGAAATTGGTAACCTGAATTAAAATTCAGGTAGCTGGGTTCTTTTTTCTTTCTTTTTTTTTTTTTTTTTGGTTTGTTGTTTTGTTTTGTTTTTTAACCTTCAGTTAAATGGAACTGGATTTTGGAGCTGATAATGCAGATTATCCCTCACTGTTTTAGCGCAGACTGTCCTTTGTCCCTGCAATTTTCAAGAGTTCCAGCACACCAGCTACCACGTGTAATATCTCCTAATTAACTGAGGATGTGGATTCAGTCCTTTAGTTCTTATTTTCCCTGTTCTAAGCTGTTGAACACCAATTCCTCCCACCACACCTGGGTGTCCCTTGCCCCACAGGTGCAGAGGGGTCCTCCTCACCAGCAGTGCTGTGTCATAGGGCAGGGGAAATGGAGAGCACGGTTGGAAAACACGAGTGTGCCATGTAGTCTGAGACTGGAGCCATCCAGATCTATGCAGAAAGACTCTGCAGACCTGAACCCCCTGCCTTTCCTTGGACCTGCTGGAGGGTAGAGAGGCTTTGCAGAGGGGTCTGGACAGTCTGGATCGATGGGTTGAGACCAACGGGATTAGGTTTAACAAGGCCACGTGCGAGGGCCTGCCCTTGGGTCACAACAACCCCCTGCAGCGCTACAGGCCGGGGGCAGAGTGGCTGGAGCTGCCTGGCAGAAAAGGACCTGGGGGTGTTGGTCGACTGTCGGCTGAACATGAGCCAGCAGTGTGCCCAGGTGGCCAAGAAGGCCAATGGTATCCTGGCCTGTGTCAGGAACAGTGTGGGGAGTAGGGCCCGAGAGGGGATTGTCCCCCTGTACTGGGCACTGGTGAGGCCCCACCTCGAGTACTGTGTCCAGTTTTGGGCCCCTTACCACAAAAAAGACATTGAGGTGCTGGAGCAGGTCCAGAGAAGGGCAACAAAGATGGTGAGGGGTCTGGAGAGTAAGTCTTATGAGGAGAGGCTGAGGGAGCTGGGGGTGTTCTGCCTGGAGAAGAGGAGGCTGAGGGGAGACCTTATCACGTATAACTACCTGAAGGGGGTGTGTAGAGAGGCAGGAGTCGGTCTTGTCTCCCAAGTAACAGGAGATAGGACAAGGGGAAATGGCCTCAAGTTGCACCAGGGGAGGTTCAGATTGGATATTAGGAAACATTTCTTCACCGAAAGGGTTATCAAGCATTGGAATGGGCTGCCCAGGGAAGTGGTTGAGGCACCATCCCTGGAGGTGTTCAAAAGACGGGTAGACATGGTCCTCAGGAATATGGCTTAGTAATTTTTATTTCCTATTTCTTATTTATTTTTTTGGTAGAGTTAGTTTGATGGTTGGACTAGATGATCTTTAAGGTCCCTTCCAACCTTGACAATTCTATGATTCTGTGACAGGTGCTTTGAACGCCCCAGAGTGGTAGATGCAGAGAGCAGAGGGGTTGGGAGGATGACTCGCTGCCTGAATTCACCTGTCATTGGGAACAGAGGTCGCAGAGAGCAGAGGCTTCAGCAGCAAGGGCAACAAAAAGGCTGCAGGTTTTGTTGAGCAATAGTGCTCTGCCCCCCCTCTGCAGCTGCTGTGTGTGTGCGTGCTGCGTGTTTTCCTTACACATTCGCTTAGGGACACACCTAATAGATACTATCACAGTTTATAACATCCAGGAACGTGTACGTGACATTGTTATTTCTTTTTCCTTTCCCTTTTCTCCTTTTTTTTTTGGCCCCCACCCAGCGGTTTTTGGTGCTTATATCACTGCTGAGTCCTGTGGTGCAACCCCACACCAGGAGAGAGAGAGAGATGATCCCCTGGGGGCAGTTTTCAGGCACCAGTATCTTTCTAAACATCAATTTAGCATTTGAATTGGTGCAGCTGACTTCCAGTCCTTCTGTCTCCTGCTTCCACCTTATTATCTTTCTATTTCAATGTTAAAAAAAAAAAAAAAAAGTTCTGTTTAGAAATTGACTGCAGTGAAGAGCTACCTGTGACAGGGTTTAAACTGATATGCCAGTCAATATGTGTAAATTAGAAAAGAGACTGATGTAATCTATAGTGTCTGTAAATGTTTCAAAGATATACCTTGATCATTAATTAAGACAATAAGGATGTCTCATAAAATTACAGTTGAGGAGACTAATAATTCACTATTGAATGAAGAAAGGCAAGGTCACTTGTGTAATTACCTATTCTAACATCTATATTCCTTGTAAATGCTCCTACTCACAAAAGTCAAGCTGATGACCGTGGAAATGGTCAGGACTAGGGGATGCAGATTTCATACCCAAGCTTTGAGGGCATACTTAAAAAAAAAAACAAACTACAGTTGTCTTTGTCTATTGTTCTGTTTGATTTTTTTTTTTTTTTTTTTGTAGTATGAGTTATTATTTCAAACAGTCAAAACTTACAGCATATACCTGGCCTGAGTGTTTAAGGAAGAGTGAGTGAAAAAACAGAACAAAAGTGAATGCTATAGATGCAGGGTTAGATCAGTATTGCTGTGTTGGGTTTCATCTGTGGAGATGTATATTGAAATTAATAGTGCTATCACTATGCTTTTTCTCCTAATTTTCTGATATAGGATCTGACTCCAATTCCTTTTTTGTCTCAAGAATGTAATAAAGATATTGCAAAGATATTAATATGGACGTCAGGAAGGTAATCAGCTACCTGAAAAAAATCAAAGATATTCAGCAAACATAGCTGGAGGATGGAAGGAAAAGTGTGTGTGGGGGGGAAAAAAATTGCAGAGGCTGTAATACCAGGCTGAGATATGGCAGGACAAAGGGTTAGTAGTGGTTCTGTTCCTGTGGGGGCTGTCAGGAGGGAGGAGGGTAAGGCAGGACAGGAGAGCAGGCTGCCTGTGTGGTGATCTCCACGCTACAGCAGCATCTATGGCAACACTCCAGAAGCCATTGCTTTGGTACGTTTGCTTCTGTTTATGTAGACTCTGTGGTTTAAGATAAAAGGCCCCACTTGAAATGAAAATGACCAAATGAAATCACTAAAAATTCTGGGAACACTCGAAACTTTTTGAAGATTGCTTGTAGGTCTGAAAATGCATCATCTGAGCAGGGCCCTGCTGAAGGAGAGGTGTCCTCCTTGGGGGGAGAGGGGTGGGCAAGCAGGTGCCTGGGCTGCCGTGATGCATAGTCTTACTTTTTCTGGTCCAAAAGTAGTGGCAAAAAGGGGTTCTGGGCTAATGCCTTCTGGAGGCGATGAAGATATTTCAACATTGTGATTTTTACAAGTGACTGCCTTTGTCAGTTTACTGTTGAGGATGTAAGGTGTCGTGACCGGGTGAAGTTATCGCCCGGAGCGTACACGGAAGAGGCAAACATCTACACGGAAGGGAACACTGAAGAGGCAAAGCCTCAACCAAGTTTCTCATCCTCTGCCAAGCCCGTGGCACGTCTTTCGAGGAAGCAAAGTTCAGGGAACTCAGCTGGAGGTACCTGTCCTCCCTCCCTCTTTCTCCCCAGCAGTGGAGGCATCTCCCCAGAGGTGCTGAGCACCCTGCAGGTCTGCAGGAGCTGGCTGGCTGTGGAGGACACAGTCTTGCAGCACCTCTGGCTCAGAGTTTCACAGAGCTTTGGTGGCTCCGAAGTGTGTGAGGTTGCCATGAACCTGTACACTGGCTTGGGCTGGGGGTGGTGGCCACTCTGTCTGTCTCTGCGGTGGCTGTTTGACTGGCATCGTACGGTGTCCTATGGATCCAGAGCTGCTGGCTCCTCTTGGTTCGCTTGCCCATGAGATAACCTGCTGAGTGCGAGGTGTGTTTGCCTGCCTTTTTCTTTTTTTCTTTCTTCCTTTCTTTCTTTTTTGTTTTGTTTGTTTATGTGAGTCATTGTTAGGATGAATCAGCCCTGCTAAGGAAGTAAAACAAACGTTTATTCACGGTCTCCCCAGGGAGCTGGCAAAATCCTAATCTGCTTTAGCAGCAGGCTAACCTAACGTAACAACAGAACAACGTAACCTTCCAAGTTTCCACTGACCTGCCTTTTACTTCATTTTCGCCACCCGAAATACATGGGGAGATTTATTTTAACAATTTTTTACTATGAGGGTGCTGAGGCACTGGAACAGGTTGCCCAGAGAAGCTGTGGCTGCCCCATCCCTGGAGGGGTTCAAGGCCAGGCTGGATGGGGCTTTGAGCAACCTGCTCTGGTGGGAGGTGTCCCTGCCCAGGGCAGGGGGGGTGGAACTCGATGATCTTTAAGGTCCCTTCCAACTCGAACCATTCTATGGTTCTATGATCTATTTCTCTTGCGCTGAGGAACACGGCAGTACCTGGACGGGAGGGTGACAGTAACCTCTTTACGGGAACCCCGAGCTGCTCAGCAGAATATTCATTGCAGGAATAAAAATCTCTTGCAAGACTGATGTACTGCTAAAGGTCCAGAGCTGTAAAACATGCTGCACTTTACTGGAGAGCTCATGGCTCTCCCAGGGCTAAGCTAGATATTCTCTTGGCAACAGCAAAGTTCCTGGGCTCTCATTAGACATCTTCATTCCTTTTCAGTGGCCCATAAGCAGGTGCCCTGACTGGATTTACTGGAAAAGAGGTGAGACAGCAGCGCATCTATGGGTGGGTAGAAAAGGGAGTAAACTCACCGGATCAGTTATAACCGGATGAGGGGGGAAAATACTGTCTAAATAGGGATCAGATAAAGCTGTGTCTATACATTTACGTCAGCTGCGGCACCAAGTCCTTCCTGCCAAACATATCAGGCCAAATCAGCAAACGTTTTGTCCACGTAAGGCTTACTGGCTTGAGAAGCAGTTTTTCATTTAACCTTGATGTATTGCCTCTTTGTGTGCCAATGCAATGCCTGAACCCCATGATCAGGCTCTGCTTTGACCTAACAGCTGGGGAAGGTGACAAAGTGCGTGCCCAGGTGAGGTGGGTCAGAGCCTGCCTTTGGATATCATCACTGTGGTTCCCCTGGGGCCTCCACATTTATCACCTTGGGCCCTTGGGAGATTATACTCTTTGTGAAAGAAAGCAAATGTGGTTTATACACCTGTTGGTGCTGGTGCTGCTGTGCAGCGTAGGCGAACCTCTCCTGGGTTTTCCCCTTCCCACTGTAAAACAGGAGACTGCTTTCCTCTGACGCTGGTGCCTTTATATCCTTATTTACCAATGGCATTAGCTGTGGGAGAGGCAATTCTTGAGTACTCTGCTTAATGTTTTGGTCTGAGATTTAAATCTAGGTTTTAATTAGCGCTGAAGTCTCACTGTAAAACCCAGCAGAAGGCAATGAATTCCTTATGAAATTGCATAGGTGTAGAGCAGTCCGTGCTCATGGGTACTGCCGGTGGAGGTTATGTCCTGCATATAGAAAAAAGGGAGAGTCTCACAGCTGTTTTTCCTGTTATTTGTAAAAGCGAGCCAACATCCACTACCTATGGGTAGTTAGATATGGCAGAGATTGCTAGTTTAATTTACTGTGTGATGTTTTGGTCTGTACCGTGGTGTATCCATTCCTGGCTGCAGAGGAGCAAGAGACTCCTTCTGCCCCTTTTGTTTCCTTTTCCCTTTAATGCTGAGCCTCCAAAATGACAAAGTGTAGAGTGCTAAGCCAGTGATAGGTGTATGGAGAGTTATACCAGAAACAGTAGTAGCATCTTGCATGCCATCAAAGAGTGACCATTACTACAGCAACAACTAAAACTTCTCTAGGCTGATGCTGGCAACTAACTAACAGAGAAAGTGAGATAGCTTTTTCTTTTTGGTTTTTTTTTTTTGAGTTTTATAACTGCACAGTTATTAACAGATGCCTTATCATCGAGAGTACTTATCCTTTAGAACAGCATGGTCACAATATCAACAGCAATGGTATTATACACAAGAACATGAATGTATTCTAGTTGGTTCAGCTAGCAGAGTAGCTTATTCGATTTCTACACCATCTTTTTGGATGAGACATTCCATGGGGTTGTCTTATTTGATTGTTCAGCTTTCATAAGTAGTGAAATTGCTGACTTGCATTTAAAATATGTAATAGTTGTATCAAAACAAGGCAATCTGTCTTGGTGTATCTTTCCTGGAGAGGAGCATATCCCTTTCTGTGTGACTGCAGAATTTCAGAGGAGGCTGTAGGTTCTTCTTAGCCAGCGAGTGCTCAGATTTCTGTTCCCCTTCCCTACAGGGCAGCTGCTTTACGTGTGTGCTCATGTGTTTGCTGATGTTCTGGAAGCAGATCACTTACAGTGTAGTTTATACTTTGCTATTTGGCTGTGAGTGTGTTGGAATTTTGAATATACAGTGACAGTGATACTTTATTTAAGAAAAGAATATCCTTAACTAACAACCCATAAGGGTTTTCAATCATTTAAATTGCAGTACAGCCTATATCCATGAACTGTAGACTAAGAGGATTTATATAAGATTATAATGGCTCCAGAGGAGCTGTGAAGTGAATAATCTGCATGTTACAAGTTGCACTGCTGTGGTCTATTATGTCAATCCTCATTCATTTGTAACACTTGTTGTTGAGCAAGTACTGTTATTTGCATCTTCACCTTGTCATTATGTTTTGTTCATTGCAAAAAAAATGGACTATATAATAACAGTATTTAATTTTCTGAAGTATGATGGAATGAAATGTCCCTTAGAAGAGTAGTTTTGATATCATCAGTTGAAAAGATCTAACAGCAATGGAGAGACCTCTCCATAGATCATGAGAACTGATAGAGAATAGGAGCACTCTAGTATGACAAGAGGTTTAATTTCTGTGTGTGGTTATTTTAGATAAAAGAAGAATTAGATTTATCCTACAGTGACGGGCGCTTCTATATTTCCATATCTGTTTATTACGGAAAAAAAAAAAAACAGCTGCTAAGCAAAACCAGATAAAAGTAAAGATTTATCCACAAAGACCATAGAAGACCATGAAATTCCTTTTCCTTGGGCAAAACTTCATTAGAGGATGAGTTATTTGTGAATCTAAGGAAAAAATATTTCTGTAGGTGTGAAAAATAAGTAGAATCACTTTAGGATTCTTGCTTGGTGCTTGTGAAGGCCATGAGGAGAGTCTTTTTCTCGGTTTCAGGCTATCCCAGACACAAGTAGGTCCCATCTGTAGACCACCTGGGCATGGTGTTGACCCTTGGCAAAATCAGGGTGCTGTCCTAGAGGAACTACCCTGGAGCGTAGTGAATCACATATTTTCTCTGCTCCTAAGAAAATAACTTCCCCCACAGTGGCCTGAATCCTGTCATCTGCTTTGTGCTTATTTTGGTTACTGAAACAAGCCTTGCAAGCACTTTTGCTTAAACTAGCGCATAAATTTGTCCTGTTCCACAGAGCTGGTGTTTTTTCTAGGCTTACTTTGGGGTGCAGATGTCAGGGAGGCTGGTACTGGACAGTGTGCTATCAAGTGCCAGGCTGTAGGTCTTTTTGATGGCACCAGTACGTGGGTTTTAATACGTTCATTCTAACAGAATAAGAGACAGTGCAGTAAGTTCTGTATAAACCATCGTTTCATTATCACTCTCATTTTAAGACTTAAGCATGAAAGAATGGCACATCATTGACAGAACATGGAACACTGTGCAACTGGAAAGAGAGTCAGCCATAAAATCCTAAGTCTCATTGACCATGCTGTCCAAGATCATTGAAAAAGATTAAGAATTCTGGCTATTTCACGTCACTATCCAAACTGGAAGGAATTTGATTTGCAGCAGGGCTTCAGTACTAACTCTTTAAGGGTTATGTTTAAGATTTCTCAGCTTGGACACAGAAAAAAGAAAATCCAGCCTTACTGGCGAGTTGGAATTTTTTTTTATATTTCTCTTCACGACATCACTTCATCACTTCTTAAAAAAAAAAAGAAAAAGAGGATATGCTCTTGTCCTATGCATATGATAGTAGTTCAAGTATTATGGAATTTTAGCAAGAGAAGATTTCAGCTTGCTGATATTTCCTTTCTCAAAGCACTGAAAGTTCTAAAATAGAAAAAAGATGATATTCCCATTTGAACTCTATTCAAGCACCTCCAGTTACTGCGCACCACAAAGGCGTATTTCAGCTCACACTTGGAGTTTTCTGGATTTCTCTCTTGTGTCATAACTTAGTCATTTCTTGCAGAGTTATTTCAATGTGCTACATGGACTGTCCCACATCTGTAGCCAGTCTGCTAGACTGTCCTTACCAAGAGCCTCATTTCCTTGCTTTTTGCAGAGAAAACTATTTATCTGCCGGACAGCCCCCTTCATGGCAGGGCAGTATTGTTAAGATATCTCCTTTTAATTTTGTTTAAACCCTTTTATATCTTTCAAAATGCTAATGCTTCAAGGCACCCGCAGTCACCATTTTTTTTCATCTTGAATTCCTTCAGAAGAAGAGCCTTTCTTGGTAAATGATATTTCGGTTTCCATGGTGCTCCTTATTACAAGTAGCTGCTCTTTTCATCGCCGAATGGTGCAATTTTCATTCATGCCGAAATATCAATGGTAACATACAGCAGCAAATTGTTCCTTTATGATCCTTGGCATTGTGGAAACTCTCCTGCTCAAAATTAAATGTCAAGGAATTTAACGAGTATGAAAAATCTGACTCCTTTTATGCACACGCACACGGAGGCACCCGCTCCTCCCTCCATCCCTCTATGCACCTAAGCATTTGTCTTCCCTTGTTACCGTAAGGAGGCATTAAACAGAAAATAGAAATATGCACAGATTGAGTCAGGGTTTCGCCTCCACCCCAGCCCTGCTGCCTGCAAACGCTCAGGTTCCTGCCGTGGTACGGGAAGGGTGCTGGCACAGGCAGCATGGCTTTTAGTGGGATTCCTTCTGTAGCCACCATGATCTCTTTCCCTGGCCGTGATGTTATTGTTATGTCGTAGCCACTGTCTGCTGGCTTGGGATTCCCAGCTATGAGGCCTGATCTGCTCATTTCCCACCTCAAGCTCCCTTGTTTATCCTGTTAAATATTCCCCCCAACTACTGCGGGTGCTCTGCCGACTGCTCTCTGTGCGTCATGGGCGAGTGGTGGTGCAGGATGGCAGCTCCACCAGCTTGTAAGTCTGCAGGGAACTTCAGGAGACTCTGTCTCCTACAAACCAAAAGGTGACTCTGCCTGGGGAAAGTGGACCCTGTTCATAAATCAGGTGTTCAGAGGATTAATAATTTCAAATTCCCAGGAGAGCCTCCTGTAATAAATAGAACTACTTTCAATACACAATTATGTCACAGCCGCCGCCATGTGTTTATTTTAAGTCTGGAGGTGAGGTACGTGTCTGTGCAGAGCAGTTAAGAGAAAGTTTGACCTGCAATCCTGTGCTAGATAAGGCAGCTTGGAGGAAGAGATCTGAATCTCAGCTCTGCCCCGCTCCCCTTTGGTTCCACACACGGGCTTGGTGCAGGCAGGTGTTTTGTTTTTACAACCCCGTGTCGGGTTTGTGGTTATAGCTTCCTTGCCTCCAAGCAAGCACCGTGATTTACTGCTGCTTCTCACCATAATCTACGCTGCTGGCAGCGCTGTAGGCACTTCCAGCAAATAGGGCTCAGAAGAAAATGAAATGCTGGAGCTTGTGAAAGAGCGGAGGTGCTCCCTTCATCTCCCGGTTGAGAGGGAGCTAGGCAATAAAAGTCAAATCTGAGGTTTTGCATCTCTGGTGGAAAAGGTCACCAACTTCCTAGAGTACATGAAAGTTTCCCACAAATGAAATAAAGGGAGGATGTCAAACCACTGATGTTGGGTAGAAGCATGGGATTCATTCATCAGGCTGAGGAAGGACAATATCTGAATCCTCTGAATTTAGACTATGCTGCTTTTTAAAAGGCAAGTTTATTTGAAAGAAGGTGGTAGAGACTGTTTTAATTACAGGTCCAACCAAAGCCACACCTTAATCACAATGCTCTAGATGAATGAGGGTCTACCTCCAAGCATTTTCAATGTCATTTTAGGTTCTGAAATGCTAAATGTAGGTCCTTTCCTAGAGATCCTGCTCAGCTGCTGCCCACATTTCCAGGCACCTGACTTTTCTCCGGGTAAGCCTCCCAGGTCCTCTGAGGACAAGCACGCCTGAGTTTCCAGGGCAAGCCTCTGCTCCCTGCAGGGGTGGCTCAGCCTGATTATTACAACAGAAAGAAAAGCCAGCTTAGGTTCTTGGGACCTTTGGATCCTTGGGAGGGGTGTGACTTGGGGGTCAAGTTATAGTGGAAAGCAAAAGCCAGGTCTGATTATTCATACATCTCTTGGAAACATTCATAAACTTTGTACAGTGAGTTTGCAAAATGAGGTGAAGATATGGGGTACTGGCACTTGATGGACATATGGAAATGGTTTATCAAAGAGTTGACTGAGAAGTCACAGGGGGTGATTTCTGTCTTATGTTCCAAGCCTGTCTTCCATTTCTTTTTTTTTTTTTTTTAAGGGATATTTTTAAAAATTAAGCCCACATTTTACTTGCATTTCGTATTATTTCAGCAGCTCTGTGTGCTGCCTCTTGTGCTCACATTCTGGCTCCTAACAGAGCTTGCGCTTGCTGTGCGAGAAACACGCATGGCTAAGCATGACTAATATTTAGTGTTGTAACCTCGAAAGTCCCTTGTGGATTTTGCTGTCATCTTTAATATCTGCTGTCTGGGCTTAGTTTTCTTTGGGAATGCCAGGAATGCGAAAAGATTCAGGATCCTGCTTGAACGTGAGGGGTCTCTCTGGCTGGTACTCCGAGTTTCAGAGGAATCCATTCCACTTTTCAAAGAAAGATGTTTCATAAAAGGCATTGGCTTGACAAGTTTGGCCTTGGGCTGCGTTGTAAAGGAATACAGCACTCTGGTGAGATCTGTCTGGCTTGCCAACCTGAGTTGGTACACGATGTGACCGCAGACAGGTTCAAACCTCTATTGAAAAATAAATCGCCTTGCAAGCAGAATAGTTGTCCTTGGGTCTCCCCAGGGCTGTTGGCAGATCGGCTTCTGCTTGGGACTTCAGCTGGGAGGGTTTGCCTGGCAGGAGATATGGTGGAGAACAGTGTTACCCTGTGCAATTTGTACCTTTCTAGGTCTCAAGTTTCAGCCAAGAAAGTATTTACGCTAATTCGCTTTTTAGGAAAGCCTCTTGGAAAGGGTATTGAAAACATTCGAGAAGTTAAGAAAATCTACTGCCCTTCCCAGCATACTTGTAGGGCCGTTTGACCCTTTAAAGTCAGTTGGTCACAGAAAACCCCTTTTTATGAACTGTAAGCAATTATAATCCGAACCAGTAAAGTCAAACGCCAGGAAGAAAGCAAGCAATTAGGTGCAGCAGAATCCCCTCTCCCTCTCCCAAAGCAAGAAGGTTTTTAAACGCAGACTGTGGCCTGATTCTTCCCTCATTTATCCCAGTGTCGTGCTGCTGTGTCGGTGCAGGTGGCAGAGCCAAAAGAACCAACCCCACAAAAGGGAGAAGGGAGCTCTTTAACACTCACTCCCGCAGGAACATCCGTGCAGCGTGTGGTGGCGTAAAAGAGAGCGCCGCTTAATAACTATTTTTTCTTTCATTTCTCCCCTGGAAAATCACAATCAAAAGAAGATGAAGAGAAGCCGTGTAATTTAATAGTGACTGAGCTGCAAGCCCACAAACAGCAGCTCCGGTCTGGAACATAAGGCTGGAACATATTGGGAGGCAGTGAAGGGGGAGCAGCAGCGATCTGCTGATGAGAACCTTTGCTGCAATAAACAAAATAATAACAGCTCGTTGCTAAACTCAGTCGTTGCCAAGATCCGCATTAGCATTTACAAATAACGTGGATTTGAGAGGTGCTGTGATGATTCCCATCCCTTTCGCCTCTCTATTCCTGGCTTTGATTCTGTCCTGGGAGGTGGCCTCCTTTTAAGTTTTACATCCTCCTTTTCTCCGAACAGATGGGTGTGATTGTAATTTTTTTCACACATTGACATGGTGAGAACCATTTGATCCCTTCAGTGTAATGGGCTGTCTTGTAGGCTGCTCTTTGCTTGAAAAACATGCATCAGAGATAAGTAAGTTTATATCAAAGCATATTGCTTTCTTGCCTAGGGTTTGGGATTGCCCCAGCTCACGGAATGGCTACCTGGGAATGGCGAGAGAGCACTTACTAAGCCAAGCGTATACATCTTCTGGTCTGGCACTGAAGTCCTGGGAATATTAAATTACCAGGGCTCTCTTGCTGCTTTCCATATTGTATTTGGTTATTTTTTCCAGTGTCAGGTTGTTTGGATAAATTTTCACTTCTGACTTCCTCTGCCAAGCTTTGGCCCTATGGACAGTGCAATGGATGATTAGATTTTTTTAAGAGTGCCAAAATCTGGAAACAGATCATTTGGAAAATTGCTTAACAGATTGTAAATGGTGAATAAATTATTGCACAAGGGATCTTTTGAAAAGGATCTTGAAGCTCCTGTGGCACTAAATTTTCAACTCAAGAAATACAGCATATACAGGGTTGGTCATGCTCATGAAAACCAAGCAAATCCTTGCCTGGAAACCATGTGAAGGAAATTCAGACTTTTCCTCTCTCCTTTTTTCCTGGTTTGTTTTTTTATTTTTTAATATATAATTTAAATGTAACAGTATCTTTCACCATTTCCGTAGCACAATAAAGATGTCACTTATTTAATCTAATTTTACCAGTAATTAATTGACCTGTTTAGACTTTCTTATTTGTGTTTCCCAACTGGGTCCTGTTGGCACAGCTTTTTCCAGGACAATTGCCTCAGACTGAGCATGTGTAAGACCTGGATTTGCAAGGGATGCAAAGAAATGATTTTGGCACGGCCTTTAAACAACAAAGGATGTGATCACAATGTGTTTCGTACTCGTGAACTCAGCTGACCCAGTGGGGGTGTGTTTGACTGTGTGCTCGTCGTTTCATAGAAAGAACAGCCTGCAATGGGCACAGCTCTTAGTGCTCACTGTTTGTTGTTATAAAAGTTGTCATTAAGCTGGGATATGAGCTGTAGACTTCTGGGACTGTTCCTTGGCTGATTTATTGACATTGTTCTTCTTAGCCCCAGGTTCTTTCTCTGGCTTTCTTTTTCTTTTTCTCTTTTTTACTCTTTCCCCCACTCCTCTTACTCGGTCTGCTCTGTGGTTTTTCTTCTCTCAAAAATATTTGTAGGAGGCAGTGCAATACCAGAGCACAGATTATCAGAAGATCTATGATTCTGCAACACTGAAGGTCAAATCCAAAACCCAGAGGATATCCTGATTAACTGAACCCTGTGCCCTGGCTCCCAGGGCCCTTTACAGGCCCAAGAAGGAGGAAATTTGCTTCCAAGATGTTTACAGCATAGCTTGGCAGTGCATTTCAGTCTGGTACAGCCACAGGGTGGACTAGCTGTATTTCTGATGCTGAATTTCTCTGTGATGGTAGATTCCTCAGTGACTTTCTTTCTGGGAAGCGCACAGTAGATGCACTCTTCATTTAAGCTGTTGTGATTTTTCATTACAATTGCTTTTATATAGGGCAGAATGGGAAGATTTGGCTTTGAATAGTAGTTAGGGATGGGTAAATCTTAAACCGTTTCATCAACATTCAGACGCTTAGAAGCTGCTCTAATTGTCTCTCCTCTGATTTTATAAAGACTTTTAATTATATTGTCAGTATTTTCCTGATTCAGATTTTCTCAGATTTTTTTTTTTTCCCTTTTGATACTGTTTTTCTTCAAAGTTCTGGGAGAAGAGATGAATATTGCAAAAGACTTTGCTGGCAACAACTTCCCATTCTACCCAAAGAGCAGCCTGCTTGAGTATAGTCTTGACAGTAACACACAAGACACTTGCCAGTCATTGTATAGGTTTGGGGCTAATGTCAGCACCTGAAGGTCTACTCAGAAAAACAGCTGATTTGAAAATAGTTTTTCTTGGTTTTGAAATCTTTTGAGATTTCACTCTGAGACGAATGACAAAGGAAATGCACTGCCCTACAGTAACCAGTAGCCATTTCAATGCAAGTTCAAGTTCCTGGGCCTGCTTTAAGTAAGTAAAATATCGCCTCTGAGCACACACACTGCTATGGTTTCTAAGTTATTGGCCATCCTGAGGTCTTTACTGGTTGGAGAAGATTTCTGTCTTGATTCTAAGATTTTTTTCTGAAGAAACATTATACCAAAATGGTCAAGTTTCCTGTCAAAAGTTTTAGCTTCAATGAATCAAAATCTTAAAGTGAAAAATACCTTTTTCTTGAATTTTCTACCTCCCTTTAGTCCAAATCTTTCAGCTAGCTGCGTGGCAGTTATGAATATTCATTTTCAGAAACATAGCTTATCGGTGTGCTCAAACACTGTGTTGTGTTTGATTCATAGGATACAGAAGTGAAAAGGTGAAACCTGCGTCAATAGAGGCAACTTAACAGAGAATAGAACTTAGGTATCATTTTTACTGATTTGGAAAGAGGATTTGGAAGTCTAGGAGAATATCTGAAATACAAGAATATGGTACAGTGATCCTCCTAGGAAAGGAGGTAATCTTTAATGTTAATGCCATTACATTTTTCATTCCAGTGCAGTGACGGTGGCTCATAGCAGAGAGTTTGATAATGGAATAACGTTGCAAATTGGGAACTGCCTCTTAAATTGGATGGATAGAAAAGACATGATTAAAACTTTCACTCAGTGGTTTTACATATGGTACGTACCTGGCTGTCTGTGCTTTCAGATGATTCAAGGACCAACTGTAAATCTGAAGTGAGGTGTCAGTGAGAAATGAACCATACCATATTGCTCATCCCTGAAATCTTGGAACTGGCCTTTCATTTTTGTCTAAATCTGTCACTGAAAGCAGTGGCTAATAAGCAGTGCTCGGAGGGGGCTGTGTGTGAACGTACAGCAACCCTCTGAAGACCTGCTCCTGCCAGGAGACAAAAGGAGGTGCAACCTGAGCGCTCGCTTCGCTCAGAAGATGAAGGCTCAGGAGCTTAGAACTCACAGCATCCCTTGTGCTGCTCCAGGTGTGAGTTATGAACTGCAGGCTTATTAATGAATAGTGCTTCCTGACTAGTTCTGGCTTGGTTTTGGGGTTTTACTCTTCTGATGAGGTTTTGTTTTGTGGTGGGTTTTTTTGGTGGTGGTATTAACTATCCAAGGGGGTTAGTGCTCTTCAGCATAACAAGGCAGGACCCACAGTGCTAAGAAAATGGTTGTGTTTGGAAGTGTGATACTTTTTTTTCCCCTTATTTTGGAACTGCCACTTTGGTTTAGAGGAAATTAGACTGGGATTTAAATTAGAGTTAAACAAAGCAAGCAGGTGTTCGGTAAGAGTTAGAATGGACAAAGAGAGTTTGTTAAGTTTAACAATGTGGTTTCAGTCATTCAAATGGTATTTGTGAAAATAGTACAAATTTGCTATCTTTGGCTGGAAACGTTTTTTTAAGGTAGGAGTAATTGCTGATTTATCCAATAGCTTGGTGGTTGAAGCATTCATCTCTGATGCAGAAGGCGTAATTAACATTTCATTTCTGAGGGGCTTTGAAACCACATGTCCCTATTTACCCTGAATCAGATGTGAAGTGGATTGAATTCAATTTACACCCAGGTCAGGGATGAAGCTTAACCAAACCGGTTGCAAAATATCTGGCAATTGACCTACAAAAAGATAATTTTTTTGCACAGATATACTATCAACGTACAGTTCTGCAGTATTTTTTGAGTCAGTAACGTTGTGGTTTTTCCAGCAATACAGCAGCACTTGTATTCTGGGCTGTTTGCTCTGGTCCTTGCTGTTGCCTCCTCCATCCACAAGCACACCCTCCAAGCTGACTGACTCCCCTCCTTCCAGCTTCTTCACCTGAGACTGTGTGTGAGGTAGCAGTGGGTTAAGGGCAATATAATCATGTCTACCCACATTTGGTGCTGTTATACGGCGTGATCTTCTTACCTACCTGTGTGCCTGGGTTAATGACAGTGTTTGACACCGTGGTTTCTAAGGTGGGCAAGAGGTGCAGCAGAGATACCATCCCGCTTTATTTATTTAGTCTCAGTTTAGAGGTTCCATTCAGCTCTATACAGATATAGCGATGTCAAGGATTTCTTTGAGAAATAAGGACCAGTAGTGAAGGGGATCCTTAAATTCTGACCCAGCTGTGTTGCTTTGAGGAAAAAAAAATAATCAGAAAATGATGAGTCTTTGTGTGGATTTTCAAAACACCTTTTCCTTTGAGGTAATTACAATAGTCCTTTAGGACTCTGTTTGTGGTCTCCTCTGGGACGTCACAATTCCTCATTCTTTCTCTCCTTTCTACTGCCTGATGGGGTCACCTTCACAACAAAGTTCTCTAAATGTGGCAATCTTTGCATCTCTTCCAAAGCAACCTTAGTGCAGGCAGCTGGAGGGATCTGGCCATGAAACAGGAGCTCTCAGCTGTCCTCAGAGGGAGCACCTGTACTGCATCTTTCCAGCTGCAACTCCCAGCCTTGGAATTAAAGGAACCAACATTGGTTCAGACCTGAGTCTCTTATTGGTGGGATGCAGATATCAATGCTATCAAGAAATGATATGGGGTGGAAAGAGACTAGAGCAACACTTGAAGCATCTGATATTTGTTTCTAACTTGAACATTTGCCTGCAGTGTCACTTCAGACAAATTCACTGTACCTCTGTGTCTCTTCTTTAAAATAGAAATAATTCTGCTTTTCTGCTTTCCTCACTGGGAGGGCATATTATGTCGCAGTTCAGCGTTATTGTTTATTTGTGTGTAATTTTCTAACCTGTACTATTTGTACTGTACCTATTTCTGTGTGATATTGTGCCCTCATGTATCCCTGCATAGTGAGCAAGGTAATTGGGATGTGGTAAGGGGTGCATGGGAAGAATCACCCAGAGGAGGAGAGGGCAGAATTTCACATGCTAGGCTTTTTGGCATCCAGGGGAAGATGCTGAACCACCTCCAGGTGGGCAGCCACTGAGGGCCAGTAGGTATGTTGGAGGTGCCACTGTGATTGCTCTCCTGATGGAGAGCTGAATCACCTGCATCTGTTATCTGCCTTGTTGCTGGTTCAACCTGCCTTCCTGTTGGGCTCAGCTTGAAAGTCAAAATGGGTAGGCAGCTCAAATGGGCCATCGTTCTTGCATGGGAAGCATGGGGATCACAACCTGTTGGCATCCCCAAAGGACTCCTCCCTCAAGTGATTTCTCACTTCATTATAAACCTATTTGCTTTGTGTAGATGGTTTTGTTTAGGTGTGTTATTTTTTACTAGTAGTTTCTAATTATGGTATTTTGGGATCACCAAATGTGCGTTCACCATCATTAGTGGCTGCTTCTCATGTTATTTGTTTCATGTTCAGGGAATAGCAACCAGATTGCAAAATAATGAGCTACCTTGTGTATTTCAGAAACATACCCCTCGCAATATGCATTTCAATGATTATCGTCACAGTTGGCTATGTGTTAACAAACGTGGCTTATTTCACTACAATCAGTGCTGGGGAATTGCTGCTTTCAAAAGCTGTAGCAGTGGTAAGTTACAGAAGAAAAATACAAAGTTGTATCCCTGCTGCAGTTGTGTTTGTTGATATATTATTCTTTCCAGGGAAAAAAATCGGGGGCACACATCCAATCAGGCTTTTCTATAGCTCCTCTTTTACACCACATATTAGCATCCTGGTTAACTTAGTCTGATTTTTGAGTGATGAGTGGGATTGCACTTAAGGCCATCAATAGCATTCATAACGTAATGTTAGACCATATTTATCGACCTGATATAACAAAGTCAATAGGACTTAAATTTTATAGACAAGTATATGCTTGAAAAATTCTTTGCTAAATTGTAAGCCAAACTCCTGGGAAGCAGGAAACACGTATATTTGTGGAAGTGGGAGCTCTGAACTATTTTTTGTAGGAAGAACAGTAATGCTATCTCTACACAGCGTGTGTCCTGACTACTTAGGAAGGGGGCTGCTGTGAAAACTGGGGTTCATTTGGGAAGGAGTTGCAAAGCAACCTTGTTTGGAAATACTGCTTTGATTGTTCTTGCTGAATTTTGGTGACGACACTGATTTTTATATTTATGATATCTTGAGTTGCAACGAGAAAAAAAAAATCTTTTTACTTTTCAGTAGTGACACTGCCTGTGGCTATTTCAATTGATGTGGCATTTAAAAAATGATGAAATTCTGTAGTTCATGGGAGATCTAGAAACAAAACATTTTGTAAACTTGAAGAAAGTTGTGCGTGTCTCCTGTGATGCCCAAAACTCCAAGTAAGGCTCTTCTGGTAACCTAGAACAATAAAGTATGAACGGATGAACTATGCTACTAGGAAGCATCAGCTAAGTAAAATGAGGGCTGTAGAAAAAAAAAATTAGGTATGTAGATCAGACCTTGATCCATTCAGACTGAGTCTTCTTTTTGGGAGTCATATTGGTCTAAACTGACATAAATCAGAGCCTGATTTCCACCTCCAGAGCATTGCCTCAACCTGGCAATCTTCCAGGCACAGTCAGGAGTAAGGGTGGGAGACCTCATCTGCAGTAGCCTTGGTGTCACAAAATAAGAGGTAACAAAGGCACAGCTCAGCTTTCAGTGAGGGATGCAGAAAAGGGGTATAAATAAAACTTACTGTACTTACTAATAATTTGTTGATAGAGTGAAATTACTTTCCTTTTTTATGAAAAATCACTATATGTTTCTCTCTCCTCTAACAGACCTTTGCAGAACGACTAATGGGAAACTTTTCTTTAGCTGTACCAGTATTTGTTGCTCTCTCCTGCTTTGGATCTATGAATGGTGGCATTTTTGCAGTCTCCAGGTGAGCATTGCTAATATTATGGGGGGTGAAGGGGATGAGATATATACACTGAAAGTGAGGAAGCGAGGGGAAGGGAGAGTAGGATTCATTCCTTTAGCAGGAAATGAAAAATGACTATAATGTTTACCAGGTGTGGGGCTTTTTTCTCACTTTGTTCCCACTGAATTTAGTATCTTACTGTAAAAACCCTTTGAATGGTTTGGAAATGGATCCCTCTGAGTGTAGCACTTTAATTAACGGCTGCTTTGTTTCATGTGAAGGAGGGAAATTGGAGGGAAAATGTTAACTAATTCCAGACACCAATCCCAGTGTAAGGTAAGGAGGGGACACGTTCAGAAATGACTTTGATTTCTGCGTATGGGTTTCTCCTGCTAGTCTTTTCATTCAGAACACCTCAAACAAGCCTTAAGAAGTGCTGCTGTGCTCTGTGACTTTCATGAGCCGCTTTGCCTAGTCACAGTAATGAGCACATTTAAAGTCTGTCCACATTTATTTCCCACCAGGATGTTCTTCGTTGCATCCCGCGAGGGTCACCTTCCGGAAATTCTCTCCATGATTCATGTCCGCAAGCACACTCCTCTGCCAGCTGTCATTGTTTTGGTAAATCATACAAACAAATGTTCCTGCACAAGAATTCATATTACAGGCTTGCTCTGGAGGATTCGAACAGAATTTGGGCACTGCTTGAGTCTCATTTATTAACGTGTACGTGGGCTTTGGGCAGGGCAGAGGACAGTAAAGAGAGGAATGAGGTTTGGGAGTTGTTCTTATTCTATCATCTGCTTGCCATCTTGTCGGTAGCTCCTCACTGCCTATTGCTGCAGCCTGATTCACGTCTTATTGCCCTTTATTTCTAAGGACCTGCTAGTGATGAGCTAGTTCCCTTTCAGAGAAACAAATTCCATTTAAACAAACAAACAAAAAAGGGATTCATTTAACTGAAAGTGTAGCTAAACACCAGCATCTGGGGGCACCCTAAAGGCTCATTATACCACCTTATAGTGAAAAATGCAAACAATTATGCACTAAGATAATGGAAAGGGAACCCTCAGCAGTGCAGTGTAGCGGTGATTAAAAAATGAGAGAACGTGTGCCTGGGCAATAGTCTGTGAATTGTCTAAGGAAAAGCACCAGTATTATAGTGGAAATCCTATTACTGACTTCTAAAATAGCGGCAGAGCTAAATGTTGGCCATGTGTTTGCATTGCAGACTAATTTGTATAGTAAAATGTTAGGACAAAATGTCAAAATACCGACCTCAAACCCCAGCTTGCATAGTGCCAAGAAGATTTCCTCTTAACTTGCAGTCTTCATAACCATGGGTGTTCAGCCCCTCTTCTGGGACCAGTGACTCTAATGTATCTGGACAGACCCCTGTGTCTGTGGGGAGTTCTAGCCACAGCAGAGGACGTGTGTGCATCTGTGAGCATAAGCTAGTAAGAGCAGATGCTCGTGCTGGAATTTAAATCAGATTTTGCTATAGATGCCTATAAGCTCACTCCTGAAGTGCTAGCTGAAGTGTTGAATTTTATATGTGCACATACAACTGGAGGCATCCAAATTTTGAAAATTACACAATGGAATTATGATGAAAAGTTCTAATGGAATTTATTTTGCATAAGCATTTGCTTTGCATTTTATTTGTTTGGGCTGAAATAGTCATACCTTTTGGGTAAATTGCATTGACTGTTTTCTGTGGAATGAAATGCACAAAATGTATTAATATGTTAGTTTTCTCTGAAAGACATTTTCTGCTATTGTGTCTGGTCCTGTTACACCAGTGCATTGATTTCCTTTGAAAAACAGTCAGATTCTCATATGAAGATGGCTTTCCTTCAGAGATTGTAATTTTTTTTTTCTTACCTTATTGCAATTAGAGTAGTTGCAGGATATATTCTGCATCAATAGCCTGCATTTTAGCATTTTTCTGTTTTATTTCTCCTGCCAAGGTCTACACACTGTAAGAAAGGAGATTGTTCTTGTGGAGAAACTTAGAAAATCAGCATGTTTAGTGTTTGAGGCTTGTTAAAAAAAAACAACAACTTTTTAGGAATTAAGAAATCTCTTCATGTATGTATGCCCTGATATTTGATAGGACATAGAATCACAGAATGGTTTAAGTTGGAAGGCACCTTAAAAATAATCAAGTTCCAATACCCCTGCCATGGGTAGAGACACCTTCCACTAGACCAGGTTGCTCAAATCCTAGATTGAAAAAGCATAGATGTGTGTGTACAATCTCATTGTAGCCCTGTTTTATCATTATTTTTTTTCCTTGATAGCTTTCCTTCACTCTCCACGGCCCTTTCTTGCATTATCATGCTTATAACTGAGATTTTAAACTTTTAGGGGCTGAGTCTATATAGAAAAAATCTTGCCCAATATAATTCAGTGGTGAAATTTCCTTTGACCTTTACAGGGAAGGAGTTTGCTTAATATCTGTGTGTAAAGAATGAAGCACTTTGTAAGTCATTACAGGTTGGAAGCCAGTGACCCATATTTGAAGTATTGATCCTTCTGGTTCAAATCCATGCTGTCTTCACTGCTTTAAAAAAAAAAAATAAATAAAGAGAGAGACAGAGGCTGTGAGTCTTGATAACTAATACAAGTTAGTTTGGCTTGCATAAAGATTTAGCTCATTTAGCATCTGCAGTGGATCTCACCTGTTGCCTCATTATAAACCCAGAGAGGCTGTCACTGCCAGGATCTCCCCTCTTGCTGAACAAGAAGGGCTACAGTGAAGTTGACTCATTCCTTCATCCCTGGATGCAAGGACTATGTCATCGTGGGCATAGGGTGACTCACGCGGGACCACCTCGCAGAGTGGATTCAAGCTACAAATATTCTGCTTTTTTCCAGAGATTACCCTGAAATAGATCCCTGTGGCCCGCATTAATCACCTAACCCAACATGCAACACTCTACTTTATACATAAGCTTTTGCCTGCCTCACAGAATACTGGTGTGGCAGAACAGCTTTTTAATGACAAAATGTATTTTTTCTAGCGTTCTCTCTCCTTGTTGCTGTTCGGTAGCAACTGAATGACAGCTAAATGCTGCTCTCTGCTTAGAAGCGTTTGCATGTGTGATGTGTAGTGAGTCTACACCCTGCAAGCCTGAAAGGTGCACTGCAAACACCAAGCTGGTGGCAAATAGCTATGCCCTGCTGGTGTCCCATGTTGTGTAGCTACCCCTCACTGTGCCCTTTTTTTGCTGAGTTCCCCTTTTGCAGCCTTGGGGGACCACAAGACTTCTTCCTTCCATAAGACACGTGGAAACCTCTGCTTTCATACAATCAGATGTGACCAAAATTTAACTGCTCTTATTTGCATCCCTGATGAGCAACTAAAAGGGCACTGGGCTTATATATTTCTCAGGCTCCATGAAAATGGTGCCCAGGATGCTCAAGCATTTTGGTGACACAACGGGCTGTGTGCCTGTGTGTCTGTCTGGGTCACAGGAGACAGATATGTGTTGGTCAAGTGTGCTCTCAGGGGACAGCTAGGTATCAGTCCCACACCTGGCTGGCATGAGAAAGGCAGAACCAAAGTCTGTGGCCCTCAGGTGTCTCTGCAAAAGGCTGTGCTGCTTGTCCTGGTGGAAAAAAATTGACATCGCTGCTGTAAAATAATAGAGATCATTCCACTAAACCCCTCTTACGCTCTGAATTTCTTTTGCAGCATCCTCTCACAATGATAATGTTATTCAACGGGGATCTCTACAGCCTCCTGAATTTCCTCAGTTTTGCCAGGTGGCTTTTTATTGGACTAGTAGTTGCTGGGTTGATTTATCTCAGATATAAACGTCCTGATATGCCTCGTCCTTTCAAGGTAACCTCCGCTCTCTGCTGTTTTACATGAATCCTTCTCCTTCCTATCTATTGTGTAGTCAGACAGTAAAGGAGCATTTTCTGATGTAGAAAGCTCACCTCTTTTTTTCTTGAAGAACAGAGTTAATAGAAAATTGCTGTTCGCGCTGAAGGGTCTCCAAGTGTTTTCCTGCAAGCCCCTCAGTGCTCCTCCAGCTGTGTTCCCTTCTGAAAGATAATTCTTGCCTGTTCCCTGGTGCTTGGGGTGCAGTGACTGAAGCTGCTGCGCCAAAATGAAGGTGTTTGCTCATTTTTGCCCATCTGTCACATCGAGGCAGTGTGTGATGCAAGCTGTGTGAAAATACCTCTAGTCCTGTGTGGTCACATAGGGTTCAAACTGCAAAAATTGGGGTTACGTGTGCCAACCTGATTTTTCAGCCAGTCCTCTGTTTAATGTCTCCTCTCATAAAGGCCTGAATAATTTTGCAACCAGAATTCATGTCAAGCATAAACATTACTATTAAACATTTATTTTATTGCCTATCCAGTATTGCATATACCAGTTTTATGTGCAAATCAGTTGGTAGTGCTATCATTATGATATTTGAGACTTGCAATGGATTTGCAGATGCAGTTATTGTGAACCCAGAAAGAAAGTGTTAGCAGTTTGGCCCATCCACCAGTGGCTTGTTTGGCCTTGATTCTGCCATTATCCTTGGTTATTTTAAGTAATGTCTTACAAAGCAAGTTGTCCCATTGTGTATCCAGAAAGATTATGTCCATCATGAACAAAAGGGAGGAATCTATCCCTATTTATATATTGCCAAGAAGCCTATTTTGTGAAGAACTAAGAATGTGTGCTGTTGCATTCTTGTAGGTATATCTGTAAATAAGGTCAACAGCACTACCTGTTTTGGTTTGATTAAAAAAAAATGCTTTGACAGTGCACAAAAGAGGAACAGTAATGCTTCAAGGCATGAAAGGAAGAGAACAATCTCCAAGGAATTCTACAAGTCTCCGTTAGACCAGACATCTCACAAGCCTTGCCTGTAGGCGTTTCCTTCAGAGAGGTGCTAACATAGTGATTGTAGTGGTGCTCCTGAAAATTGAGGGAATTAATTTGGTATCGTTATTTTTTGTACTTTCAACAGTGACACTGATAATGTTATCAGTCATACAGTCAGAAAGTGCTTTTTCAGTAGCTATCAGTTGCATAATGCTATCAAATATCTTTATCACTAGTCAAATTGGTGTTTAATTTGCTCTCTTCCTGCTAGATTTTGATTTTTACCTTAGGAAGAAAATCAATATGTTCTTAATAGTTTTAAAAGGTGACTTGAGCTCCTGGTTGTGTTTTAAAATGTTTTCTAATAGGTAATTATCAAAGAGGAAATCTTTACTGCGGTTAGTGCTGCTTACTTATCTACTGGGGAATTAGAGAAAGGACTTCTGCAATGTAACTTATTTACAGCCCTTACATTTTAAAAGACATAAAACACTGCAGTGTTTTAGTATGTAATTAAAAGACTTCTATGGTACTCACTGCACAGCACTCTGCATAGCTTGGTTTCTGTAGTGACTGACATTTTGCTTGCATGTTCTAGATACCCATATTTCTCCAGAACTGTCCTGTACTGCTGGGTTTTATCCAATTTACATTTCATGGAACATTAAATGCCATAGTCAGTCAAAAGCAAGGTCAATGTAAAGTAGTGGTTCTTTGTGTGGTTATGTTTCAGGTGCCTCTGTTTATTCCAGCGTTGTTTTCTTTCACCTGCCTCTTCATGGTTGCACTGTCACTTTACTCTGATCCAGTGAATACAGGGATCGGATTTGCAATAACCCTGACTGGAGTTCCTGCCTACTACCTCTTTATTGTATGGGACAAGAAGCCAAAGTGGTTCAGAAAGCTCCTAGGTAAGTCCCGGTGGGACTCCTCTCCTTCGTGCTGGCTCTGGGAATTTCTCAGGGCTCCCCATGTTGTGAAATCCTTCTGATCCATCCTCTGGGCTGGGGATGACAACGCAAGTTTCGTTTCAGTGCGTGCTTATAGCATTGCTCTGCCATTTACAATCAATGTCTGCTAACTAACGAGATATTTTTACAGCAAGCCTGTTCTTCACCTAGTGATTCACTGCAAATGGATGCCTCTCCCCCTGCCCTCTTCTCCCCTCCCTTCCCTACAAACACCTGATTCCTTTTAAATCACCCATTTACCTCCCCTTTTCGTTGGCCTGCACTAGTGTAGAAAGTGTTTTGCTCCTAGAAGAGTCGGTTTGGAAACTTAAACACCACAGTTTTGATGATAGGATGGGCTCAGTGCCACGTGTTTGTGGAGTATTTGGAATGGGATAGGCTCTGTCTGGTTTGGTATGGGCATATTGTCCTTAGGGGTGACTCCCAACAAAACGATGGCAAAATATACTGTGCCTGACACACCTCTGTGGAAATTGTTTCTGTGCTTCATGAAAAACGACTTCGAGGTGACTTGGCTGTAGTATTTCACACCTAAAATACACTGGGAATCATTTTTATACCATTTCTGAAAGTTTCTGAAAGCATTTGTGGAAGTTCTGATATGTTGGAGAAGGGTTATTTGGAGCATTTCTATTAGAAAGAAGTCAGTATCACTCATTACAGTTCCCGATTCTTCTCTTTTTTTTTTGTTACTGAGCATGATAAGTTTCCAAAATGGAGGAAATTTTCAAAACATGAAACAAGAGTATAAGTAAAATATTTGAGGCATAATGGATAATTTATTAAACAAAATGGAAAGAAAATCTCTTCTGCTGCAAAAGAAAACCTCAACTGACAAAAGTTTTCAACTAAAAGCAGCTTATTTGTATAGGTGCTGAATCAAAAATGCATATTGTCTTCTGTGTTTCTGCCTTAAGGGATGATTTAAAATGAACTGCTCACAGTAAAAAAAAATGTGTTTTATATCTGGATGTTATTATACTATAAACTTTTATATGTATTTTCTCTCTATAAATATCGGTTATATAGTTATATCCTATCTGTTGTAGGATCTATGAGTTTCCCTCTCAATTCATGCTGGGAAGTACACAGACAATAGGGCAGAAAGTATTTACAGAAAAAGATGTTAGTTTAAGACTAGCATGCTACACTCTTCTTTTATCTCCATAAAGTTATAAATCACTTGCAATGTCCTGGGAATGGGTAGAAAGCTCCAGTGCAAATAAAAACAGGTATATGCAAAAGGACATTCTGTTAAATAGTTGGGGGCTTGTCTGTTTATAATTTCTCAGCCTTGACATTTCAGGACTAGGAAATTTTCCCTTATCAAACCCAGGAGATTTTTGGCTTTTCCTGTGAAGTCTCAGAGGTTTTGGAATACAGGTACTTGAATCTTTGGCCACAGGATGCCAGTGTTGAACTGCATTACTTGAATGAGAGAAAAAAATATTCTCTTTAAGGTAGACTGGGTAGATGCGAAGCTTTTCCTGCCAGCTGTGACAACAAAGGCGAATCTTCCAGTTTTTCAGATAACACAAAATTCTGCTCCCAGAAAGAAGGCCTGGTGCCCGTGTAACACCTCCGGATGGACACAGTGTACCGGCCCGGAGGGGAGAGCAGCAAATGCCAGTCAGTGGGCGAAACAGCTTCTTTGCTGTGTAATTATTATTCCCAAAATAATAACAGTAATGATGGAAAACTGATGCTGACAGTTTTGGGGTGGAGTGGAGTGGAGATTTACTTGCTAAACAAAAAGATTTTTATATGTTTTTCCTCAGAAGGAGCAATAAACCTTCTGTGTGGAGTCATTAAACTGGCATTATTTTGTGAGTGTTAAGGGAGCTCCACCGTATAGCCTGAGAGCATTTTTCAAAGGCATTGAAGAGGATAAATTCACTTAAGGTACCTCTGTGAGATATAGAAAAGTCATTGGGCAGCTGCAAACTCGATGTTCTAACCTTGAAACAATATGCATTAGGTGTACGTAGGCATGAAAGAGTAATTCCAGACACAAGGTAAATGGACAACATGAAAATACGTGATTGTCATTTCAGAGGCACGCTTTTGCCAGATTAAATGGGCAACTTTCTTTGAGAAGATAACTGGTTTTTCTAGGCAAAGGAGAACGTGATAGATCCAATCTACTTAGACTTCAACAAAGCGTTTTGTGTAGTCCCACGGGGGGAGTCAAAGCCTGTTACTCTGAACACAGCACCGCGCTAACGATGCTGCTCCCAGGCTGCTTCGTCTGCGCAGCTCAGCGCAGGCACAGAGTGGTGGGGGGCTCCCTCCACCCATTTGCAGAGTCACCTTATTAGGGAACTTGACTTGTTCAGCTCCCCAGGTGTGCTTCAGGGATGAGAGATGGCTGCTGCTCGTAAACCCCACGTGGAATGTGGGGTTGTGCTTCGGTAAAGGATGGCACTGGTGCACACCCACATTGGTACAGACCAGCCCCACGTGAGATTTGGCTGGATATTCAGGCTTGGTTTTGTAAGGATCAGAGGGGAGGGAGGTTGAACAGTCAGAATGAGTAGTGGGATAAACGACCCAGCCTGAAGATGAGTATGTTTAGGAAAGGGGTTTCAAGCTGGTTACAGCAGCAGAGCCCTCAAATGGATTACCCAAGAGACAGAGTGGCCAGCAGGGCTAGGGACGTGATTGTCCCCCTGTATTGGGTGTTGGTGAGGTGGCACCTCAAGTGCTGTGTTGGGTTTTGGGCTCCGCACTGCAAGAAGGACATTGAGGTGCTGGAGTGTGTCTGGAGAAGGGCAGCGAAGCTGGTGAGAGATCTGGAGAACAAGTCATGAGGAGCGGGTGAGAGAACTGGCATTTTTCAGCCTGGAGGAGGAGCAGGTGAGAGAACTGGCATTTTTCAGCCTGGAGAAAAGGAGGCTGAGGGGAGACCATATCGCTCTCTACAACTGCCTGACAGGAGGGTGTAGTGAAGTGGGGGTCGGTCTCCCAAGTAACAAGCGATAATCCAAGAGGAAATGGCCTCAAGTTATGGCAGATTGGATATTAGGAGAAATTTCTTACCGAAAGGGTTGTCAAGCATTGGAACAGGCTGCTCAGGGAAGTGGTTGAGCCGCCATTCCTGGAAGTATTTAAAAAAACGTGTAGATGTGGTGCTGAGGAATATGGTTTAGTGGTGGACTTGACAGTGCTAGGTTAACAGTTGGTCTTGATGATCTTAAAGGTCTCTTCCAACCAAAATGGTTCTGTGATTCTGTGAAATCCTCTCCAAGGCTGAATGCCTTTGTTCTGTGCGGTTTGACTCTCCTTATGGCATTTACATGCCCATTCTCCTTACTAAATTGCTGTGCTGAACAAACGGTAACTTTCCAGTTTGTGGGGTTAATAGGGTCTGGGTGGTATTTTGCAGTGAGAATAACATTTTTTTCTCTCCTCTTCCAAAGAAATTTTGCTGTAGCACCAGATGTGCTGGGACAAATCATTTTCAGCTAGTACCAGCTTCATTTGACCTCCACTTCCTTGCTTTTTGTAGAGCTACAGTGAAAATGAAAAAAGTCAAGCCTACCAAATCCTATGAAGCGGATCGGTGTGTAAAAGCATGCAGCACCAGCACCAGAATGCTTCCATTTGGGCCTCCTCAGTTGAACCCCAGCCTTAGACTCATATCTAAAACATCTATTTCTTTACAGTGGGTTGAATTGCGAGGAGCTTAAAAGCTGTGATTCCTGCTTTCTTCATACCCTGAGCCCATGCTGGAAATGGCATCTGTTTATATAACAAAATGTCTCTTTCAGGGTTATTTACAAACACCAGAGGATGACACTTGCTCACTCGAGACATGGTGTTAAATGCTCACTTTGCTTCTCTTTGTCGAGTTCGTGATGGTGGGATCGGCAGAAAATCATCTCAGCATTTTGCTGTTGCAGATTTCACGTCCAGTCTTATACATATGCAGTGAATTGCTGCTTTCTTTCCTCGCCAAGGCTTTAGGTGGTGCTTATATAGATAGCAGGTTTTTTATAAAGGTTATCCCCTGGGGCCTATTTACATTGAATTCTTCTCTTGAAAGGGAAAATTAGAATTTAAACTCTGAGAGTGTGTGTGTGTGTGTAAGCCATCTTTACTGTCATGATATGTTAAGTGTCTTGTTACAAATGTGAAGCTGGTCCTGTAGCTCCAGGTACTGCTCAAAGCAGGCAGTAGGGACACTTGGAGACAGATCGGAACATTTTTTTGGGGAAAATATACTCCTTACACTGTCTTATTCTAAGTATATATTGCAACCAAAAAAAAACCCAAGCGAGCATCCCAGCCCCCCTGCAACTCGTCTGATTGCTCCTCCGTGACTTCATTTCAGCACAGAGCAAAACTGACCCCCTGGAAATGGAAGAGTGGCAGCCACCTCCCACCACGGTGAGGGCAAGGGCTTGCTGCAGGTGGCTCTGTCCACTTTGTCGAACAGGATATCAAAATCACAGCCAGCTCTCGAGATGCCCAGGCTTTCCCTCTGCCGCCGTGCCCTTTTCCAAGAGCTGTTACACCGTAGCTCGGCTTGACAGAGAGTCTGCTTTATTTCTTCTTCCTCTGCTCGGCCTCAAACCTGGAAGGGGAGGGATGGCAGGGGCGAAGCCCTGCTGGCTTCCTGCTGCTGGCTTTCCTCCTGCCCTTCACCCCGGCCGTGCTCAGCCCAGCTCTGAAGCCCCCGCTGCGGGTAGGGGAGGGAGACGGGAGGAAAACGCAGTCCCTCTTGACTCTCAGCTTCTCTGACCCCATCAGTTTATAGTCTGAGGGCAACCTGGCTTTCCACTGAACTGGTGACCTCTGGAGAGAAGAGCAAAAGCTGGTAGAGTCTGCCTTAGACAGGAGAGGAGGAAAGTAGTTCTGGTTCACATCTTCTGTGAATTGCACTGTTTTACCCTTCTCGCTTTGCACTGCTGTAAATGCTGACATGTTGTGCTAGACAAGGAAAATCAGAACTTTCTCTTACAACAACTGCTTGTTTAAAATAGGTTACTAAAAAAAAAGAGGGACAAACAAAAGGAGCGGTAAGAGAATGCTCTTTTACTATTCTCTATGTAAATGAATGGTGTCATTTATGAATCAGTACCCTGAAAAGAAAACCACCAAAAACACCAGAAAGAAATAAATGTCCAGAGTGACAAAAACACAGTGTGAAGTTTAACTTGTTTGACGTTTCAGACTTTTATTTCAACATTGCAACTTCATTCAAACTAATGAAGCAGTTGAGCAGAGTAGTCATGCTTTAAGATGGCCTTAAATTCATGCAGACCTTTTATTGAACAAGGTTATACCTCCGTACCCTTCCATTTTTATTGTATATGCATAGCCTTGGATCAGAGGCAAAGAAAACATAGCTTAAAAAAATTTGAACGAGACATGTAAATGTTATATGCACCTGGTATATATGACCGCTGTGAACTGTGTGTGCAAGTGTATAGCAGCTAGGATAATTTTCCTGGCTGCTTCTGCCTTCTCCATCTCCACCAAAATTTCCCATGTATATGCTTTTGTCTTTGCAGACAGGGTAACCATAGGATTGCAAATCCTCTTGGAAGTCGTCCCATCAGAGGAAGACCAGAAATCATGATCTTCATGTACAGCTTTTGGCTTGGTGTTTCATTTCAACCTGAGGAAGAGGGTAGGGAGACTTCTCCCCCTACCTAATATTCTGCAAACTGGAGGAACAAGTCACAGCTGAGATGGAAACCGAGCGGTCAGTTACCAGGACTGGATTTTATGATGTTGCAATTTTTTTTTTTAATGTGGTTAGTTTATGTGTAGAAAGCCGGAACTTGTGTTATGAGGGAACTCATCTCTTCACTATTTCTTTTGTTCCAGTGTCATATTTTAACAAACTGTAGGTTTGTCAAACTGGGATTTTGGTTGGATTTTCACTGAAAATAGGTTTAAGCGATGTGTTAGTAATAGTCGGGTGTACTGTGAAGAATGCATCCTGCTTGGTGTCCCTGAAGGACCCAACTCTTACCAGAAAAAGAGTGAGAGAAAGCTGCTGAGTTTCACCTACTAATGTTCTTCCCATCACTCCGTTTGGCAGCCCAATTTGACTTCTTTTGGCTCACTGGGAGCACCAGCACACTGATGCAGAAGCACACCACCATTTCCACCTTTGTGGTAAAAAGGTCAAGGTTTCTTCATTCCAGAGTTGTTATACTATAGCCAACAGAAACATCTTCTGAGAATTAATATTTCTGCCAGTGGGGCAGGAATTTTTTAACCTGAGAGCAGTAATTTCTTACATGCTAAAATTTCTACCAGTCTGGAAATGATTACTGTTTTTAGCGTTGTTTCTTTGTGTACATACTTATAGGATATACAGCTACTGAGTAATCACCTTCAAATGAGTCAAAACATTTGAATGCAAATATTTTCTATCTGGACATATATGGACCTGCAGTTATCAGTCAGGCAATCCTGATTTTCAAATTTTATATCATCAGTGGGCAGAAATGAACAATAGTCACTGGTGGGAATACTGTACAGACATGGCAATAAAAGGCAATACCTTTTTTATGAATAAGGTATAAGGCAAGCTGCAGCAGATTTTTTGATTTGAGTAGGATATGTGCCTGATCTGTGGGCTTTTCATTCAAGCACGCGCCAAGTACAGGTGCTCTGCCAATGTTGTCTTCCTGGTTTTATCTCAGCAGAAACAGAGAAAGGCCATAAAAACTGGTAAAGTCAAATGAAATTCATCTTCAGAATGACACTTGAGCTGAGATTTGGCTCAAATAACAAGCTGAAGTTTTGCCCTCTTTTTTAAGATAGTTGTAGATAAAGGAATATTTTAATGTTTGGAAATTCAGTTTTATATTGTTAGTGTAAGACTACTCAACCTTAATATTAAGGTTTGTTATCACTCTTAAGAATATAATGCTTAAATATTAAATGCACTACTTTTTGAGCTGTTTGCTATCAGCAAATCATGTGTTTCATGAAAGCTTTTATGGAACTAAACAACATTAAACTTCCTAAATTGGGAGAAAAGCACAACTGGTAGACAGACCACTACAGTAAAGGGAGACTGTGTATTGTATATGTGTTGTATATATCCAGAATATCTACCCTTTCGAGGGTGTACAGTAAAATGTCTTAAATGTATACATGTTTTTCTTGCTTTTATTTCTATGGTGGAATTTCATAGAAGTAGGGAAATGGGAGTAACTGATTATGTACAAGAGCAGTAATTTAAGACACAGGAAACATTTTGCGGACAAGTTTTTCTTTAAATGTTTTCTGTTTACAGTAACTTAAAGTGTTATTTGAAACTCTTTGAGGCAAACGATTTGAGGGACATTTTTACGTTGACAGCGCACGTGTTTAATTAGTATTTACAGTCGGGTCAGAGTTCTGCTTTCAAGGCCACCCCAGTTCACCAGGGTTTGGCCTGGGTCATCGTGGAGCATCCGGAGAATACACGAACAGCATTTTTTTCTTTGATAAAAATAAAGTGCCTGACGCCCTCCAGGAGTGCACCCAAGGCACTGCTCCGCTAATGGATGCTGAGTGCACGGGATCCCACCAGAGCTGGTCCAAAGCCAAACTTCCCCAACACTGACAGTGTGGATGCCAAGTTTTCAGCCCCGACTCTTTAATTCCATGAACTCACTCCTATTGTGCCACGTTCCTTGAAAGTTTAAATGTAGGCAGTGTTAACTTGTGGAAATAAATGGGCTCTGTAAATGTAACTGAATGTTGCTTTATTTCCCCGTCGTGGACTTTAAAGTTTAGAAATGTTCCTGAAGCCTGACTCAATAACCACATTTTACCAGGTTTATTTCATGTAAGGGGTTCATTTGTCCCGAGGGAAATCCTATGACTCGTTGATTGTGAAGTTGTATATTTTAGGAAGAAAAAAACATATGTACCTGCAAAATAAAAAACTATTTTTTTGAAAATGCACAGGGATTTTAATTTCAGGTTGAGTGTCTTTAGCACATACTATTGCAATACAAAACATTGTAATTGGGTTTCCACTATGTTAAAAAAGTCATTTTTAAGGACTTTTATTACAGCTGGAAGTGATGCATATCCTCACAAATGGAGAAAAAACAGGTAACAGATTATTTTTTTTTTTTTTTTTTTTTTAATTTTTTGGGCCTTCTTTTAAACCGGGAAAATGCACAGGGATTTTAATTTCAGGTTGAGTGTCTTTAGCACATACTATTGCAATACAAAACATTGTAATTGGGTTTCCACTATGTTAAAAAAGTCATTTTTAAGGACTTTTATTACAGCTGGAAGTGATGCATATCCTCACAAATGGAGAAAAAACAGGTAACAGATTTTTTTTTTTTTTTTTTTTTTAATTCATTGGACCTTCTTATCAACTGGGCTCTGTCAAAATATTTCTTCCTTTCTTCCTTTTCGTTTAGGTGGGTGCGGCTGGTTTTCTTCTTTGACCTGGTTGCTCTTCTGGGGTGTAGGCAGAAGTGTCACCAAAGGCAACAGAAATTAGCATTTTATGTGAGTAGCAAACCCTGACAAGGTTCAGTACAACCCCTCTTGGAGAAAAACAGTTCAACATCTGAAGCCTCTGAAGATGCTGACTTACCTTTGCGCCTCCTGATCGGGGCTGCTGTGTGGCCTAAGGCACAATTTTATCAGAAAGGCACGTTTTGATGTCTGATGCCTGCTCCCAGCTCTTCCTGGGCACTGTGTGGCTGACCTTTTTTCTGGTGCTACGTGCAGCAGGTCTGACCCTGCTGTCCCCTCCCAGCCCTGGAGTCTGTCGTGGCTTTCGAGGTGGTATCGGATGGGAACCAGAGGGTCCCCTCTTCCTTCCCTACGTCAGCAATACATTCCTTGTCTGGACCTAGGGTTTTCGTGTTTCATTTCTGCTGCTCCTTCATATACAGAAATCAAAGCAGGTGAGATAGAATCTCATTTTTAAACTAGGTCTGATAAAATCTGGATGGTCTATGTCACGTGAAGTACTTCCAGATCCACTCTATAGGGTTTTTCATAGGTGTTATGCTCTTTTTGCATCCCCTTACGCGGACATTTTTGATACAAGACGAAATATGCTGAGATCTTTGATGTGACTGGCAGCTGCAAAGTTTTAGGGGTGCTTTTTGTCGTGAGGGTGTGGAGTTTGTGAAGCAGTCGTGCCAACATGCCACCATGGGGACACCACGGCCTCCGGCTGTGGCCAAGGAACAAAGATGCTTTAGTGTGATGCCTGTCCCCAGCTCCTTGCCTTGTCAATCCACTCCCAGGCTGCAGCAGTTGGCCGTGTAGTGTTTTAAGTTAACCTGCATTGATTTGGGTCTCCCTTAAAATACTGCGCCATCAATCATGGTGTTTTAGGAGCTGGCTCTGGAGCCTCGAACAGTGGGAAGAGGTAGGTAGCTCAGAGCTGTGGCTTCAGCAGCTAAACTCCTAATATCTTGTAGGAGTGTGTATGTTTATGTGTTTGTATATATTGTCATAACATGTTAAAAATATTTTTTTAATAAGAAAAATTCTAAATGTTTTTGGAAATACCATTCAAAATGAAGCAGTTGTCATAACTTCTATGCCACAGTTTTAAATTTTTGGTACATTTTTCACTTGACTTAGAAATGGTTGCTTATTTCTGCTCCCACTTGTGCATTTCAAAACTTGTTTTTTAATGCAGGTGTACGGTAACAAAGGCCTTTAATCTGATTTGATATAAATATGCATCTGATGTACATCATAAACTAAGGGGCAAGCTGGCTTAGAGAAAGACAAGCCTGAGAAAACTAAGCTGCCCCAGGATGTGATGCATCCCATGTTAAGGCAGGTATTTAAGGTAGGTGAGATGAACTGATCTCTGGAATTGCTCACAGCTCTGTTTTTCTTGGAGGAGGAGGTGGGATGACTGGTTTAGGCATGCTTAACCTGTTAGATAGCTGAGTGGGAGTCAAATGAACCCTAAGTTACTGCAGCTGGTATAAAAAAAAAATTACTAAAAACCCTTATGTTCTCAACTGATTGACACTAAGGATCACAATTACCCCCTAATAATTGCTTATTTTCAATTCAAACTGCAGTAGAGGTTTCTTTTGACTAGAACACGCTACATTTTTCCAGATTTACAGATTTGAATTCAAACCAAACTTTGATTGCAAGAAGTTCATCTGCCTTTGACTATGCATATATATAAGAATACAACTCTTTGGCTGAATGTGTACGCTCCTGCTTTTTGATTTTCAGAGGAAAATCAGCCTTTAATATAAGAATATTTTTCAAATGTTATTTTACAGAAAAAGTTAGAAGTTACTGATATCCACAAGGCAGGTTGCTAATTGTGTTGATGCAGCAAGATGAAAAGGACTTCCCATAATGTTCAGTACCTCCAGAAATTTTAGTTCAAGCATTAGACATGTATCAGGATCCAGATAGATTTTGATCGCTATAGGTCTTAGAAAAATGAGTGTGGATCTTTTTTTTCAGGAGGAAGCAGATATTTTCCAATACAGCTATCAAACGTGTTTAGCAACCAGCAGAGCGCAGATGGCTCATACAGCAGAAACTGTAGCAGGGAACAAGCTGAAATCCAGGGAAAAAAGTGTATTTATGTGTGGGAAGGATGTGAATGCCGAATTCTGGCATATTGAACCCGGGAAGAAGTGGTCCGGGGGTCATGCAGGGAAACGTGTGGTGACCCCTGTTTGGTTATAGGGCTGCTTCCTAAGGCTGGGATCTTTTCTGCAGCGGCTTCTATGGCTTCTGTATGGCTACTGTTATAGATAGGGCCAGTACCAAACACCAGTTCAGGAACATCCTGGACCTTCAGACCTTTGAGCTGGCTTGCTCTCTTGAACTGACTCATGCTCTATCTATAGATAGTCCGTAAAGGTGTTTTTGTGCAAGCCTCATGACAGTAGTAAAAAAAAAACCATCCTATGAAAGTGCGCTTGTACCCATCCCAGCTTGTGTCCCACCTAAGGTGCTGTGGACACCCCTCAGGCTGGCTGGTCTTCCTGGAAGGATCAGTCCCCAGGGAAGGCTGGTGCTGCCCAAGGGAGATGGCAGATGATGGTTGTGGTTTTTTTTCTCTTTGAACATCCCCCCTGCACTCGTTTATCCAATTCTCTATGATGATGAGTCTGGAGTAACTCAGGATCTTTAAACACCTACTGGTGACCCATCGAGACTTGGCAAACTGATGTGGAATTTTCTGCTTTCCTTCAGAAGCCTGTATGTTCTTCTTGTGCGTTAGTCCATTTTTAATTTGATTTGTTATTGTCTTTTTGACAAGGATCTGCTGGGGAGCGTGTCTACAACTGACACACCAATTCTGTTTACACTTGCTTTCTTGTTTCCTTTTTATTCAAAGAAACTTTTGAAATAATTTTTTCCTTGAAGCGCAAAGACCCAAATGGATAAAACACCTTTTTCAACAAAGGCTTGACTTTATTATAAAGAGGGAGTTTGAATCTTCTTTACGTTCCCTGTAACAAGAAAGTCTACCATGTTGGGATCTAAACCAAAGCTTTGATATTTTTCTAAATATCATATTGGTGACGGTCCAACATGGTTGTAAAAGCACAAAATCAGTTTGAGGCTTCTGTAGCTCACTCTCTTCTCACAACGCTGGCCTTCTTCTGCTCCCAGGAATTCAGCTAGGTCTCCTTTGACAGGGAAATCCCATCCCTTCCTTTGGGGTGCCCCATCACCACCTAGAGTGGGTGCTTTGGATGTTAACGAGTGACTGTGGCTGCAGGCAGGCACCTTGCTGAGCCCAGAGCTTCTTCTGTTGGGGAGCTGCCATCATGTTTTATAAAATTGTTACCTAGGGTTTTTTTTTTATTATTATTATTTTTTTCCTTCCCCTCTCCCCGTTTGTTATGAGAAGTTTAAACGTTACGGGACAGTTTTCTGATTTTACCCTGTGCTGTTGGCTCTGCCTCAAGAAAGCCATTTGATGCAGTTTTTAGCTGCCAGTATCTCTTTGCCGCTCAGTCATTACAGTGTAATTGGATCTAAAGTACATGTGTAATTTGCTGCTAGCAATGCTGGCTTGTCTTAATTATGACATCCAGCTGATTTCTAAGGATACTAATCAATGAATATGCATAGCATAGTAGACGGACTCGTTCAGATGAGTAAGGCTTCATGAGGACTTGAGCTTTCACGGTACCTACGTATCGAGCTGTTTAAAAGCATCAAGGCAGGGTCTCTGGCCCAAGGTGGATGGAGGCTTTCAAAAGGGCTTGTGACACCACCTGGGAAACAGTGTGTGCAAACTCTGAGGTGTTTTAGACTGTGTGGCTGTGTGCATTCTGCTGCACTTGGAAAAATTTCTGGGAGAAAGTGGGAAAAATCTTAGAGGTATAAATATGAACTCCTAGGCAGATGATGATTCTTACCGTTTCCCCAGTGCTTTCTCCTGCATTCACTCTGACTGAAGGTTACAAATAACTTTTCACTGAAAGCATTTCCTTTCAGTGTCTTCTCTGCAAGCCAGCTTTTTGAGACATCTGTATTTAATTTTAAGCTGGGTGCTATTGTTGCCCATCCACTTTCGATTTTTTTTTTTTAAGCCTCCTATTTTTCCTCATCTGAAAACTGTCATGTCATAGAAAACCAGTTTTCCAGGCTGTAACAGTACTTTTAAAAAATAATATAATCACAAGTTATGGTCACATAAGGATCTAAAGCTTTTCCAAACAGCTCCTCCCTTACAGGCTCGTATAGTTTTGTTTGCAGATTGCAACCGAAGGATCTTAAAGCTTATCACGTCAAATACTCGGCTCCTCTGGGGTATCTTGGATGTGCTGCAGTGTTTTAATAGAATCCTTGTCCTTCCACTCCAGCACCCCGTTAGAGGTCCTGACACGGCCAACTTGCGTTAGAGAACTTGGACACTTGACAAACCCTGCTAGGGGTTATGAGGACTCTGTGGGGTTATTGATAGATTTGGAAAAACAGAAATATTATGTGCACAGCAGTGAAATTTTTGATTAGCACCATGTATGTATATTTAATTACTTGCATATTTTCAATTACCAACAGCTTCTGGTATTCATTTCTGGGGGATGTTTCAGGTTTTGTGGGTTTGTTTTGGTATTTTTATTTTTTTATATATTTTCTCTTATTTCTGGAGCATTACAGTTGGCACAGCTCTGAGGTGTTCTGATTACCAGAAAGCTGGGACAGGCAAAGAAGCTTTTAAGGGAGTACTTGCTGTATTTTTACTTGACATACTGCACAGTGCAATTCAATATTCATAAATTACTTTTGGCTGCTGTTAGTATTTCACAGCTCTGTTTGCTAATTCATGTGCCAGATATATTTAAAATGAATCATTAAATGTCAGGAGATTTGATGCTTGTTCCACATGCAATAGCTCCCTATTGAACAAAACTCCAGCACTTTGTACTGATGCTAAACTCTAGCTACCTTTGATTTTATAATAAATATATGAGTCAGAGGCAGGATAAATCAGATCCTGTGCTGTCAGCTTGGCAGAGATGATTGATCATACCTTTCTGACAGCACTGCATTTGACTGCAAGTCTCATGCAGCTCTACTTTAGATCATACAAAGGCATCTGGATGATGAAAAGCACGCTAGCTTAGAAGATAGCATACAGTGCTGCACCAGTGTCATATTTATCTAGCGGCATGTGTACTCTAAAATGCTTCAGGCTGTAGCTCATGCTAATAATTATCTCTTGTGCTGAATCCACCTTGACCCATTTTTATTCCTTTACCCATATTTTAAACAGAAATTGTTTTCAAAATCCTTTCCAAAATGGGTATGTAAAGCCTTTATCTGAAGCAGACACGTGTGGGTAATAAAATAACTAGTCTCCACGCTCACTTAGAGTTGCTGCTTTTAGAAATGAAATCATTATACGTTAACCAAAAGGTGAGGTGGTCACCCAAAGGCTCCCTTTATTCCTGCTTTAGAAAAAAAATCTGTCTAATCAGGTATCAGAAACAATCTAGTCCTACAGATTCGGGTTGGATTTGTTATTGTTTGGCTTTTGACGATGGATGTCCGCACCAAAATTAGTGCTTGAAATAGGGTCTGAAAGGCAACAACTTCCCTGGGCAGAGGGGGTGAGGGGGAGCAGCATGTGGTCATCTCCCCTTCCCGGGCTCACCGGGGAGCAGTTTGTGTCTCCGTGGTAGCAACGTGGCTCATTTGGAAGCTGCGCTCATGGAAAAATTGTATTTCATTCGTGTTATGAATGTGCCCGCATAGAAATGCAGACTGGTGCAGTACAACGTTGGGTTTTTCCTCCTCACAATTTTTCAAGATGTCATTTGAGATGTATTTATATTCATCTTGTGTGGCTTTCATCTGGGTTTCTCTCATATTATACATGTGGTTTTTTGTATATACATATATATGTATGTACGGTTTAGGGCTAACGATGCAGAGGTGCGTTGCTGTGTTGCAAGCTTAAGAAAATCAATAAAGTATTATTTAATGCATGTCAACTTCATTTTTAATACTATTTCTAAAGTAAATTGCAGAAAGCGTATAACCATGCACCATGGAATAATAAATTGATGTAGAATGTGTGAGGAAAAGGCAATAAGCCAGAATCATTAGAAAGCTCAGCGCACCGCTCCAGGAACACAAAGCAGTCGTAAACCCGAGGTTGGAATTGCACACAGCAAATGGTGTACACCAGTAAATCTGGCCCTGGTAATTTTATTGCACATGACATACAAGCCAGAAAAACATTTAGATAATTGAAATTAACACTTTTAACAATGATCTATAAAGCAGTGAATAACAATTAGGAGGTTCTTTCCAGCTCTCCGCAATAAATCTGCGGTACTTCAGAATCTTTCTTTCCCCCAGTATAAATGAGACAAAATAAGATGGACCCTCTTTGTCTTTGGGACCAAACATCTTTTTTGGTGAGTATCATACCAGCCCCCGGTTTGCCAAATGTTACAACCATGCATGAAGCGAAGGCTTGTTATTTGTTATTTTGAACTTGGAACAAAGCTATGTGGAAATGGAAAAGATAATACAAGGGAGCTACTGGAAGAACATAACACAGATTTGGTTTTTTGTTGGTTTTTTTGTTTGTTTGTTTTTGTTTTTTATTGATGCAAATCTGCACCTGTGTTTACTCATATCAAAGTGGCCGTGTACGCCGGGTCATGTGAACACAGCTCTTGGATAGATACAAACTTTGCTGCAAACTTTGAAGTCCTTTGGAGGATACAACCACTACGGTAAGGTTTCAGGTAGTCATTTCTGATACACTGAGAAAGAAAAAGTTTTCTATTTCATATTTCACCTGTACCGTATGTTTCAACATTGCTCTTAAAATACAACCATTTCCTTTCTTTCTAACTAAACTGATGAAAGAGAAGATTGACTCTGTCAGGTAATAAATCAGCTTTTTGATGTTGGATCAGTTCTTTGAATCACTGTTTGACCATATTATTGGTCACTGTCTGTCATCGTGCTGCCTCCCAAAGCCCCCAAACGCAGAGCCTGCAGGCTGACAGAGCCCAATCCAGGGCAAAAAACCTTTAAAATAATCCTGGGAAGCAGTCTGGGTGTCAGTGGGAAAGCTGCCTTGCATGATGTTGTGCACATGGGTGAAACCTCTCTGAGGATCAGAACCAAAACCCCAGCTGAACCCCTTTGAAAACTGAGCTTCTTCAAACCATCATTGCTGGGTCTGAAATCAGTTTTGCTACCTGGGTTCTGCCTGGAAATCTGGCCATCGCTTTCCTGGCTATCAATCTGAGCTCTTTCATGAATACCAAATTCATCTCAAAAAAAATCAGATTCAATAAAACAATTTCTGTAGGGGAAGCAGCGGTGGCGAGAGAGTGACTGAAATATGGGTTTGCATTAAATTCCCTTTTTTGCCAGATGATAGGGATGCTTCAGAAGTACTACCGCAAACATTTTAAAAATAAAACCCAATCCTCCAGACTTATATAAAACCTTTTCACTCTAATAAAAGTGGATAGGTGTGTGTGACAGAGGGAATAAAGCATTATGGGTGGAAGCAGCACATAAGAGCAATGCTCTGGCTACTAAGGCTGAGCTACCGGCCACCGGCTGCCACAATTTTGGGAAGCTGTTGTGATATTCACGTCTCTCCTCCCAAGCACCAGCCTTTCAGGTGCTCAGACCATGGAGAAATTTGGCTGGAGTAGTTTTTCCCCAGCTGGGTGCAGGAAACAGGAGGAAGGAGTTGCAGAGCATCACCAGAAGCAAGGTGGCTGGGGAAGCCACCAGCCCCCATGGAGAGGTGGCCATGACCCGCAGGGCTTGGCTTCTGCTCTCGCTGTATCCTGGGGGACCACTCAATTTAATGAGAGAAGAGTCTGGGGGAAAACAGGTGGCTTTTGAGAGCCCACCCAGAAACTGGTGTTTGGGACACGTGTAAGCTACTGGAAGCTTGCAAACCATAAAGTCTTTTATATTGAGCTACAATGGGCCATATAAAAGAAATAGACCCCCAAACTGAACATATCAGTGCTGCCAGTGTTGTGCATATTTCTGTCCTTCTGTCTCTGTAGGGGATAATTAATTTCACTCCCTGGAGAGGCAAGCACATCCAAAAAAAAAAAAAAATAAATAAAGAGAACCCAAACCAACAGCCGTATTTCCTGAGGGCAGTTGCAAAAGTTACCTTATTTTAGGAGGCTGGAGAAAAGAAGGAAGTTAACAGTAGGGAGACAAGCTGAATTGAGGATCAGGGCAATGTGCTGACAGAGTCATTGCCTGTAAGAAAGAATGGGCAGAGTTTTGTCCCCATGAATTTTTATTCACAGTGACTTGAAGAGGCAAGTACCGGCTTAAAGTCCTCTTAAAGGAGGATGCCAGAGAAGGAGGATGACCTGTCTCTCCTTGCCAGAGAAAACCCAAGGCTGACGGATGAAACCTGAGGGCAGGTAAGAGATGCCTGGGAGAAGTTATATTGACTAGAATTGAGCTGAGAAGAGGTCAAAGCTGTTGGGGCATTCGTTTGTATGAATACAGAATGAGCACTCAGATAAACCTTTCCAGTTCTCTGACTCACCACCTGTATTTTTTCTCTATTTATGTTCAGGCAACAAACGTTATTTGAGTTTGGGTGACTTCCGCTATGAGGCCTGGTTCAGCTCTAGATGTGTGTCCCAAGAGCCTCCAGGTACCAAAACAAGCAAGAAATTAAGATCTATGAGTTTTTGTGTAATCTGTGCAATCTAACCTTTTTTTCTTTTTTTTTTTTCCCCTTTTTTTTTTTTAATAATGGAAATGGATTATACAGGTCTATGAATATAAAAATTGCCGTTTTGGCTGAGAACAAAAGTCAACCTAACCTAGTGTCCTACCTGTGGCTTTTTTTCTGAGAAAAAAAAGTATCAGAAAGAGGGACAGCAATAGCCTCCCTGACTTACCTCCCAACAAGCCGGGGGGAAAGGACTCCCTGAGCCAGTGACTGCATCTGGACCAGGGTGTTTAATAACTGTGAAGGACACGGCCTCAAAAAATGTGCGCTCTCTCTCTTTTTCAAACTTTAGGAAGAAAGTTAGATATCCATTTTTGTCTGTGCTGTTTTAATGTGTTTAATTTAGAGAATAGTAGTTTGGGTTGGTTTTGGTTTCTGTTTTATTTTCTTTTAATTTTCTTCCAGGTCAGAACTACTCATTAGGACTAACCACATATTTCTAAGCTTCACGAGCGGCAGCAATGGCAATGCTTTTTAACACATTGGGCAATAAATACGAGTTTGGCCCTGGCTGAGGGAGAGACACCCAACAGATAGTTCTGCCATCGGCAAAGTGCCTTAAAGAAATAATCAATTGTTAATGATTTCCCACCGAAACCTTCTTCAGACTCCAAAATAGCTGAGCCAAGCTTCACGACGTGCCAGCCCACAGCAGATCCATCTGCCCACAGCCGTGACCAGAGTCAGTCGCATCATAGAATGGTTTGGGTTCGTCTTGTGAAACGTTCAGGAAAGAAGTGAAGAAAGAAGTGCCCTCACAGGTGGGCTGGGTGGAGGTGAACCTTCAGCAGGTACTCGCACAAATCCCGCTGAGTTCCGATGATGGAGGTGACACATGGCCCAAGGTGGGTTCTTCATGGGTCAGGCACCCACCGTATTCCTCTGCAGGTGCTTCCGAGGTGACGCACAAATCACCTCTCTCTTCACTTGTAAAAGTGCCCTGCCTTCCCCCGAGGGGGCAACTCCCTCCCTGCAGCACCACTTTTTGGAAGTTGCTTCTGTCCTGCCTTTCTTCACCATGAAGATTTAGTCTGGTAAGATTTGTGGCTCCTCAACCTGCCCCCAACGAGCTGCATCTCATACAAATTAATTTTTTGATGTGTTTTGTTACTAACACATGGCCAATGCATTTTTTAATGACTGTTTTGACAGTCGTGTCTCTTTTTTTTTCTGCTAATATTGTATCAATTAACAGATTGTGGATCCCTGAGAGTCATGTGATATTCAAGCATATTGGAAAAATATTGTTTTGAATTCTTTAGTCTACAGTGGAGGAATTATATCCATAAAACAATTGTGGTTGATAAAGACAGGCACATTAATATTATTTCCAAAAATTTCAGTTCAAATGATAATGGAAAGGGCATGCACAAAGTGCTTCAGTTACAATTCTGCCTTTGAAGTAATAAAAAAAATATATTAAAAGACAGCAACAGACTTTGATTGTCTGTGTTTTGGAGCATTTAATTTGATAAATTTTTAACTCAATTTTCAGACTGAAAAGGAACATCCAGAGCCTTAATTTAGAAGTTGTGGACTCTATTTGGAGCGATAAATTTATTTTTTTTCCTCTAAACAGTACATATTGCTCATTGGGTATCAAGTGCTTCAGAATTTTTGCCTGCCAAAGCCTGCAGTTTGAGTTCGTTACTAAAAGATTTTGTTCATTAAAAAAAAAGAAAGAAAAGCTTTTTTTATTGTCTGCACTCTGGATACAGTTTATATTCTTGTATTCTTGGCAATGCTAGGAGCAGACCAGGAGCTATCATTCCAGAGACAGCTATCTGAAGTCTAGGCACAGTTATGGATTTTACATTAACAGCCTATTTTGCAGAAATCCTTTACTTCTCATTAACAAAACACAGGTCCGATGGGTATCATGATACTTCTGTTCTTTTATTTATGTTTCTGTTATTTCAAAAATTGATTGAAACTCCACTTTAGTTGGTTTGCCCATCTATTATACTACGCCACTTTCAACGTGCTTCTTTCAGACAACAATTTATGTTCAGAACTTCTGGTCCAGGAAATCTTATCTTTCTTCAGTTCTGTCTGGTTTTCATTACATTTATTTGGAGAAATTGGTAGTGTTGAGAGTCCTGCGTTTGGTCCCTGGTTATCTTGCTGTCAGAAATTTCCAGTATCGTTCTGCTTTCCTTGGTAGACACTGTTCATTCATGTTCACTCCTCCAGGATTTCCTTACAGATTATTGCCCTGGTAGAATAATTTTGTAAATGTATTATCTATGAATTAATTAATTTAATTATATATAGCTGTTTCTACAATTATAAAGCACAAGTGATCCTCTTACATACTGCTTTATAAAAAAACATTAGGAAAGGCCTGTTGTTATACTGTGCTATAATTCCATCCCTATTTTTTCCTCTAAGTTGTTCTAAATGTGATACCTTGGGATATAAATATTCAGTCATCTTCATGCAGCCATCTTCCCTCTGTGGTGCTGAAAATCTCCTGGATCCTCTAATCCCAGAGCACACCAAACTCCTTGCTGAATGTCTCTGTATCAAAACGATTGCTATAGCTTCAGACTGGGTTACAACAAAGCTCTGTAACCTATGCACGATGGGTCAGAAAGAGAGTACCTCTTAACACTACCAAAACTTTACATAGTCAAAAATCAGGTTTGTTTTTTTGTCTACAGGCTTTATTGTACTTTTTTTTAAATTAATTTTTTATTTCCACCTCCTATAGCACAAGAAGATTTATCCTGCCAACTCCTTTTATTTTCTCTCTTTGTATTTTAGGAGCCAGACAGAGAAAGGTAAAGCTGTGCAAGGGTCGTGTTCTTTTTGATTACATTTATTTACATGTATATAACTGAAAATGGGAAAGGGAATGCTTATTCTTGTTGGTTATCTGCTTCTCCTTTAAATGAATCAACCTGCAGCAAACAAGTTATATTCCAGCTGTAGGAACAGCCTCCCAGAAAAAAAAATAAGATCAGATTAAGGCCTAACTTCACAGCTGTGGATGCTGGGTGTTCAAAGCTGTATCCGTTTCGCTTGCCTCTAACCATCTGAAAACTAAGCATTTAGTCAGTGCCAGCGTTGAAGATCTCTGGAGAGAAAATGGTCCTTCCAGGAAGCAATGTGAGCGGTTATGGTGTATGCAGGATGAATTTCTATCATCTGCCTGCCTTCTGTTTTTAGTGGAGTCGTGCTCTCTTGTCTCTCCTCTACTGTTGGACTTTGCTGCCTTTCACCCCCACACTCCAACCCACGTGAGCTGTGTGGATTTTCTCATCTTCCCTCTGGAGGGGCTCTGTTTTTCCCCGTTGACCATGGAGAAGAGCCTTCGGCTGTAGAAGAACAGAAGCCACGCATCGGACTTCAGGGCAGCTGAAAATAGACGAGGTAAATCCCACTCTTTGAAGTAGCAGTGATAAGGCCAATGAGATTATCCATCCATCCATCCATCCAGCAGGGTAAACGTGCTGTGAGAGGAAATCCTTGCGCTAGCCGGAGGGAGTGCAGGGAAAGCGGGGGGCTGCATCCCCACTCCAAAAAAAATGCCTTGGTGCCTGTCACTGGGGCAGAGACCTGCCTTTTGCAGATCTCATAGTCAAGGAGTTAGGCAAATAGGATTTTTATTATTATTTATTTTTTTATTATTTTTTTTTTCTCTTTCTTGCAGGCAACCTCAACTCCCATAATTTAAAGAAGAAGATGCCCAATATCCAGCGATCAGCACCAGCAACAGGAACCTCCAGTTAAAGTCTTCCCTCTTCTGCAGTGCTGCTGGGGACTCTCCCCGTCCCATCTCCTGAGGCTGCTCCACTTTGCCCAAACCCCTGATGATGTCACCGTGGGCAGGGAACACGGTTCCTTTCACCAAGAGGAACGCTTCTGCATTCACAGCCATAAGTGGTTTTCACTCCCATACTCCTCCTCTCAGGTACCATTCAGGGCAAAACGGTGCAGAAGATGACCTGATAGTTCATTTTCTGACACAAAACGGTGCAGAAGATGACCTGATAGTTCATTTTCTGACACAAATAAACACTTCAGAGAGAAATCTACGGTTTTGTGCAGAAGAAAGGCAGCATTAAAAACACGCAATCAGTAAGGATAAGAGGAAAATCTACTGTTTGTATAGAAAAAGAATGCTTTACAGCCCTAATCCGTTACTAGAGGTTCCCATTCATCCTTGGCAATAAGATCAATTTGTGCTGAAAATTTAGTCCTATATGTGTGAATTGGAAGTGATCTTATTAGTGTTTTACTACATCAGGTCTGATAAACTCCCCTATCTATTTCAGTTAAGCTTGTATTGATCCACTTAGGAGATCAATTTGGTTTTCATTATTTTTTGGGGGGCGATTTCATTTGTCTCGGGCTGAAGTTATGAAAAAAGTGTAATTTAGCAGTCGGTGTGTGTGTGCACTCTCTCACATGCGCACACAAGCACGCACACACAAACGTATTTATGTAGCAGAGCTGCCTGTATGACACGTTGAATTTGCCCTCTTGGTTCTTCTGTTCCTGATACTGTAGTTGGATCAGACTTCTGTGGCTGAACTGTAATATAGCTATGGAAAGCTAGAGTGGGTAAGAGAGACTTTTCTTCTAAGTTCAGCTGCAGTCAAAGCTCCATCAGCAAGTCAGGAAGGGCACTACAGTTGAGAACATTCATGTTTCCAAAAGAAAGTAGAGAATGGCTGGAGGAGGCAACAGGTAGGTGTGGTGTCGAACGTCAACCGCAAATGGAAGTTGTTGCTGTCAGGTAGGATTCCTTTCTCTACAAGAAATGATCAGAGGGCTGGAGCCCATCTCCTATGAGGACAGGTTGAGAGAGCTGGGGTTGTTCAGCCTGGAGAAGAGCAGGCTCCGGGGAGACCTTATTGCAGCCTTTCAGTGTTTAAAGAGGGCTTGTAGAAAGATGGGGGACTAATTTTTTAGCAGGGCCTGTTGGAATAGGACAAGGGGCAATGGTTTTAAACTGAAAGAGGATAGATTCAGACTGGGTATAAGGAAGAAATTTTTTTTATGATGAGGGCATTGAAACACAGAAACAAGTTGCCCACAGAGGTGATAGATGCCCCATCCTTGGAAACATTCAAGGTCATGTTGGATGGGGCTCTGAACAACCTGATCTAGTTGAAGGTGCCCCTGCTCATTGCAAGGGGGTTGGAGTAGACGGCCTGCAAAGCTCCTTCCAACCCAAACTATTCTATGATTATATGACTGTATGTTTTTTATCAGATATGTTAGGTAATGCCCATAAGTGAAGGGAAGAGGGAGGGAAGGGCTGTGAGAAAAGCCCCTTTCTCCAAAGTATCTGTCAGTGATTTTATCAGTCTGCCTTACACCAGTGAAAACAGAAATGGCTCCTGGAGATGTGGAATAGAGACCAGATCTTGGTCTTCATGAGGGTTCACTTCTTGCACTCATATGGGGTAAATACTCTGCATTTCCCATTGGCAATATATTCATCAGGACCAAGTCTCTTGTGGCCACCAGTGCCACAAGGAGAAAAACTGTACAGGCAAGAGACTACACTCATGGTGAATTTGAAACAGTTTTCTAGTACTGCCATGGCAACTAGGCATTGCTACACTTCTCTGAAGTGCATGGAGTTGAAGTCATTGAATAATCACAAAAAGAAGTGTGAGAAAGGCCGTAAGAAGTACCCCTGCTGTGTTATTTTTCTCTGTAGAGATGTCATAGACTAGTTCCATTTATTTATAGCTACATTAGCATAAATTCAACTTCAGTTTTTCAAAAGCTATTTTGCTATAAGACTACTCTATGTCTTTGCCATTGTTGTTTGCACTCCACAGTCAGATGAAGTTATTAGCAGAAGGCCTATAAATTCGGGTCATTAAACTATCTCCCATTTAACTGAAAGTAACTCAGAGCAATAAATTGAAAACATAAAAACCCTTCCAAATTGAGAGATAGACTTCTTGACCAGATGCTTGAAGACTCTGAGTCACCCAGCAAAGACCACTGGCGCTCTCCATGCGCTGTCTCGCTTTGTGAAGCAAAAACTCTGAACACGCTTGCCACGGTTTCCACTGAGGCTAAAGAAGGCTGGTGGGAAGGGTGGATCTGAGCCAACGTGCAAGACTCAAAAGTTTCTAAATGACCCAGGAGGTCAGTGCACCCCCCGTGGTCAGCTCTCAGCATTTCCATGGACGCAAGCATCCTGCCCTGGCCGTACAGCTGAGCTAATATTATCATCCTATTTCTAAGAGGTAGCAGATGTTACAGTCTTGCAAGCTGTCTTCTTGTCAGAGGGAAGTTGGGGATATAAAGGCCAGAGTTTCCTTGTGAAACAAACGTGTTTATTGCTACAATCTCCACTGCAAAGCTTGTAAAACAACATACGGAAACCTCCCTTTTCAGGAGAGCCTGATGCTGATGCAGACGCTGAATTCTTTGGAAGCTATTTACTCACCTCAATAGCTGTCAATGGATGAAGAGTCTAAAGCAGAGTGTGAAACAATGAGATTTTCCAACACCCTCATTGCATGTGGAGAGACCCTGAATAGCAGACCTGAGCGCAGTCAGCGCTGCTGTAAGGACTGGGCATGGATTCACAAGAAGCAGGCAACCTCCTGGCATGGGATCTGGCATTGCCACCTCATAATGCACTGCAGAATTGTGCTTGTGTGAACCTGAACTCTTGAAATATCCTGATGTTCAGAGCTCTTTAAAATACAGCATAAACCCTGCCTTCCTTCCTTCTTAAAATAGTGCCTTTTAAAGTGCAAACGTTTGTGAAACTCTTGATCTCAGAAAAAAAACTTTCACATTAAAACAGTAGGGCACGTCATTACTAGTTACACGTCATTTCCATTGATTAAAATACTAATAATAGTGATTATCATTACCACTCCGTATATTTTCCTTCTGGTGGGATGGCAATTTGTACACAGTATGAGTGCTATTCAGATGGTTCCTCTTATAATACTTACTCAGATCTGCTGATAAATGTGCAATTTGCAAATGCAGTCCCCAGCTGAGTGGTCCCTTCCTAGTTAGCAAACTACTTCTGCCACCTGTAAGTAGGTATGGGCTTAAAGTGCTTTCCCAGGTGTTACTTAGACACACAACGTTGGACAAAGGGTGGACCTGATAGAAGGCAAAACATTTTAACATGCTGTACAGTAACCCACCATTTATCTCTCTTGCATGTAACCTTTTTTTTCTGAGGGCAGAGTTTTTGTTTAGCATAAGTGACAAACCATGTTAATAACAAGCAAAAGAATAATGTTTCCGTCTCGCACTGCTACTACATTTAAACTTTGCAAGATTGGCTTTCTGGTTATTAAAAAAAAAAGCACAGATTAGGAAAAGGGAAGGGAAGAAAGAACTGTTGTAGGACTATGCAAAGATAAGTCACGCAGCTGCTATGAAAGAAGGGCTCTCTTGCTGGAATGTCAAATAAAATAAAAAAAAAGAAAATCAATGGAATCAATTCTAAAAGCCATCTGGTCCCTACATGGGAGGAATTAGAGTATAAATGCAACTATCTCCCTCAACCTTTCATCTCTGGGAAAGGTGAAATTTTAAGCCATGATATCCTCCATTACTCATCTCATTAGTCATCTTACTATTATAATTGGTATGGCTAGGCTAGATGCCTGCATTCCAGCTTTTAACCTATCCCCAGTGAACAGGGAGTGGAATTAATCAGCTCTCTCAGGGCTGGCTGTCCCCCTGCGAAATGTCATAAAAAATCCAAGCACATTTTGTGAGAGAGGGTAAGACGTTGCTCTGGAAGACTTTGTTCAATGTCAGTGCATTTTATAAATAGGCCTCGGGATCTAGACATTTTCCTAGTTATGTTTATGAAATCATTTACCATCTCAAATGGCAGAGGAATTCAGCTCAGGATTAAAATTTCCCTGTTTTCCTCTCTCTCTTTATACCTCTGCCTGTTGATTCGCACGCTGCTCCATTTCTTTGTAGGACTTTTAGATTTGCATTCCAGAACCTCAGAAGAAAATTGGGTTGGAAGGGACCTCTAAAGATTGTTTGGTCCAGCCTCCTTATCTAAGCTGGGCAACTTCTACACTAGGCTGCTCACGGGCCATGCCCAGCAGAGATTTGAATGCCTCTAAGGATGGAGGTGGCACAGCCTCTCTGGGATGCCTCCTCCAGTGTTTGACCACCCTCATGGTGAAATCCTGTTCCTTGAACCAAGGTATTTTGCCTCTTGTCCTTTTACTGTTGTTCTTCCAGGAAGCATCTGGCTTTCTCTTCTGTGAAGCCACTCAGATGGACAGATGAGGACTGGGATGGAGGTGAGGCTGACTGGCCTGTAGTTTCCTGGATCCTCCCTCTTGCCCTTTTTGAAGACTAGCATGACATCAGCTTTCTTCCAGTCCTCAGATGCATGTCCCGTTCTCTATGACTTTTCAAATATGATGGAGAGCAGCTCTGCAATAACATCTGCCAGTTCCCTCAGCACTCTCAGTTGCAGCCCATCAGGGTCCATGGATTTGTGGTGTCAGCTTTGTTTAAATGATCTTTAACCCAATCCTCTGAGATCAAGGGACAGTCTTCCGTACTTCCTACCTCCAGGATCTGGGGATCTTGAGGCCCAGCCTTAGCTGTAAAGACTGAAGCAAAGAAGACATTCTCTACATCCGCTGTCACCAGGGCACCCACCTCATTCAGCAGTGGGTCCACATGTTCCCTGGTCTTCCTTTTACTGCTAATGTACTTGGAGAAGCCCTACTACTTCTCCTTGACATCGCTTGCTGGGTTTAATTCCAGGTGAGCCTTAGCCTTCCTCATTGCATGCCTGCATACTCCATTCATCACGTCAGCCAGCTCTCTGCTCTTTCTCTGGTTTCCCTGGCTCCAGGAACCCCCTGTCCACCTCCATCTAGTGCCCAGTCATGGGACTTAACTGTGTCTGCCACTCTGTAGGTCGCTGACTCAGTGGTGGGGTTCAAACCAAGCAAGCCACCCCACCTACAGGGCTTGAAATAAAATATAGAGGGGCATTTGCAACCTTTGAGCTGAATCAATGCCTTTGGGGTTGGTCCTTCATTATATTTACAAATGAAACAAAGATAACCTCTCCCCGTTAAGTTAAATGTGAGATTAAACATACTCATCCAAACCTTCAGATATTTTATGTGAAACTAGGTATGTATTTTCTTCAGAATATGTGTTTTGATGCTCTCTCTTTCCTCCAAGGTGCTGCAGTCCGTTCCTCTGCAGGGTAGATATTCATGAGCAAAGGTAAATTTAGCCTTAAATCAGAGATTTTCAGATAGTTTTCTGGCTTACAATTCTAACTCTACAAATGACATTTTAAGAGGAAAAACAAAGGGAAGGAAGGGGCAGGACGCATTTAACATTTGCTCAAATATGTTAGAGATGCGGGAATCATCTGATCGCTATCACAACCCTAGAATTGATGTCTGGGTTAGAAGGGGCTACAGAACATCTATTCCACTTGTCACCAGCCTCCACAGGTCGCAAATCACTCTGATACCCAATAATCAACATAAGACCTGTGGTAAGTGAATCAAAGGCAAAAATAATGAACCACAGGAAACGGCACCGGAGAGAACACAGAGACAAAAACAGGGAAAGGCTGAGATTTGGTTCTATGTACATGGACGTGTACATATGAACGTGCACATAAACACCAGTGCCCAAGGTCCCTATAGCACAGCATTTTGCCGGGTGGAATGCCCATCTGAGCCAGGGGATCACTTCGTACTCCACACAATAGAGAGATAAAGCCCACATCTTTTTCTCCTTGCCAAGGATATAAAATCTGTCTAGACATGAAATCTGGCTTACAGGCTGATACCGAGCCTGTGAGTAGGAGAGGGAACTGGGGACGTTAGAAATTATCACCATTAAGAGCCTGTGAACCTTTAGATGATGTTTGCAGGACTCCAGGGGAAAGCAAATCTCTCCCCCCTGCGTGGCACGACACCACACGTGCCAGGCAAATGTGGCCAGCAAATAAGAGGATTAAAATGGCACAAATAGCAACCCAGGCCTATATCAGATCCGGGATAACAGTAAAATAATATCTTACCTTTAGGATTTGACATGTAAAAGTGATCTTCTGGGAAAAAAAGAAAAAAAAAAAGTAGGTGCTACTGCTAATGGAATAGTTAAACCAAGTTTGGGTCTTAAAACAAAAAAAAGCCCAACCCCATAGTTTCATTTATATATAGGGCTGTCAGCAGCACCACCTCTGCCCCTAATTAGAGGGCAATTTTTCACATCTCTTGAATTTTTCCCTTGTTTAAGAGCTTTATTCCGACACAGACACATGTATGTTTATATATACAACCGGTGATTTTTTTCTATGGAAAATTATTGGCCAGGAACAATTAATTACTTTTAACTCCAGGCACCACTGCAATGACCAAACCCAGCTCTAGGGTTAAAGAAATGCGGACCTTAAACTTCTGGTGCTCCTCAGCAAGAAAAAAGTATATATTTTATCACTGGTCGTTGAAATTTATGGCATTGAAATAAAGAGCTAGTTAAAGGCTGACTCAGCAAAATGCACTTGCAGCACGGACAGAAGAACGCCTAAGTTATTTTTGAGGGGGAGAGCGTGTCATCTAAATTAATCTAGAGGAATTGCCTCATAAGTCATCTCTACAGTCGTGCTGCTCTACACTAGCGAGAAGACCAGAGTTCAATGCTATACCCATTCTCCAGATATAGCACCGATTCATCTGCTTTGGATCTTTATGTTGTTCCACACAGGCGAGTGGTAGTGACAGTCGGATTAAGAACAGAAGCACTCCAGCTAGACCATTAAACCCACCCTTAAGTCCAAGCTAACTCTTCAAGGACTCTACTTCCCATACTGTGAGCCTGTAGAGTGTTGCTGAAGATTCCAGTGAAAAATTTGAAACATAGTGTACTCCACCAATTTCTTTTTCACCAAAAGAGAAAGAAATATGAGAAACGCCTAAGAGTGGGCAATATACTGCACAAGTATTAGTGTGGTTACCTGTGGGGAAACCAAAGTAATTACATTTAAAGTATATGCTCACCCTGAGTGTTATGTTGTGCAGACCCACGTTTCAGACTTACTGTGAGAACTCTAAAGAAGTCAATATTGCAGAACAGAGCTAGTGGAAACCAGAGATTTCTTTTCACAGTCCTGAGGTATTGAGAAGCCCTGGAGCTTTGGATCTTTTTTTTTTTTTTTTTTTAACTTTTATGGAAAAAAGAAGTATACGTTTGAAACTTCCAATGAAAAAACTAGAGAAAACGAGGGAAAAACCTCTCCTTCAGAAATTCATGGAACCCCTTACCTGTAGCAGCCTCCAAGTGGGATCTGCTCCTGGGTTTGAATCTTGGGGAAACTGCTGGGCTCTTGATAGCAAAGATGCTTCCAGGACAGACCCTGGGTTCTGGAGAGTTGCTCCACCTGGTTGGAAACCAGTCAGACTTCTCAGGGCCCCTCTCACTGAAATCATCATATTTCACTTTAGTATTTTTTGTTTGAGGAACCTGATGCATTTAGATGAAAACTTGTTTTCCTGGAAATTTTCTGGCTCACTCTATATGGAGTATTCTCTCAAACAAGCTTTGGCATTTATTAAGACACTTCTCTGGTCTGGCTTTGCTCCAGCAAGGTATGGCCTCGTTCCAGTCTGCTGTTAATGACAGTACAGGAGTGACACATACCAGTCTGCTCATTATTGTGCAGAAGAAACAAACTGCACAGAATAGCCTATTTAACAATAGGGAAAATGCAAACTTGTCAGGGTTTAGAAGAGGGCTAAATATAGTTAGGCACTGGAAACTGTAAGAAGCATAATGTAATCACACCTTCATGCTTTTATGGAGCACAAAATTCATTTGAGAAAGAAAGGTGGAGAATGCTTTGCTCATAAGTGGTAGTGCTTGTAAGGAGATAGCTGATATCTCCGGAGGGTTGTTTGATGGGGGATTGGTGTTTTGTTCCCTCAGGTTTTTTTGGGTTTGGTTTTTTTTTTTTAGAATAGAAACTCTTGCTGTTACAAATTATAACCTTTCTTTCCTAAACAGAGTTTTCATTCTTTCTGATAGGTATTCAAGGTTTTAGCACATTGTGACAACACTTTTAAAACTAAGAAAATGCCCTTTAGCTCCCAGCACATCTATTTTGAAATTCATTGCTTGCACTGTTTGTATGCTGACTGTAACACTACCAGAACAGACTCGAGATGCTGATGACACGCTTGAGCAAAAGGAAATCATATAACCCAGGATACTCAGTACAGCCCTGAAAATGACTGAAGTGCACCGGAGAAAGCAACAAGCTGTAGCTCTCTTTTAGAAATGGCTTGCTTTTGAGGCTGCTTCTCTCAAAGGATTGAGCTGCCTGAAGATCAGGAAGAGCACTGTTATGAGTCAAAGAAAAGAAAACATCTCCACAGCATCTCCAAAAATTGGACTAATTTCTGAGTGCTGTTTTGTTGGCTAGTCTCAGAACAAAAGTTTTGAGATGGTACTTAAATACTGTAGGGAGTCCAGGGAAGGGCAAAAAGCGTACTGCAGGGAAATAAATGAATGTGTTATGTATGAGAAAAGGTTTGGAGAGTACAATATCTCCAGGACTAGAAAAAAGGTGACAGAAGGGGATCTAATTGCATTATATAGTCCCTAAGGAGGTACATGTAATAATGTATGACAAAATGTGTTCACAGTTGAAGGGAATGAGTAAATAATCCATAGACCTTGTATGAAAGGCAGGAATGAAAAGTTCAGGCCACCCATGAAATCCCTAGTATTTCTCCCAGAAGGCTCTTGACAGCATAAAAACAGGCTAACAAATGAACAAATTATGCTAGGAAATATATATTTATATATACATACACACATATAGGTATATTTCAAGGATTGGAGGTATTAGATGAGCAGAGATGAAAAACATTTGTTAATCTATCATAAATAATGCGCAAGCATAGGTATTGCTGCCTACCTTTTAATCTACACTTTTTCACTTGCCCTGTGCACGTGCCTGCCTTTCCTTCTTTCCCTTCTTTAATTTTCTTAAGCAAGGAAAAGGGCACAGGAGATTGCCCTTTCCGCGTGACACCTGAAGCCTCCTAAGCCTTTTTTCTGTTCAGGTGCCTCAGAAATGCTGTGGGACTGTGAGAGAGAGATGGCCCTTTCTGCCTCCAGTGAGAGGAACTGCGTACCATGGCCCCAAAATATCTCCAGAGGAGCGTCCTCGTTGCCCAAGCAGGAAGGGAGATGTCCTGGTCCATGGTGACAGTCTTCTTCATAACAAGCAAGCATACCCATGCCGTTCTTCCAGTGCTCCCAGGTGAAGGCCTGAATGTGGAAGTCTACGAGGAGAAACCAGACCTGCCCTTTTGGGGCTGGTTCCTCTGAAGAGAGGCACATATCAGTTGAGATTTAAAGGCATGCTTGCCCAAATAAAAATGTAGGGCCTCAGGACTCATGGTAGGTTTTGTTATATGCTTTTTTTCTTTATTCTGCTCAGGAGGAAAAAAAAAAACAACCAACAAACCTGTGGTAAACATGCTGTTTGGAGAGGAACAACAGAACCAAGAGAGTCCATGACAGCAGAGTCATGACATTGCAAACTATATGTTTTTTTCAAAGTGTAGACAAATTGCTGTTGTAATTATGTTCAGCTGCATCAAGGACAGATACGCTTACAGAGGAGATAACAATGATTGCTGCAGGCAAAGCAGTGACACGGTTGAGATTTTTCTACGGGGAGGTTACCCTGACTTTGCACATACCCATGGATCCCCCGAAGTCCAGCTGAGCCCAGCTGACCCACCAGCACAGTGTGTTTAAGGCAAACCAGGTTTGTTTCAGGTAGCCGGAGGCACACAAGAGGGTGACTGCACTTGGCATGGTATTTGCTTTCCATCTTAAATCCCCTTTGAAGCATAACCCAGGTGAGCTGTGCTGCCTGCCCCTCCCTGAAGCACAGCAAAGCCCCTCAATAGCCTCCAGCTGTGCTCGGGGGGCTGTGCTTGCTCGGCTGCACTGGTGACCAGCTTCCACCACCTCAAACCTCTCGCTGGTGGTGAGGCTTGCACTTCAGCAATGCTTTTCATGGAGAATCTCAACACACTCAGCCAGTGTTAGCAGGACAGTGCTCGTCAGCCTTCTCTGAGGGCTTGTCGATGTCGGAAAGGTAGAATAGAAGAACAACCAAAGAGCACCGGTGTTCCTCCCTGAATATTTTCCTAGGATGTTTTAAGACGGCACCTGTGGCATGGTAAGTCAGCTTACGCAGAGCTCCAGCTTCCCAAAGCAATGGGGATTCAGCACTCCTGGATTGCTGTGAAAAATAAGGAGCTGCATGGGGAAGAAGAATGGGGCAAGATTGTTGGTCTAGTTATTTGGGCATCATCTGGTACGTAGGGGTTGCACACCCTAAAGGACTCCATCATAGGCTTTTGTAGATGCACCACATTTAGCAAAATGAAAATGTTTGTGCAGAGATGTTTGTGTTAGCAAAGTTGTTCCAGTGTTATAAGGGTTTTTATTCTGAACTACGCAGGCATTTTGAAATATCTTGAATCTACATCTGAATTTTCTGTGCTAACAGGCACATCTATTTTTTTCTCTTTATGAGGTTTAATTGGTCCAAGCAGTAGAAATGACCTTGTCAGAACAATGAGTTGTTCTCAGATATCTTGAGAAGTGCACAGAGTATGCTGTTAACTGTTGCACTTCATGAGATAGTGCACCTAAATATGGAAAGCTCAGAACTCGTGGACTGTGAATCACAGAGAATGGCTCTTCCTGTGCCTCCTGGTTGTGTAATACCAGCAGACATTATAACATCAGAAAATTAACTTCCCATCACAAATCTTTAAATGTTGCTTTGAACTATATATCAAAAGAAACTGTGTGTCATCTGTCACTTGTGTTCCTTTCCAATGAGCAGTTCCTGTTCCTCAGAACTGCCTCTGCCAAATGTTCCTGTGCTGAGCAAAGAGGAACGGAGTGCCTGGACAGTGGTCCACCAACAGGGCTTCAAGGGTGGCACAGGTACCACGTGTTCGATGGGTCACTGTCAGGTTATGGGTTTGTTTGGCAAAACTGGAAGGTTTCTACGTGACTTTTAATACTTTTGGATGTTAAATCTGAGCTGATGGACTGATCGATGGTGGTTGGCAATGTGGTGATTACTCTGAGTTATAAAAAGGAGAAACTGGTTCTCACTCGGAATTCCCACACAATTCCCACGTGCATAAGGTGTGCTTTATCCCTGATGACGTACTCCTGGAGGTGAAAACCACCCCTGTTTAAATGCTGGAATCCTCAGGTACTGTTCTTTTGAAAAAGTGTGAGATAACCAAAGTCTTTGAGCATGTGCAGAGTAGAAGCACAACAAAAACAAGGGTGGTTTTTTACTATTTTTTTGTTTTTTCTGGGAGCTGTATTTCTGGCATCAATTTTATGCCTTTATGTTTGTTCTCCGCACAGTAGAGACCTATACTGTCACGAGCAGAAATTTGGCATGAGAAAGGTCAGCAAGATGCCTAGAAACGGACTGATAGGACTGCCTGCTCATCCTGGCAAGACCCAAGTCCCTGCAGAGACTTGCTCTGACAGGACCTTCTCTACCCCAGTGCCCCTGGTTGCATTGAGAGAGCCCAAAGTGGAGGATGACTTCCAGGGGTTCTGGTGGATGCTGTAACCACTGGAGGGGATTCGTGTGATGTGTCTGACAGCTAAGGTCACTCTCAGTGTGTCAGCAGGCTGTCTGTCTTCAGTACCAGGATGTTCTTGGGATCTACAATGGCCATAAAAATTAGCAGAGAGAGCCCCTGGAAGGACACAGCCCAGTATCTGCCATTACCTCCATCCTACAGGCAGCTGTGTCCTCCTGCCTGCCCCTGCCCTTAATTCCCCCTTGGGCCATGAGACAGAACCCACAGACCCCCTCACACATTTTTATACGGCAGCATAGCTGCAAGCCACACTAGAGGCTTGTTTGTTTGAAACCCAGTTAACACAAAGCTAGATTGTGCTGGGAAAAAGTCCAATACAATATATTTTAAGGAGCGTCACACTGCTATGAGATTCCATCACTCAAAAATCATGTGATACAAAAAAATGTCCGGCATATTTAATTTTACTTTAGCATAAGTAATTTTGATTTGAGGTAGGCCGCATACCGTCTATTGAAAAAATAATTTATAGACTTTAATTGTAAAAAAGAGAGAAGCCTTTTGCTTCAAAGAGCCCATCAGCAAGCTGTCTCTCCTGTTTTATCAGTAAGCAAAGCTGAGAGCAAATAACAGATGGGTATGTCCCTTAGCGCCAGCAATGAATGTTCATGAAATATAGCACAATCTCCCTCCAGTGTGTTATGCTTTTAACAGTAGTAGTAGGTGTGGGGCAGGATGAATAACTAGCTCAGATCAAAGATCCTTTTGTTTTCCCTGCTAAGAAGATGGCAGTGACTGGCATTTGGGCAATGACTGCATTATTTTGGTGTCATTGCTGAAGAGGGAGACAAACGGCTTTGGCAGACACATGGAACAGATTTCAGGGGGTGATAGGAGCAGGAGGAAGGTTTTTAAGTCTGGATTAGGATTCCCAAAAGAGAACAAAAAAAAATGCCAGCTTTCTTACTGCCACATCAACAGGCAAATGAGCCTGTTGGGAAAAAAAACACCTCAGATTGCATTCCCTTAGTGCTGTGATGTGAAATTTGCAGGCGCAGGGGTGATGCAGGGGGAGAGGGAATTTGCCCTGCTCAGCAGGCTGGATGGAGCAGCCGAGGGAGAGAGAGAGACCACCAGCCTCCCTGGGCACACAGGGCACAGCCTGGGTATGGATGGGGCCTCCGCTAATGCAGCCGGAGCCTTTCTGAGACCCCACACTGGCTCGGCCACCACCACCTGGCTCTGTAGGCACACCTTAAAGGATCGAGACTGGGGTTTGCAAAAGGCATCACGTTGAGCAGGAAGCTGTTTAGCCCCACCAGCAGAAAGGAAGAGAAGGTTTTAGGCACCTTTGCTTAGAAATGAGGGAGGGAAAGGTCTCTGTGTACGTTCAGGGGGCACAGCTCTGAAGGCTGGCAAGGAGGTAAGGGCAAAGGCTGGTCAACGTCTCCCCCCTCCAAACAAGCAAACAAACAGAGAAGGACAATGAACATTGGAGAGGCCACCAGTGTTGTTCTGAGCTTTCCGAGGGCTTGAGGGGATTTTGGTTTCTACCACTACCATGAGAGAGAGGGATCCCAACTCCTTGAACTCCTTGAAAGCTGGGGTTCCTCACTGGTTTAATATTGAGTCAATTTTTGCAAGCAGAGCCACTTGAGCAGAAGAAATTCAGCGTGTCCCTAGGTGGTGAGGGAAACGCCTGCAGGTGACCATGCCATGGGATTTGCCATGGTACAGATGCTGGGTAGGTCTGCGCGTGTCCAGCCTGTGCATTACCAACAGACACATTATAGCTCAGTATTTTCAGCGTATAAATTTCAGGTGAATCTATTTCTTACTTTCCAATTACAAAATGTACAACTGTTTTGCATACATTCATTACCTGTTCGTTTCTGCTTAGCCACTCGGCTGTTATTCCAGCCCTATTTGATAGAAAATGCCAGAGGGCCAGATGGTTAAATGGTGTAAATTAACCAACTCCACTGATGTCAAATGATTTTCATGAGCAGGGATTCTGGGCCCTTGGAGTTCATGTGTTTGTATTCACACACCTGGGTTGGTTCAATAGAATGGGATATATTTGCAAACAACAAAAAAAAACATGTAAATTGCAGCGGTGCTTCAATTGTGATGGTTCAGACTTGGGCTGTGAAATAAATTTCAGAGGCATAGGACTTATTCTGGCCGCTAAAATTTGGACAACTATATCGGGGGAAAAAAAAAAGGAAAGTGGTTTGGATAGAGGCGATGTAAATTCAGATTAAACTCAGGTTCAGATAGAGTTTCACTAGGGTTAGAACCCTCGCGTGCTTGGGAACAGTAAAAATCGAGGACATTGCACTCATTCAGATTAGAGATGAAGGAAAATTTTACATAAAACTGTGAAAACAGCCCAAAACCCTGTGAAACCAAAACCACAGGCTTTTTAGCACTCCTGAAACAGAACAATGAAGAACATTCTATGGAGCTCATGCACCCATTAAAATGTAAACAAGATGATATATTTCTAAAAACAAGATCACAGCATGTTTTGAAGCATAATGCTGTTAAGAACCCATTGTGGAAGCGACAAAATAAAAACCAACACCACCCCACCTCCCCTAAAATAAAGCAAGAATCAGTATCAAAGGATCTAAATATAAGTTGCATACATTACTCTGGACTGAAAATACTGCTCTGGGAAATAAACATGCACTGCTTGAGTGACAATAACCAAATACAGAAATAACAACAAAAAGCCATCTCAGAAAGAGATGAGATAACAGCACAAAAGTTGCAAAAAGATTTGGGGAATTTGATAAGCAGATACACACAAAAGAATTATTTGGCCTTTGTTTTTGCAGTGGTTTTTACACTTAGATTGTTGAAAGTGTATCAAAACAGCTGTAGAATTCCTGTACATATGTTGAACTGGGTTCCTTGGAATATTTTTCATCTTATCAGGGGGAAAGCCTTCCAAATCTATTTTAGTAGCTTTTTTGTTTACTTTGATTTTTTTTGTTCATTCAAAGGAATATTAACTTCTCATGCATGTGTGCCAAAGAGTAACCTGGATTAAAAAAAAAACAGTTCCCCTGAAGAAGAGAGAAAATCAGAGAATTTGGGTTACCAGTACTACATAACTGAATAGTACTCAACTACCTGTAAGAGTTATTTGTATCCATTACATATAAAGAACCAACTGAGGAAAATCTGGTGATAAAACACTATGTAGGCATTATGGGGTTCTGATAGTAAAAAGAGAAAAGCGTGAGTGGTTTATGATATCTTCAGCCTCCCAAGACACTTATATACCTGTATCATGTTTTTCTAGTTTCAACACTTCCATTATCCTATACCACTGTGAGGAGCAACATAATTTTCCTGCATTTATGGCTTGTAGTGGCCAGTCTGGGCACAGGTTTCTGAGGAAGAATGTCCCCCTTAGTGCTATATTTTGCATATTTTACCCATAAAACCGTCACCTCCTTGCGTGCTAAATCCTAGTGTTGTAAGGGACCTGGGGAGATTGAAGATATTTCTTCCAGAACAGCAACCCTCCTGAAGTTCAACAGAACTCCAGGAAAAAAAAAAAAAACAACCCAAAAACCAAAACCCTCACAATACTCTTATTTTTTGTTTAAATTAATTCAGATTTGATGCCCATGAGGTGAGTTTATATTGTTTTCATTTGCAATGGTAGCGATAACATTTCAGAATTTTAGCGGTAGCTTCAATACCGAGAAATTCTGAGTTGTGTCTGCAGACAGACCTGAGGCTGTTTCTCACAGTCCAAAGACACAGAGCATGGATCATCCTTTGCTACCGGTGGACGATGGAGCACTGACTGCTTTTAAGGGCCCCGACTTGCTTTTTTTCTCAAAAATAAAACATCTTCCAGCAAGTCTTACTGCTGGGTTGGAGACCTCTCTGAGAAGAAGGAGCAAACACCAGGAGACTGCTCATCTGTAGCCCATTTGCTTTTTGCTTTTTACCTTCCTCACTGTGGTTTCAGTCAAATTGCGGGCTTGTTAGAGAGTTGCACTGATTTGCTGCTCGTTTTCCTTCCCCACAAATACCCACTAGGTGGTAGCATCAACCCAGCTGCGAGTTCCAGCTCCTGTGGGCATCCCTGGGTGTGCCTCCAAAATGTCGCTGCCGGGGCGATTTCCCTTTTTTTATTTTTATTTTTTTTTGGTGGAAGCAGTCGGTGCTGTTTCTCTTCTGCCCTGCTTCGTGCTGCTTCTGGGGAGGGAGTCTCACCATGAAAAGGTGATACAGGCTTTTTTTAGGGGGGTGAACTGACTCTTAGGACTAGGGATGCACCCACAGCGACCTCACACAGATCAGGCTAAAGTCTGTTCAGAGAAGTAAAACAGAGGAGAATGATCTAATAGATTCTTTTATGCTTTTTTCACCCTTGGTTTACAGATTCATTCCCTTGTATCTTTTGCACCCCCTAATTGTGTCTTGCAGGTTTAAGGTAGACCATAGCTAAGAGGAGGGTCTCTAATAATGTCTCAGAATGAGGTATATTTTAGCAGTTAATAGTTTACAACATGCAATCCTTACTGGTGTTTATATTTACTGTTTGCTTAGAGTCATCACCGGGGACAGAAAGCCTGGCCCTTGTTCTGGATTTGTTTTGTAGTTTCATCACCGTAACTACTCAAAATCAGTATTCTTTCAGAAAGTACAATTTCAAAATGGAGCCAGGAGTTCAAGCTCCTGCTTTTCTTCTTTGGATTTAGAGAATACCTAGAACAAAAAAAAAAAAAAAAAAAAAAAAAAAAAAAAAAATTAAAAATTTCAGTTTTCCAAAGCCAAATGTTACCTGTTGTGTTTCAAAAGACATTTTTCTTTAAAAACTCCTATTTTTGCTGTCCTCAGGACCTTTTTAGGTCATTTAGAGTGGCAGGTATAGCAAAACAGTATGATGAGAAGGGTTTGGGAGATGCCTAGGAAGTTGAGCAGACACTTTAAAATGTTCAGAGGGGAAGGCAGGTTTTTTTTGTCCATGAATAAATAAGAAAAGGCAGTAATGTACTGAAGATTAGTGAGGAATAAGGAAGGATTCTTGTGTGTGCAGTCTGTGTATTGCAGAGAGCACAGTGAATGGATATGGGTCAACGTGCATTTTTCCAATCGTGTCTTGCTGAAGTGTTTCAAATGATGAGATCTTCTTGTTTTCAGTTACATTTTTCTGAAGATAGCTAGGAAATTACATAAAGGCTACCAGTGAGAGTATGTTTAAAAACGCAGATATTTTGCTCAGAAGGCAGGTAGTGACAAAATTAAAGCTCTATCTCAACCATACTAATGAGGTGCAATTGCATTGCAGTCTTTAATTACATGATGACTTGGACCAGGTCCTCAGTGCGTATAGATTGCTGTAGCTTTATTAAGGCCACTGCCAGTGTACTCTAACAGAGAATGTGACTCCCTCTCTTGAACAGAGCAATTTTCTGGAGAAGTGCATTCATTTGCTTGAATTAAAAGAAGTGATAGGTATAAAATATTTTAATGGCTGCTACGTGTAGCAGGTGACACAAACTCACCGAGAGCAGCGCACCAGGAAATCTGCTTTTATTATATTTCACCATTAAAGACTGATCGTGTACTTAAAGCCTGTATCATCATCCATATGCACTAGGGGCAGAGCCCTGGAACCCATTTTTGGCCACCAGCTGCCTAGCTGTGCAGTCTCCCCATTCCTTTAATGTGTCATTTTATAGGGCTGCCCCGGAGCCCTCTTCAAGTATTATTGCAGCGTTTCTTTCATAATACCTCTGACACGCCAGGATGCAAATCCAGCTCTACTAACGCCTCAGCCTATTTTTGTTTCGCATCAGCAGTTAAGGGGAAAGAAGCTAAATCTAATATTTCCAGCCCTCCCCATACAATTACCTTGATTATAAATACATAATGGTTTTGGATTCCTGGTGCCGATTGGATGCAGGTTCCCTGTGAGCGTTGCTGTTTGCTGTTAAATGCTGACCAGTTTCCAACAGCCCAGTAGGCAGTAGCCTGGCGTGAAGCTACCCACTGGGTCACACCTCTCCAACAGTCAGCTGAGGTGCTGGTTTTAAGAAGAAGACACTGCAGAGAGGACCCAGGTAGACCCCCATGACCCTGTGCTTGCCGCCACACGCACGCCCCTCCTGTGTGTCTTAATTTTTGCACAAAAACTTTTTGGGTTTTTTTTTTTAAACTTGCTGGAGCTTAATTAATAAACATGACAACTAAGTGAGAGTTGGCACACAGCCCCCCTTCCCATCCGGCACATGGGCATAGCAGGGTAATTGTAGTTATTTACATCTGGCATCCAGCTGACTGAACTAACTGCACAGTATCTTTTTTTTTTTTTTTTTTTTTTTTTTTTTTAAAATTTACCTCTTTTATGCCAAAGAATCTCATTAAACTAAGGTGGGAATTTTGTTGCTTTACCTTTTATGTCCATTTTAGTCAGTGGATTGGGCAGTCATGCTTGTAATTGAATTATGAGCTTCATCCTGTCTCCAAATGAAGTCTGTGTTGCTGGTAACTAAAGCAACCTAAGGGCTACTAGATATAATGACTCACTTGAAATAGTTTGATGTGGATTCCAATTCAGATAAGCAACCAGTATTTCATATTTGAAGCTTATCTTGAATTCTCTGGGTCTGGAAAACTAAGTTGTTGTCAGACTTCTTTAAAGATTTCTTGTGCTTCTGAAAATACATCTTTAGATCTCATTGAAAATCATAAATAAAGAAAAAGATAAAAATTAACAGAGTAAACTCGTAAATATATTTTTTTCATATCTTGACAGGGTTCATTAAAAAAGTATTAAAAAAAAACAAGTATTAAAAATCAGGTTATTTGTCATGTTCTAAAAAATTTTAGAAGATAATTTTCCTGGTGCAAAATGAAAGTATTTCTCCTTACCATTTAAACACTGGACTACACCATAGAAAAAGTAATTTTTTTTTTTTTTTTTTTTTTTTTTTTTTCTCTCTTGGAGTAGAGAGGCTATTAAATTAAACAGGTTAATGTGGCTGCAGCATTTCACCCCCTGCTATCCCCGCAGCCATAGTAAATCTGCCACCTGTTTATTTCCATAAAAATTCAATTACAGCACCGCCGGTTTATTCTTCTTATGCGAGCTGTTAACTTCGGGCAGTGTCAGGCTCAAAGAAGTGCGTGGCCCCTTCCTTCCCAAAGCTGTTCTTTCTGATGCACCTCCTTAGCTGGTAGGCTGGGTTTTTTTGATGATTTGCTGTGTATCCCAGCCCCACAGCACTCGAAAATGAGAGATGAGATTTCTGCCGTGGTGGCTTGCCCCGATGGTGCAAAGGCAAAGCTACACGTACACACAGTCACACACAGAAACACACACACACCTCATCCCAGGCAGTAGGTGTGCCCTGCAGGGCACGAGCCGAGAAGAACTGGCTGGAAGCCTGCAGCAGCAGCAGTCAAAGGAGCTTAGCAAAACAGGCTAATGACTGCCACGGTAAACCAGCAATCTTTTAAAAATCATGCTTTTATTCTCTCCCTCCCTTCATCTTTCCCAGCTTCCCCCTTTGGGAGACACAAACCCAACCGTACTCTAACAATGAGGTGTTGACTGATGTTCCCCTTTGTATTTGGGCTATGGCAGGTAAAATATAGTCTTTACAAGACCATCCTTGAGACGTTGAATCAGTTGCAGTCAGGAAACGACACGGCTGGAGTAAGGCATTACCTAGAGCTGTGTATTTTACTTGCAGAAGGTCCTCCTGCTGGGGTAGACCCTGGTGAGCAGGGAAGGTGCTGGGCAGGGGTGAGGGACCTGGGCTGGCTCCGTGCTCCCTGGGGATGCTCACCTGGCTGCCACAAGAACTGGAGGTGGGTGGCAGGTCCAGAAGGGGAAGGGGAAGACATAAAGGAAAGTCTCCTGGCAGACTTGTTTCATGATATCACTTTGTCCCCTCAGTCCCCAAGGGAATGATAACACTTCTCCATTTTATACAAGGTTTAGAAAGCATTGGATGAAATATGAGTACTGTTAATTTTTTTTATTTTTTTTTTAACCACAAATCCCACCATTTCTGCAGCTTACAGTTTCAAAATCTATTGTGGCTTTTCTCTCCCTTATTTCTGGTGGGAAAAATAACTTGGAAATATTATTCTTCCAGCAGTCTAAATTCTGGTCAGATGTTCGATTTTTTTCCATTTCATCATTGCTCCCTCCTCTCCCTCCTCCTCCTTATTTTGTGGTCAAGAGCTTTTGCTTCTGCCAAAAGCAACAGTTTTAATGGTGAGCTTCAAGGTCAAAATTCAGAACAAGAAACAGCGTGTGACTCTGAAACAGAGTACATATGCTGTCATCCTTGGTGCTGGTATTGCTGCTGGTAGAGGCATTGTGGAAATTAAAGACCCTTCAGTATATGGTGGTTGTTGGGAAAGCATTTAAGGCATTAAGGAAATAAGCAGGGTGCTCTGGGTGCAGAGAAGGGAAAATCATTGGGTTAAGTCTAGAGGCTGGAGACTGGGATAGCTTCATTTTAAAAGTTGCAGTAGTTGGAAGTGCCTCTTTTGGGCCTTAAACAGAGATTCAGGGGCTGAATTTCTCCTGCCCCATGTCTTGCTGTGCCCTGGAACACTGCAATTGGTCACCAAGCCTGTGATTTCTCTGCTGCATCCATCCCCTGTGGCAGAATTTGGCAGAGGTACAGGCTGTTCTGCATTGGGCGAGACAAGGAACGCTTGGGCTTGCAGAGCTCTGGGGAGAGACTAGATTGATTAACCATGGCGCTGTGGCAAAAAGACAAGTATTTTCCTCAAAAAAACCAAAAACAACCCACTACAAAATGAACATTGGCTATAAAAACCTTATTGCCTGTTGCATGATTCTTTTTGATGCTTACAAACGTAGACTCACCCACCTTGAAAATGTTTTCGGACTGGCTCCTTCAGCCTAAGGTCAGTCAGGAGAGCATGCTCTGAGGCTGCCTTCTCATCCTCCAGTGACCTGAAGGCTGCTGTGATGGGGTAACTCTCCATTGCACCTCTCTGAAAGGGAGAATGCTCTTCCTTCATCCTATTTTCCAGGAAAATTCTAGTTATAAATCAACTATGCTACATTTGTATGGGAAATCTGGAGTACAGGGAAATAGTGCTAGTACCAAATTGCATGGTTTATAGCTTGTGTGTTCAATAGCCTTTGGGACAAAGACTGTGTCTACTTTCATGTACTTTTTCTGAGTTTTTCATAATTATTTATGTATTACGTATGACCGATGCATTGCTCAAGTTGTGTTACACTAACAGTATTTGGAAGCATTCATATTTTTTTGTTTTACTATTTTCCCCTCCAGAGTATGTCCTAAGGAGAAGAATTATGTTTTAGAACTTTGTGAAACTATTTAAATTTGGAATTATAATGATATTTTCAAAGGATAGTTAAGAGACAGGAAATAGGTTTCATATCCATATCATAATATATTGTCAGAACCAGATGCAGATGCATTGTCTTTGGATACCAAATTTATAATCTGAAATACAGTTAAAGAATAAGATTTTTTTTCCTTCTGGCTGGTTAGATTCATCCAAATAATATTCTAATGAATTTCTTCAGTCCCGACTATCATCATAGGCCAAACTGAACAAGCAATTTATGCCTCTGCTTACATTTAAGAATGGCAATTGACTTGAATGGGGTTTCTTTACATGCTAGAGTTCAAGTTTGCCTGCTGGTTCAAGGATTCGCATAGCCACATTTAAGTCAGAGTAAATGTTTGTGCAGGAAGGAGTTCTTGGCAGGAGACAGAGCACCAGAATTTGATCTTCCTGCAAAACACGGCACAGCAAAATTTTTGCTGTTTTTGTTGTTGAACAGCAAGGGCTTATTTTTAAAAAAAAATAAAAATTTGTGATGATGTGTTTGCTCTTGCTGCAGGTGATCTGAGGTGGCACGGACTGTTATGAAACTGCTCGAATCTTAAGGCTATGTTATTTGGATTAATCTATCACAAGCTATGTTAGAAAGTTTTTTGAGGAAATGATTTAAAAAAAAAAACCCAAAACACTGAACAGTTTCCAAACCTTTCCTATTTGGGGGATTTTAGGGTTTAATTGGCAGCTTTAACATCAGTTCTTAATAAGAATGAATAACTAATTTGTTATTTTACCATTCTATAGCAATGGTCATTGTCGTGGAGGGGACATTTTCCACATGATCTCTGAGCAAAGAAAGTATATCTTTCCTTATATATGTTCCTTATATCTTTTATAAGGAAGAAATGACCAAGTAGCCCTGTGAAGCTTTAAAAACTCAAAATGTTTTGCAAGCCATACACAAGTAGTATTCATCCCTGTTGAAGTGTGGCCTTCTGCAGGATAAAACGTGGCAACTCTTCAATACAAAAATGAATGACCATCTAGTGAATATAGATTCTAGGGGCTATAGTAAGGCAGTGTGTAATTACACAAGCTACCTGAAAGGAAGTTGTAGAGAGGCAGGGGTTGGTCTCTTCTCCCAAGTCACAGGTGATAGGACAAGAGAAAATGGCCTCAAGTTGCACCAGGGAAGGTTCAGATTGGATATTAGGAAAAAATTTTGCACTGAAAGGGTTATCCAGCATTGGAATGGGCTGCCCAGGGAAGGGGTTGAGGCACCATCCCTGGAGGTGTTCAAAAGACGGGTTGACATGGTGCTTAGTGACATGGTTTAGTGATGTTTTTTTGATCAGGATTAGGTTGATGGTTGGACTAGATCATCTTAAAGGTCCCTTCCAGCCTAGACAAGTCTGTGAATCTATGATTCTATGGTCAAAGAAAACAGAGTCCCCTTTTATCACAGAAAATTCTTTTTCATAATGAAGAGTAATACAACTTTGGGATTTTTTTTCTTTTTATTTATTGTGTTGCATTTATTGTGTTTTGGTTTGCTTGGTTCCTTTTTGCTATAGAACAGCATTTTATGCTCTTTTTATGTTCTTTTATGTACATTCTATTTCTCAGCCATTATCCTTTCATGTGACCTAATCACCTAAAAAAAAAAAAGTATTAATGCATTTAGTAAAAGTCCAGACTTAGGTATTGTATTTATTTTAATTCAAACAGGAACTGTGTAACTGTTCCTGTTTGAGTTAAAGTGTCTGGATTCAGATGATTTGAGTTTCACCAATTCCTCTCGGAGTTTTCTGGAAAAGGGGAATGTTAATTTATCATGCCTAACTTCCTGGGAGAGTATTAATAGATGTTACAGAATGGAAATATGTTACTATTTATTGACACTAACATTCCTCAGGCTGCTTGTAGGAAACCTTCTTTCCCATTATCTTCCACTCAAGTTTATTTATTTTCAGCCTACCAGATACATTTATTATTTGCTGTCTGCAGCTTCTTTACAAGCAAAAATTTATTTTAACCTTTATTTGGACATATTTGCTCTTAACTAATCCATACTGAGTGCTTTTTGTCACCATACAGTCTAGATTTATTTATATATAGTTTATTCTTGTGCTTTTTGGGTAAACAAAGTTCAGTGCTGGCTGAATCCTAAGCACTGTCCTGGTGAATAGGTGGCTTCCATCCAGAATGGAACAAATAGGACATCTAGAAGAAAGAACATGGGAATGCTCTCAACAGATTTTTCCAAGGGAGAAAAAGGGTCCATAATGATTTGGAGATTGCTTCTTATCATCAAAAAAAATATTTGGAAAAGAGAAAGGTCATCTTTCACTTCACCATGTCTAGAAACCAAAGATGGATTTTCTCAGATTAGGTAAAGAGAATGCAATCAATGGCTTATCAATGCTCCAAAAATAAAACAAGTCTTGAAATTGTTGCATTCACCAGTCGAGAGCAAGACACTTACTTCCCAACAGTTCACTGATCACACTTAACTATCCTTATATATGTAGCCTGAAATTTAACTATGCAAGAAATCCACGTGAGTGGAAAAGTTGAAGCTTGAAGGACGTGGTACAAATATTTTAAAAATGTGAAGCATATACACGTGGAAGGGGGGAAACTGTACTTTTTAAATTTTCTTGTTCTTTTTTTTTCTCTATTTTGGTTACAGTAGGTGGCACAGGTTACAAGAGCAGGTAAAATGTTTCCATTAGGAATATGTTTTCTAATCTGAATCTCCATGCAATTGTGAAATTAATGAACTTTAAAGCAGTGAAAAAAAGAATAGATAAAAAGGTAGCATCGTGCCCACAATTTTAAGGGTTATTCTTGTTCCTGTTACCTTTAAATTGTCTTTTAAAATTATTTGTTTTAGCAATTGGTGAAGAAAAAATTGCTGAGCATTTACAGCATGGCTCAATCTACTCTTGCTTTCTGTGAGGAGCAGATGCCACTGCTCTTCTTCAGGAGTAACTGTGAATGTACTGGTGAACGGTTGCTCAGAAGAGCATCCAAACAGAGTATCCCATCCAAACAACTGCAGGATGCCTGCCAGCTCTAACAAATAACCACTGACAGCCAAAACCTCGGGTGTTTGTGGGCAACATCAAGGTGACAACAGCCTGACAGAGCTTGTCTGTCACTCCAGAGAGAGCTAACACGTTCTGAGACTTGTGAGCTTTAGGGGGTAATGACTATAAAGCCTAGGAGGTCAGTTTCTCTGCGTGTACCTTCCCAGGACAATCTGCAGCCTAAACACTGGCTTCCTGTAAGTTTTGGATCACAACTTTATGGAGGTGTGAGGATGAACAGTGACATAGAGGACTGGAATCAGTGATTTTGTGTTTTAACACTTTGGTTGAATTTTGCTACTTGAAAAGCAGGAACACAGCTGATGAGAATTTCAGATAGAATATGGAAATCTCCCTTTTACTTTTTTTTTTAAGTTTCACTAAAAGTTTTCCGTCAGTGGTAAGACTCCTAGCATAATTAAGCTAAATCAATGACTTCTGTGTGCTCTCTAGCAGCAGTGATGGACTCTGCTAATCAGCTGTAGGCTAATTATCCTCCACCATCCACAGCTGAAATGACTAAATCCACCAGCCTGGCGCACCTGTACAGCTTTAAGTAATTAAACCGGTACTTGTTCTCTGCTTTTTAATTGGCTAGGTGAAACACAATCAGTAAACTGCTGTGATGGTTTCTGGCTGTTGATGTAAATGAAGGAGTTAATAAAGCTTCAAAGGAAGCCTCTCTGCTTGGGTGCTGTGTCTGTGCTCCAGACAGAAGGAACAATGTGTGAGAGCAGTGGATTCTCATTTCCAGGTCACGCAGCAAGATGGTGGGCAGAGGTGAGTAATGTTTTGGGGTAGATTTCACTAGTATTGCAAGCAGGAGGGAGAGTGGATGATTGTGGGTTACTTTGAGAGAGTTCCCAAGTTGCTGGAAGTTCACCGGGTTAGGTGTCAAACTGGCACCATGCAAAACATAGTTGGTGTTTCTCAGAGTGATTACAGCTGAAAAGCTCCAATATGCCACCATTTGGAAAGCAATATAGGCTGGTGATGTCTTAAGGCTGTACTTTGTGTCAAGCTTGGGCAGGATTTTGAAAGCAAGTATCTTCACTGATTTCATTCCTTTTAATGTATTGTGTAAACAAATTAGTGTTTGTTTGTTTCTGTTAACTTGTGTGAAGTTGAGATGTGAATATGACCTTCATTTGATCTAGTCAACTCATTCTCTAGTGTCCGGAGTCAAAGCTGATTATGGGTGGCAGGCTTTGAGGTTTATGGTATGCAGCATGAGGCAGAATTGCCTGGTCTGAACTTTTAAGACCTGTCAATGCCAAGACAGCCAGAATGTTGATCTCCAAGGATTGTTTTGCTTGTGCATGGTGCTGTTTTTGCTTTGTGGGACTTTTAAGACCTGTCAATGCAAAGACAGCCCAGAATGTTGATCTCCAAGGATTGTTTTGCTTGTGCATGGTGCTGTTTTTGCTTTGTGGATGTACTCTGTATTAACGTGGTGTGACTGGTGTCCCTTGTGGGCACCACCCAGAAGCCTACTGGAGGTATTTCTCCCCAATGAATTTATCTCAATGAGTAGCAGGTTGTATAAATGCACGTTGTAGGAATATCCTTTGCCTTCTGGAGTTAAGGGTGATAACAGGTCCTTTTGAAGTGGTAATTGGTCCAATGGCTATTTAAGCAGAAGTCCTTACAGGATGTGTAAGCATTGCTGATTTTTAAACCCTCATCTCTAGTTTCTTAATAGAGAGATTGCATGCCTTGTTCTTATCTTGGTGTTGATAGCAATTCTGTCCTAACTTTTCTTATTATCGCTTTGTTCTAACTTGGCAAAACTTACTGCAAAAATGTTTCACAGACTTAGAGATTTTTTTTTCATTAGACACTTGCCACTGGGATCTGATTTTTTCTTCATTCAGGTGCTCCTTTATCTATGAAAACTTGCTGTAAAATGTAATTAAACCAGGCCCTTGATGAGATGGAGTGTGTCAGAGGGTGTTGTCCCTCAATTACACGCATGAGGACTGAAGTCATGTCTCTCTGAGACACAGCAGAGCTGTCACACTCTTGCTGCAGACCAGGGTCGCGTGGGCTGGGCAGTTGTGTTGGGCTGGAGAATCTCATGGGGAAAAATCACCTTTCTGTCCTGGCAATAGAGATTTTTTTTTCATTAGACACTTGCCACTGGGATCTGATTTTTTCTTCATTCAGGTGCTCCTTTATCTATGAAAACTTGCTGTAAAATGTAATTAAACCAGGCCCTTGATGAGATGGAGTGTGTCAGAGGGTGTTGTCCCTCAATTACACGCATGAGGACTGAAGTCATGTCTCTCTGAGACACAGCAGAGCTGTCACACTCTTGCTGCAGACCAGGGTCGCATGTTGTGTTGGGCTGGAGAATCTCTTGGGGGGAAAAATCACCTTTCTGTCCTGGCAATAAAAGCCATTGTGTTGTGCGATGATGGTCTATGCATCCTACTGCCAGTACTTTGTCTAGCCTGTAGCTAACCAATACTGACAGACGTTGTCTAAAGATCTAGCCTGTAGCTAACCAATACTGACAGACTAAAAGCCATTGTGTTGTGCGATGATGGTCTATGCATCCTACTGCCAGTACGTTGTCTAAAGATCTAGCCTGTAGCTAACCAATACTGACAGACAAACCATCAAGGACCAACACTGAACGCAATCAGGCATGCTGGAAAGTTGGGTGAAGGTGGTCCGTGTCACACTAGGTGACAGGGACTGAAACAATTAGCTAAATTCTGAGAAAGCATACAAACTTAAATGAATGTGGTCAGCTTGCTGGAAGGGGTAGCGAAGGGTGGAGGAAGCTCATCTCTAAAGTTACCCCAGGGGATCTGAAAGACTAGAACAGCTAATGTGACACCAACAAATATCCAACAAGCTTTAATACCAAGAGGAATTTTAATTTGTCTTCCTGGAGAGGGTCAGAGACAGGCAATGGGACCAGGACAGTGGTTATCAGAAGAGTTTTTTACCTTAGCTTATGTATTATTTATAGTTATCTAGATTGTCTTCTGGGCAATACTTGGGCCTACATGTGTGATACATATGATTTAATCAGAATGTTTTTCTTCTTGTCTAAAAGAACCACAGGTGAAATTATTTTGTGATGAAAAGTTTTCACTTGCATAACTCTTAAATAGAAGAGATTCTTTATAAGGTGGCTATGATATCCAAGCTGCAGGCATGTTTATCCTGAGGGAGAAGTGCATAAATATAGCACAGGTGACACATGACAAATATCTTTTCAGCCAACAAAAGTACGTTTGCAGTAAGAATAAATTTGCTTGGCAATTTTAACTTCGAATGATTGCCATCCCCTCACCCACAGGAAAATAGGTGAACAAAACAGAGTTAAACTATACTCTGATGTCCAAATTAACACTGGAACATAATGAGAGGTCCCTGTCATCTAAGCTGTACCCTTTATTGCAGCTATGGCCTTAGAGCAAAACTGTTACTTCATGGGGGCAGTGAAGTAGAAAATGTTTTGGGGGAGATGTGGTGCAAGCAAAGCTCAGGGCTTCCAGACCCCAGCTCCTGTGAGGCACTGCTGTATCACAAAAACGTGGCAAGTACTGAAATCAAGCTTTCTGTGGCAGTTTGTGTTGAAAGGATGTGTTTTGACAATGAAAATTAAGATGCTTGTTTAGAGTAAAGTAAGAAAAACATCTTGCCTTAATTTCAGGATTTTTGGATTATTTTATTTTCCATGTAATAGATCCAAAACAAACAAAACCCTCAGCATTTAAGTTTTACTTTGGTATAATTAGACTTCACTGTGTCAGAAGCATTCCTTTAAGCTTATTAAAATGCAGTGGCTAGATCTTTCTCTTTGTAATACTTTAGTAGGATAGCCAGGTAGCCATATAATAATTTATTATTTGTTTTTTTAGCAACCACCAAAACAAAGAACATAGCAGATATTTATAATTGTTCCCAGTGACAGCTTATTGAGAATCCTTTTTAATGGGTTTTGAGATTGTTTGAGGGAAACTGACTTTATTTGGAGTTAGACATATACTATCGTAAACAAATGTCTATCACATCGGAACATGAATTATTTGTGTAAGCATTTTGGTCTATGATCTTCCGGAGGAGAGATGCAAAGGCCCTTCCATTCTGATCTGAAGAGATCTGCCAATATGGCATTTTGTCTGGGCTTCCTCAAGAAGGAGCTTGAATTGTGCTGGTGGGAAGCTTTTGCTGCCCAAGCTGTACCTACTGTTTGGTTTCGGAGAGCTCTAGTCAAAATGTCTGTTCATTCACAATTAAATCTTACATGAGGATGCATTCACTTTGCAGCTGTGAAGTTGTTTAAAACCCTTGCTCTCTCTTTAAGCATGCCAGGTAAAATTTTCTCTTTTGTAGTTGCTTTATACAGAAGCCTCTTCCCAGATTTACTATAATTATTCTTCTTTTACACTATGTCCATGAAAATAACTTTAAATTGTGTATATTTTCCATACATAATAATTGGAAAATAGCCCTAAAAATGAAAAGGTAAAGCATCTTTGCAAAATACCTACTTCTAACTACTTTTAAAGCAACTTGTGTGCACTTTGTGCTAGGTATTATTCTTATCTTTTGTTCTATGTCATGCTGTTGTTTTTATTTTAAATGGTGTAGTTCATGATGTGCTTATAATGGAAATTTAAAAACAATTTTTCCATTCTTTAAAATGTCTTAAATAATTCTATAAAATTTCTCTTCTATATAAGTATTTTTAAAGCTGGCTGAAGGTAAGAGCTGCATTTTGCAGATCAGATGTTAAATAGACTGCTTGCTTATGGTCTTGGAAAGTGTGAGAGAGATTCCGATTTAAATTAGAATTATCTTTTCTTCAGTTACTGAAGATTTTTTTTTTTCTCAACGAGTGTTTTTTGATCTGAAATCTTTCTTTCTCATCTTGGATGTGATTGGGGTTAGGGCAGGGCACAGGATAGGAGTGGGTAACAGCATAAAAACTAGTTTAAGTGAATTAAGTTAGGCTGGTCTGGAAAAATAGTTACGGTTGGTCATCCCTCTGAGATCAGCCTTGATGAACTCTCATTAGATGTTTTTGTGGAAACTGGTGGCTACTAATGGAAGAATGTTTTGCAGGTATCTAGAACTCTTAAATTGCAGTTAAGTCAGTTGCAGGGAAGCCTTGCAAAGTCCTAATTAGGAGTGCTTGAAGACATAAGAATTTCATATGTGCTGCAACTTGCACTTGCAGCAGTGTGACAAACTGTAGTCTATTTTTAATTAACATAATAGGATAAACTCTGTTTTTAGAGTTTTTAATCTTCATTGAGACTCTGAGAATATCAATCACAGTTTACTTGGTGAATTCTTGGTTTTGAGCAGCAGATTCAGGGCTCTAATTTGTTGCATGAAGTAGTTTTGCCCTTTATTGTTGTTTTTAATTAAAACAAATTTAAGCAGCCAACTGTACTCTATATTATCAGGGTTAGTTACCCTTTTAAATGTAGAATCATGTCAGCAATCCTAATCGTCTATCTCCTGCTACATTTTATGGACTACCTAAGAGAAGAAACAGCAGTAGTGTATGTTGGTTTTTTGTTTGTTTGTTTTTAAGGTAGCTTGCAACTCTTCTATTGGTGTAATTAAGTCAAGTGAAGAGTTGTGGGAAGGCTATTCTGGATAAGGGCTAGAGAAGGCCATGAATGCAGATTTTCAGGGAGGGGTGGGGTAGGTAAGGAATTAAGCACAGAAGCTGATGTCCTTCCAAAGAAGTCTATTCAGGCTTTACAACCTGCAGTCTCAACAAATGAGGGGGCAGGGGAGCTGCTTCAAAGGGGGAGCTGGTATAGTCCTTTAGCCCAGCAGAACGCTGGAGCAGAGGAAGCAACAGAGGTGGTATTTCACCACTTTGGGAAAGAGGGAATTAAAGCATCCATGCGAGTTTTCTGCAGAAATGAGGTAATGGCAGAGGTTTGTACAGGTGATGTTATGACATGGGGAAAGCATGCAGTTTCTAAATGAAAAATGAGTCCTTTCATGTAGGGCAGAGCAGATGTTTGAATGCTTTTTATATGATGTGAATGAAGTGCATCATTGTGTATTGACTCCTGCTGTTCTGTGAGTTGTAGGAATAATATGCCAAGGAGCAGTTTCTTTCCTGATTTGGGCATTGGAAATTTTGGATATAAAACGTTTACTTTGTGGCTGATGGTAGATGTTTGTCACTCCCTCTTTCAGTATTTTGAGGTTACAAACTAATCTTAGTTTGTAATTAAACTATTTGTAAAAGCTTAAATATGAAAAAAAAAAGAAAATCTGCTGGTTATGAAAACTGTACAACTTTCTTCCTAAATATGAAAAAGAGATTGTGATGCTTTTGCAGGTAAAGAACACCAAAGATATGTGGTGTTTGATAGAAGTTATCACTTTCTCAGATATTCTTTCTCTACTTGCTATTAATTATCCCAGTTCATTTTTTGTGGTCAAAACATGCACTTTCTACCTCTATATATGCATTATTGTATCATCCCTTCATTCCCTGACTGTGTTTGGACAGGAGTGAGGGAGAAGTGTGGGGGTGCCAGGAAGCAAAGCAATTACAAAATAAGAAAACAGGTTTGTTACCAGCCTACAGGCAGTTAGATGTTATTTGTTCTACTGCGAAGCAATTAATGGATAAGACTGCAGGAAATATTTAATTGAGTATTGATTTAAAACAAAATTGGTGCTCACTTAAGAAGTTGCATTCTGTTGAACTGCCCTTATCTGGGGCTTAATATAGACTTTCAGACAACAGTGATAATTGATCTGTATATGACCTTTGCCTTTCTTTTAACCTCCTGGAGAATCAAGATAGGGAACTTCTGGGGGATCATAACTGGCAGTGTTTGTAAGGTGTTAGTATAAGATTATAGATGTGAATTACGATAATTCTGATTATATAATAATGTTTTTTCATCTTAAAAGCACTAAACTGTCATCTGTACTACCTTCAAACTTCAGCTGAAGGACCTTTGTAGTGTTTAAGCACGTATTTAAATACTAAGATGTGTAGGGATGTTCTTGAGTGTGCACTAAATGTCCTGATGAATTCAGACATTGTCCAGGAACAGGGAATGATGATGCTTCTGAAACACGTGGTTGCATTTCTTTAAGTTCTATTTCTCTCAGCTCTTGTTTGAGAGCTATTTCACGTGTATGTGAGGGCCATTATTATAGGACAAACAGCAGAATGAGAGGTCACTGACCCATTCTATAGCAACGTCCTTGTTTTCTGAATCAAGACAAATGTATGATTATCTCTGACTATTTTTGTGCGTAATACCTATACTCAGACCTGCGGGTGGCGAAACTGGGGGAGCTTCATACAGCTGGAAGTGTTTTAAAGCAGTGCTGCTCAGTAATGGAGTACTGAAAACTCCACCATTGCTAATCAGCGATCAAGAAATGAATCATCCTGATGTGATTAACAAGGATGCTCACTGCTAGATCAGGGAACAGCATCCTCTCTTCTCTTATCTCTTACCCGACTTTGATTTTTTTTTTTTTTTTTTTTTTTTTTTCCCCCTGCCTCAGATGCAGAGGTGTAAGGGGAACAGAACCTGAAATGGGAGTGCCAGGGGAGAAGTTTGTTGGAGGCATTTCCCATATACCCAGTCCCAGGGAAACACCTGCTTGAGAATGAAGGAGTTCTGCTTGCTTCTTGGGCACAAAGACTAGTTTCCTGACAAACCCCTTCTTTTTTTCCAGGGAGCAAAGGAAAACTGGTTTTTTCTCCACCCCTTTTTTTTGTGTGGCATGTTTGTCTCCTTTAGTTTTTCATTGGCTTTTGTCAAATTATCATCTTTGCACACCCTTATCTCATACAGCTTACCTTCTACTTCCAGCTAAAGTTGAATATGTAGTTTTAGTCACAAACCTTAAAATATTGATGACAAACATTAACTGACGTTAATTATAGTATACATGTAAATCTTAAAAATATTTCTGAAGCAAAATAAAAATATATTGCCTAGTGGCATTTGTAAATGTCAAACAGACTGATAGGCTTTCTGTCTGTCTCTATCTTTTCAATGTCCAGCTAGATTTTAAAAACTCATTGCATCTTTCCTTGTGCTGCTATTTCTCTGGATTTCACCCTCATCAGTAACAGTGTCAGCACAGATGAAAACGTGAAGTATTGCTCCTAGGGAGCTCTCTCCAAATTTTAAGTTTCTACCATGCACAGTAGGCTAGCTCAGAAGACATTGCCTATCCTAAACTACAGAAAGATTAGTATTTTATTATTATAAAATGTATGAATTGCAATTTCATAATGCTGCCTACTTAGAAATCCACTTACTGTATGCACGTCACTGGGTATTACCCTAACCAGATGTCTAATGATATTTAGTGGTGTTTACTGGTTTGTAGATGTGAATCTTGAGCAGAGGGACCCAAAATTATTCAGAAATAACTCGTCTTAGTGTTGCATCCTCTTCCCCTGAATAGTTTAAAAAAGGAGGGGGGGAATAATTGACCCATGTGAGTTTCCGTAATGAATTGCCATAACTGAGGGTGGAAGACTGAAATTCTGGCTCTCAGACTTCTGCATTTCAATGTTTCCTGTTAATAGCAAGGTGAATAATACACTGACTCCTCCTGTTACATGTAATTCAACAAATGCTCCAATAGCATGAGTGTTGCTAATTATGATGGATTAATACTGGACCAATCACGTCTTAACTGGCATGCCAAAGGATTGAAAAAGTACAAATTATCTTTCAGATAGAGGGGAAAAAAGCAATTGAGCAAAAGTAATAAGCCCAGACTTGTCTTCATGTTCCATTCACTTTCTCAAGTATATTTATTAAGTTCTTTTGCCTCCAACAACCCCAGGAAACTAAACTTGACCTAGGCTGAATTAACTTACAAAGTTGAACGTAAGTTTCTGTGTTCAACAGCTAGATATCCCCCTGCCTGGAGCAGCTGTCAGGCTTGGTATTCCTATGCTGAGAGGGGCTGAATGATGATTTAACTAGATGAAGAGAACTAATGCAGCTATTCTGTGATCCTGAATGCTCTGTATTCCCTAAGCCTTCTGCAAATGCAGCTTGAGAGTAGAAAAGCTTTTTTTGCTTTAGAGTCTATCTTAAGTTTCAGGGAAAAACACTAGTGTTTCATTCTTACTCATATATTTTCATAATACTTTGAGCCTTGTGATTTTGGGGAGAAAGGTGTTGCCAGTCAGTGCCCACTCTGAAACACCATTTCTGCTACAAAAGCAAGGAATTAGCATACATTATACTTGTCCAGGAAGACAGCACCTGTGCTTCTGCCCACACATTCATGAGTTCTTTTTACATAACTTTTGAAAAATGCTGTGCTATTACATACTGAGTGTCAGAGAAGGACAAGGTCACGGAGAAGAGCATGGCTGATGTCTTCAGATCATCCAGGGTTATCTTGGAAGTTAATGTGGGAGCGCATGAGAACAGTGACCTGATGCTTGAGAAATGGCAATTCATAATTTATGCTGGATAATCAGTACGTGACAATGAGCTTCAGTACTGCAAAGATCACTTTGCTTTTAATAGTCTGATCTGTTCCATGGTTCTTCTCCAACCACCCACCTGACATGGATAAGTTCAAATAGATGTCCACATAAACACAAATGCAGTTTGTTTCCCACTGGAATGCGGGATCCAGTGGGAAGTTTGCCCAAAACTGTTTTGAAAACACACATGGGGGAAGGATTTATTTTTTTTTAACCTTAATGTGCTTTGTCTGTGGAAGGGCAGAACAGATTGTTTGTTTGATTATTCATGAGACAAAAAGGCTCTTCTACACTACACTGGTACCAGTGACCCTTTATGAAAGGAAAAAAAGCCAGCAATATTCAGTGTTAATAACTGAGCACAAAGTGATGCAAATGTGCACCTCAGTGCTGCCTCTGGGTAAATATAATCCCAGGCACAGGTTGCTTTGGCATTTTATGCATTGATGAGGGATTGACTGTAAGAATCATTAGTTGTGGGAAGCATTGGGGTCTTTTCTCTCTGGGTAAGTAGATTCCGCTTTAAAAGAGATTGAACTACTTTGAGCAAGGTTTTGGTCTGAAGGTAGAAATTCCACAGGAGCCCTAAGGAAAATGTTTGACCATGGGGCTGAACAGCAAAGCTGCTCTAAACCCTGCTTCTCTGGTCATAGCTGCCCTTTCCAGGCCAACTATACCACTGGAGTGGAAGGGTTTGCTGTGGTACTTTCTGTCTCTCTGTGTTTGGTCACTGGGACCTGGTCCTTTCAGCTGGTGGATGATGCTGTGGTGAAGCCCAGCCTGCCCATGGTATATGGAAGTGGGCCACTAACAGTGCTTTGGAAATGACCAACTTTTCATGGTAGAATAGTTGTTCTTGGAACTTAAATGTTAAAAATGGACATTCAGAAACCCATACGAAGGTTAAGTGAACAGGAAAACACAAAAAAGATAAGCAAACCTCATTACTGTGTGTATGTCAACTCCCTGATATGGGCCATCTCATATTTAAATGTAATTTCATATTCTAAGTGTATAAAAAGGTTTTTCTGGAGTGCTCATAAAGTGCAGTAAAAGAAAACTATGTATGTATGTGCTAATTGAATTGTAATACACTAACCACCTTATGTGCAATAAAAATATGCAACTCATGTTTGATTCCAAAGCAGTTCTGCTTATAACTTTATAGGTGCAATTTGGCTGGAAAGGATTTGTATAAGGAACAGATTGTTAAATGCCTTTCTTAAAATGTTACTTACTGCTTAACAAGCTGCTTTGAGTGCAGTTTCTCTAATCTTCCGAGTAAGAAGTACAAATTGGACTTGGTGTATGTCTAAAGCATTTAATTATATTTTTCTATACTAACTCACAGTGTAGTGGTGAGGAAACCTTGCATCTTCATCTGAACCTGATTTTTTTTCAGTTCTTTGGCTGGTGGATATGAATGCGGATAATTTTTACCGCAAGCATGTAATTACAGCTGGGTTTGCTTTTGGGGGTGGAGTGGTTCTTTTTTGTTCAGGTTTGTATTTTCTGTTAGATTTACCGAACTCTGAGGAGATAGGGAGCCATAGTCCCCACGAGGGTTCTCTTTGCCCTTGTGGGAGTTCTCGGGAACCCCAGAAACGTCCTTTAATGCCCTCGGTTGCTTCATGTCAGGAAAATCTGCGCCCTTCCTTCCCACCTTGCTCTGTGATCTGACAGATTTCACAAGCTGTTGTAATCATGGCTTGCCTAGATCTGTGCATGGGTGGGAGACCTCAAAGACAGTGTAGAGGGTAGAGGAACAAATGTTGTTAGGTTGTATGGAAGTCCTCCATTTACAGTACTGAAAACGTCTCCTTCAGCCATACACAATTTTAGGCAAAAAGCAGAATAAATGCTGCTGTATGAAGTCATTACTGTCTATTTTTCAGCTTTAGAGGATTCTGTAGCTCTAGACTCTGAAGACTGGACCACTTAAATTTGGGGAAAGACACTCTACAACTGAAATTGTCCTCTTAATTTTGTATTGCTGTGTTGTGCAAAATCAGCTGTGTCTTCATGAAGAAGCGTATACTAGTTTTCCAAGTACTTTGGGATAACATATGCTATTACAAGTGCAGTATTTCAGAATTTTAGTGCGTGGGTTTATTTTTCCTTTGGTATCAAGAGAAAAATAGATTAAGAAATTACCCTAATTCTTGTGAAATTTTCAAATTTATTTTGTGAGTTTGGGTGGTTTTTTTGTAAACAGTGCTACTTTTTGGTAGAAGTCTTAAGATGTTGGCATAGCTTTAAAGTCACTTGGGGACTTGCCCTCTGACTTCAGGTGAAAGCCTTATTGGTCCATTTCCTCACAATCAGGTTTCCCACCTCACAGAGGCAGTTTATATGGAGTTATATGGTTAGCTGCCTCTGAAGACCTGAACTTGGGCTCTTGCATCTCATTTCCACATTTATATTTTAAAAAACAAACATCATTATGCTGTTGTCATTAGTATTATTAATAGAATAACAACAAACAAATGCCCACAGCCCCTGTGAATACTTGAGTTCAGCAAAGGAGGCCTTGTCCTTGCTCTTGTCATACTGAGGTAGAGCTGTGTGCCATTGGTGCTGGTGGCCCCTGTGGGGAGGCAGGAGTCCTGATCTCATGTCCCACCACTTGTGGGATGCCTGGAAGAGCTCTGATGCTGTGCAGCCCTCCATTGACAGCAGTTGTCTGAGATAACATTGGGAAGTCTAACGTTTATAATATATTCAGCTCCTGATGGAGCCCTTTTTGTCTGTATTTTATTTTGTTTAGAGTAAGTGAAAGATCAAGGGAAGGGAGCAAAAATGAAGAAGGAAAGTCAGAGTGGCTTGATGAAAGGATAGAGATCCATCCAAAAATAACTCTGGTGTCTCAGAATTGAGATGATGAACCATCATTATTACACCCTTTCTGGGGTTTTCTTTCTGTGTTTGTTAGATGCTTTGTGCCATGGCTCGTTATCTTGTGTCAACATCACTTACTGTCATTCTGGTGAGTAGTCAGTGTGGAAGCAACAATTACACTGCAAGCTGTCATTAGATTACAAATGTGAAATTTTCAGCGTTTGGTGACGGCAGTGAACTCAAGGTTGCTTTTTCTTTTCTCCTGCCTCCCTCCCCCTTTTCATTTCTCAAAATCAGTGCTCTGAAAATTAAGATAAACATATTTATTGTAATAAAGGAAATACAATAATCTGGGAAAAAAAACACCTTAGAGGTGTTTTCTCACATAATTCTAGCACGTTATTGCATACAGCTTGAAATTTCAGAAAAATGTCACATTATCATTTCACAGCAAAATGTTTAAATGCAGGTGACAAGCATTTTAACTGTTGCCTTATTTCTCTCCTCTAACCTCCAATACATCAGAAGGAAAAGGAATTTTGGAAAATACTGTGTTTGCTTCTGTTCTACAACACTCAGAACTACATTATCCATCTGATGCTTATATATTCATAGCACAGCGTCTTCTGACATCCCTAGTCATCTTTCTGTGCTACAGGACATATTCATTGCAATGACAGGATGGTTTAAGCATCAGATTTTAACTAAAATCAGATGATATAATAAGCTTAGACATACACTGACAAACTTACTCATTGAATAGTTTCCTTTGCTCTTGTGATGACTTGGAAGAATAAAGCAGTTGGTCAGTCACTAAATTTTCATCTTTCTACATTTTTAGTAATGTATATGATATAATTCAGAAATTATTTTATTCCAAGGAAAGGAGCATACCTGCCACTTATGTGCATTGGCATATTTTAGGGAAAACCTGGTTCCAGAGTAGCCCTCGGTCTTATCTTAATATGCTTCACTGGAAAAACAGATTATTGCAGTCCACTGGCAAAATAGCAATGTTTTGAAAGAGATTTTCAATATATATGAATCGCAGCCAGAATAATGGTAGTCCCATGTTATACCTTATAAAGACTTAGTAAATGTTTTATTATTAGGTTGCAAAAAAGATTGATCTATGATTTAATAAAACTGTGAGAGGTAAAGCATGCTTTTCAGTGGCTCATAATTTGTGCCATATTTTGCATCTCCTAAACAGCAAAGCCTCTTAGATGGCTTATGTTTAATTCTGAAATGTCTAGTGCCTTGCAAACGCAGGAAAATCTTTTAGGTATAGTCAGACACTCCTAGTGATTTTTTTTTTTTTTTTTAATCCATCTTGCTTGCATCAATTCCTTCCATAGAGTGCTGCCCAAAGGTGCGTTGGGTGGGCTCTGTGCAATGACTGCCTTGGTTAGGGGTAGGGAGCTGTTCCAGGTTGGAGCCTTTGGGCTTTCTTGTTTTAATGATCTTGTTCTGTGGGGTGAGTATATTGCTTGCATCAATTCCTTCCACAGAGTGCTGCCCACAGATGCGCTGGGTGGGCTCTGTGCAGTGACTGCCTTGGTTAGGGGTAGGGAGCTCCAGGTTGGAGGCTTGGACTTCCATGTTTTAATGATCTTGTTCTGTGGGGTGAGTGGCTGTCCTCTGCTTTCCTCTTGTAAGCATTATGCATATTCTTTTTGGGACTGGTGGACCTCATGCCAAGTGGGTGGAAGAGGAGTTAGGCGTTCGAGTGCGAAGGAGAAAGCATAGCTCTAGGAGCAAGTGGAGATCCATCCTGAGGGAGGATGTGGGGAACCTGCAGCTTGCCCGTGATGTCTCCTGACGAAGAAGTAGGTGTACCATATCAGCTGATCTTCTATGTGTGTGCCATGTCAGAGCTGCTTTTACCAGAACTGCCTCTTTCATGCTCTTCATGTGAAGGCCTGGCACCATGGACTCTGATTTAAGCATTGTTCTTTGTGCTTTGCAATACCTGGAAGTGAGGTCATACCTAGCCAGCCTAGTCAGCTGACTCCTTTTTACCAAGCTTTGGATTAGGACACATACACACTTCAGTCTCTCTAGAAAGAAATATTTCTACTCAGTGTTACTGGGGTCAAATTGCACACATCAATTTCTCTGCTCTCTAAACAGCCCTAAGGAATTCCACTGTGCCTGTAAAACTCATCAGCAATGGTTTAAAGGCTGTACCAAACTAAAATTGGGCATGTTGCCTCATAGGCAAGTTTGCAGAAGCCATAGAGGCGTTAAATCTACAACAAGCTTCCACCTTTCAAGTGGCTTCTGTTGCCTTGAGTTGGGGCCCGTGGACTGTGGCAGGGCTGTGAGGTGCCACCTGCAAATGTGCTGCAGCAGCAGCTGAAAGCATTAAAGCTTCCCTCAGCGTGACTTTTCTGTGTGTCCCTTCCTTTCCTTTTCAGAGATACATTTAGCTCTGAGAGCCCAGCGACGTTTTAGGGAAAGTTTGCAATATTTCTTGCCTTACTTGCTCTCTTGAGCAAGGGCAGGTTAAATCCTCACCTCTAACTCAGGTTCCCAAAATACTTAAGTGACCAAATCCAACTGAGATAAATTGGTGTTTACCTGTGCTTAGCTGACTGTCAGTCTTCAGGCATCAATTCAGAGTCACAAGATGAGATCTAAATCTCAGCCATTTCCGTCTCAAGGTGCTAGGCCCTATAAATATAAACGATTTCTCTTGCCTCTAAAAAAAAAAAAAAGTATAAGTGAAATAAACTCATTCTGAAGAGCACTCGATGCAATGCTCTCCCACTCATTTTCACCCAGGTTTATCTCAGTCACATGGAATAGAAATGGGGTACAAGGCAAACTTGAAAGGGCATGCCACTTGGAACACGTCAAAGACTTATTTTCGGGTGTGTTCCTGTATATTATTAGCGGGGGAATCTTTAACATCTTAAGACATCAAATTTGCAGATCTAAATCTTATTGCCAGAGTCAAAGAAATTGCATTTCAAATGGTTCATGACAGAAGTTTCGTCTCTTAATACTTAATGAAGCATTGATGATGGGCCATTTCTCTATTCCAAACAGACAAATTATATTGGCAGATGTAACTGCAGGAAAATAAGTGAAGGATCTTGTGTTTGAAGTGGAAGTTGTGCAAGTGGTGAAGGGCAAACTGCCTATGGCCTTCTCTCTCTGAAGCATCCTCTGTAGCTTGAACAGACGTTAACTACTATTCACAGACTACCTGTGGGTGTTTTTAAATATTTATTACTTTTTCCCTCTTTAAAGTTAAAGCCTGCATCTGCCCACCACAAAACAAGTCCTTTAAGAATAGATGTGGCTCGCTGCCTCTCTACAGTAAAAGCTGGCATTTAGCAGAGGAGATTGAAGCTTGTGTCTGCAAGTAGAAATTAAATTGCTCACCCCCCACCTGCTGTGTGGGCAGTTCTCATTCCTTCACTCTTGCCCCCTCAGGTTGTCCACTGCAAGTCTGAAGCAGGGTAAAGAAAATGCATCTGCCTATTCTGAAAAAGCCTGGGATTCTTAAGAAAGACATTTCAACACTAAAAATAATAATTAAAAAAAAGATGTTCAACTGTTAATTCACTTCAACTTGCATTTTTAAGCACTGAATAATCTTTTTCAGGAAGCCAAAGACTGAGGATAAATACTTGTTATAACCACCATTTTATTTTGGGGAAAGCAGAAATGGACAATTAACTAGTGAATAGTGCGAAGGCTTCTTGGGAGGAGCAGGTGTAATGACCCCCTTTTTGGTATCTGTGATGTACAAACCTAATTACAGTGCACTTTTACATAGCAGTAATGTAAGCAGGCAGGGATTTGTTTTTGATCCACTCTTTTCAATGGACCCAGTTAACTCCTGATTTATTCTGGTAGGTGTGCACCTAGGTTTGAAGCTGGATAAAAGAACAACACTTCTGCTATAAGATGTAATAATATATTTTTTTCTTTTAAAAGGAATCATCTCTAAGTGGGAAGGGAAGTGAATAACTAAACGGAATTACTGAGAAAACTGAGTGTTTGCACTCAGATTAAATATGGGTTTTCTGGTAACAGCAAACCAGTCACTGCTACTTAACATCTGCACCTATTGCTGCAGTATTTAAGTACAATCCTTAATCTCCTCATAACTTCAGCATGAGGTTTAAAACCCTCGGTGGCACAAGCTTTTCCAAAGATGAGAAAAAGTAAAAACAGCAGTCTCTGCCATTAGCTTCAGGACCAGAACGAGTAGCATTAGTGGGGACATACTTTGCACCGTTTGAAGCGTGGAGACAGAAGCTGCTCTGCTCTTTGTTCACCCGGAGTACACTGGGCTGCCTGAGGTACAGATAGTCTCTCTGCACGGCCTCTGATCACAGCCGTGTGTTCAGACTCTTAATCCAGTCCAAAAAAGCTTGCCCGTAGCCACAGAGTGAATTTGGGAGGGTTAGTCAGCCTCTGCTCTGTGGAGCTTTGACTTTGGAGGAATAACAATGGCAAGGAGGGTGAGCTTCATCCCTTTTCCATAGGGCAAGAGAAGTGCTTTCCCACAGCTTTAGTGTATAAAGGGGTTTTCCCCCTTCAGATGCCACCCCACAAGTGCCACTTGCTGGCGGGGCTGAGACTGATGCCATGAACTGCTTCTCTGCTGGACCAGCATAGCTCTGTCTCCTGCCTGGCCCTGTAGGTTGGCAGGCAGTCATTAGCACTCTTCTGAGAAGTTAATAACCATCAGAACATTGGGAAAGGTCCAGTTAAGGACACGTTTCAAGTGTTGGGGTGTATGCCGAGAGCAAACAGAAATCTGAGCTTTGCAGGTCTGCTGGGAGGGAATCTCCTGTGTTTGGCAATGGTGGTGAATCCTCATCAATTTCTGGTCAGCAGAGTGCTGAGACTGGGATGTCCACTTGGTGTCCTCTGTCAGGCAGGGATCCACTGCCTGGAGGCAGGGGAGCAACTGTCCTGAGCAATTTAAGGGTTTTTTCCTCCTCCTCTTCTTCCTCTTCCTCCTCCTCCTCTTCTTCCTCTTCCTCTTCCTCCTCCTCCTCTTCTTCCTCTTCCTGTTTGCTTTTTGTCTGTTACTAAGCTGTATTATCTACATTTAACTATGATTACAGTGTTTTGCAAAAGATGCAACACTTAGTTTACTTTTAAAATAAGCTCACAGAGTTCCAAGTTCTCCTCCAAGTCAAATCCAGTGGAAAAGCAACTTTGGTCTAGGAATTATTTCATTTTAATGTTGACTTATTTCTAAAGTAATAGGTGATTTAAAAAAAAAACACTTTAGGGAAAATGTTGAGATGCTTGTTGTGGAAATGTCAATACGGAATTTTATTATATTACTAGAACACGGGTGCATTTTTTTTCTCTTGATTGTCTCAAAAATAAAGATTTGGCAAAGTTTAACTTATTCAATTTCACAGGACGTTTCTAGGTTGTGATTATTTTTCCTTTGGTCAGCTTTCCATATTATGTCTCTGCTGCTTTTTTTCCTCACATCAATATCTGAAAAGACTATCCATCAGATCCATTTGGAGATCAAATTTTTATTTCCATGCAAATAAAAATATTTTATTAAAGAAGAGTCTAAACTTACCCTTTAGAGAGCATCTGGATGTTTCTCTGCTGTAAAATCAGCAGGCAATCTAATAGGTTTGCTCTTCAGTGTTTAAATAACACCTTCCTGAACATTAAGGAGACTGCTCTCCAGAGACACTGTAGTGTCCCTTCAAGAGTTATGGCGGTGACTGCGCAGGTTGAGCTATAAACACGAAAACACCACACAGACTGAAGAGGAGAGTTCATTTTCCTTGCGGGTATGGGCTGTGTCATCTCTGGTGTGACCAGCGCGGTGTGTGACAGCGTGTGTGCAGCAGCTGGGCTGGAACACAGTGATTGTTGCTTTCTGCAGAGGGTTTTGCAGGGGTTACCTGCGTCTTGTCTGCTAAGATTGCTTACCCTGGCACAGCAGGCTTCTGCTTAACTGTTACTACCTGGGGCATTGTGACCAGCTAAGCCTTTTTTTTTTTTTTTTTTTTTTTGAGTAACCAGGCAAAACTGCTTGGCAGTTGAATAATTATTCAGCGACTTTAACTACTATGCTATTAACTGTAAGGTTAAAATCACAATTTTCTGTGTGCGTTAGCTCTGATGTGACATTCTGTAAGTTCAGGTTCATGCTAGTGCTAAATTAGCTGTGTGAATTCTGACAACTGCCGAACATCTTCACATGCAGAAGGATCGTTGTAGTTTACAAGGGTCTCAAAGCACCGATTTGGGCTGCGTATTAGTCTTGTCTGGTTGAAGAATGGAGGTGATGATGGAAGTTGTATCGTGGACTTAGCCATCCTGATAAGCCATTCCATGCGCTAGTGAACGAGGTCAAATCAAAGTGGGGAAAAGACATGTTGATTTTGGTTGGAAAATAAGCCGTCTGTGAATGACTAAGCTTCCCCCAAAAATGTATTATATAACCATCCCTAAGTGGCCTTTTGCCCCCTGCGGATGACCCATCAGTTTTGTTTTACCTTGCTCCTCTGCAGCACTGCCCATGTGAGAGTACATTTCTCGTATAAACTGCTGGGATGTTGACATTTGGTGTCGTTCCTACTTAGATGCTTGCTTTGTCTTTATTTTTTTATGAGACATCTGGGGATAAAACTTAAAACTTCCACTGTATCTGTATCATAAATCAAACATTTTGCTGGAGGATAATGGTGCACTTAAAACAACAAAAAAAAAAAAAAGACACAGAGAATTCAATCAATACAATACCTAAAAAGCAACAGCTTGTCTGCAGCTTGAATTGTAATTCATTAATTAGAGTGAGCATTTACATATTTATTATGGTGTGCTGGTTTTGAAAACAACAAAGAATGAATTCATCCTTCCAGTGCATTTGATCAGTGTGTGAAAATCAGGACAAAATTTTTTTTAATGTGTTTTTATTTTATGTATGTAATTTGAGTAATGTACACCCCTGGGTGGGCTTGTGGGGAATTTCTAGAGAAACTAATTCAGCTATTTTACCGTTTTAGTTCAATTTCTGCAAATATTTAAGAGCAGAATTTGTTCATGCTGTCACTTAGTGCAATCTCATATTTCAGCAGTCAAATGCTCCACATTTCAATCTGTGTACTTCCATTAAATAGTTTGTGTCTGAGATTGAACCTTGCAGATATTATCTGCTGCAGGACTATGCTTCCCAGGCTCTCTAGTGCTGGCAAAAGGAATTAAATGAGAATGAGCAAAAAATATTTGAAAGTTCCTTGTGGAATAGATTTCTAACCTTTGAAGAATTAGCTATTTGGCATTATTGTTCTCCCCAAGCCTCTCCCATCTTGAAGAGTAGCAAGCTGGTGGCGTGAGACTTGGGTGCATATGTATTATTCAGGGTCTGGTATAAACAATATAAACAAAATGTTTGGTATAAACAACCTCACTGGTGAATACATACAGCCTCCTCGTTTTCTCCCGTTTCAGCTCCTTGCTTGCTGCCATGAGTTATTCCTGTGCTCGCTGCCAACACAAACGCTGTGGTAGAGCTGGTGGACCTGCAGGACCGCAACGGTCCAGCCCAGAGCTATTCATGTACACGTTGTTCCCATTGCTCCACTCCCCTGGCAAGAGTGTCCTTAAGATCTGTAGCAGCCTAACTTTTGGTATCAGCCTATTAAAACACATGATATTTTTCATTTGTATCAGAGAAGGCATTAAAAAGGCTAACTGCCGAAGCAACCTCAGCTCTTTGCTCTGTGGTGTGATACACATTGTGACTAATTATTTACAAATTTACTTAGTGGCTATGTCTAAATTTGTTTAAATGTTACCAGTTTACTGGATGTGGTAAGAGCGAATTTAATTTTTTATTGACTGTGAATAGGCAATAAAGACTGTTCCTAGGCTAGGTCGTGTGCCTTAAATGGGAAGGTGAAAAATTTAGGGTCATTTGCAGAGGTCCGCAGACTTCCTCCAGACTGTAAATGGAGTATACCTTTGCAGGATTACAAAATGAGACTGAGCCAAGTGAGTTCTCTTCCCTACAGACATTATCTTAGTGCCACGTTAAAAGGCTGTCTTCACACCTTGCTGTGGCCAATGACAGCACCTGGCTATCACTCATGTCACATGCTTGTGAAATGAAAGGTTTAAAATTTTGAGTCAAAACCTTTGGGGCAAAAGCTGTAGGTTTGCTATGAGATCAGAAGAAAAATAACTCTGATTTGTTTTTTTTTGTTTTTTTTTTTTTTTTCTTCACACCTTGCTGTGGCCAATGGCAGCACCTGGCTATCACTCATGTCACATGCTTGTGAAATGAAAGGTTTAAAATTTTGAGTCAAAACCTTTGGGGCAAAAGCTGTAGGTTTGCTATGAGATCAGAAGAAAAATAACTCTGATTTGGTTTTTTTTGGTTTTTTTTTTTTTTTTTAAGCATCTTTGTGTCCCCTGTCACCTCTGAATGGATCAATTTCTCTTTTCTGTGGCAGAAGTTCAGGCTTTCTATTCTACTTCATTTGACTTCCAGCCCTGCAAACTCCCCATTCATCTATTAGCAACAGCCAAATAGTGGCTTAAGTACATATTTGTCACTGTCCCTGCTAAAGAGTGCTTCAGAGATGACAGTTATGTCTCCAAATGATATACCTCGGTGAAATGGCAACGCAATGCAAAGGATGGCTCTGTAATCATTGCTAACCAGGTTAAAAACATGTCAAAGTCCATCTATGCACCCTGGATAAATCTATCACTAGAGCCAACTTCTAGTGTTTTATAAAACCTCCTTTTTTAAAGCAAGCTTCAGGCACATAAATATTTTTCTTAAGATAAACATGTGCTTTCCTTATTGAAGTTTTTGAGGTTTGCTGTGGGTTCAAGAGCTTTTTGTCCTTCTAAGCTATGTCGTCTTTTAAAACAGTTAAAAAACCAACAAGCAGTTTTCTAGTATGTTTAACATGCTCTTACTTTATGAAGCTGTGTTGCTGATAAGCAATCCCATGTTAGAGCTCTCTTTTGCATTCTCAGGCTTTTCAAAGTGCATCATAACATCTTCCATTTAAGACCATTTTTTCAAAACCTTTGAGATGCCTTCTTCACTTTGCTCTTATCTTTTGTCACGGAGTTTATTTAGGAGACCTAGATCAAAAAAGTTTCACAGACCTTCCTCACAGGTTTTGCTAGTAGGAAGAATAGCCTACTACCACCTTTTCTGTAGCTACTTGGAGAATGAAGTGAGCTGCACAAAATACAGACCAGTTTATAATGCAGTATTTTTCTGCCAATGGTTTGTGACTTGTGCGTTATCTGAGTAATGGCCAGTACAAGTAGTCCTGAATATTGGCATATCAGGCCTTTACATCACTTGTCATTCTGCCTCTTGGATTTCATAAGAGGGGGAGCAGAGTCAACAATGTTAATATGTAATTTTTACATACTCCTTTTGTACTGTTTAATAACGGACGTGACTTGCAGAAAGCCCATAGCTGAGGAAGTCTCCTTTCCTCATTGAAGGTTTTTTTTTATCTCCAGGTAGGCTTGTTGCTGCTTTTCCTGAGCAAAACTTAATTTTAATAAACCCACAGCAGTAAATGCTTCGAGGCATCACTTCTAATTATTTTACAATGGCAAGTATAGGTCAGGTCTAGCAAGGAAGCCTGTTAGTCAACCAAAGTAATAAACTGAAAATTGACCCATAAACATGCCTGACAGTTCCTCTTTGCATTAGAAGAGAAAGCAGAATAGATTGAGAGGAGTTATGGAGAAATACCAGTTGGATTTATGGACAGTAAGCTTACTGTGGACTGTATGCGAACATGGATCTTAAATAAGAGCTATCACTTCTTGTTTGAAGCAAATCTTTAATGCCAGTGTAAACTTTGTGGAGAAAAATAAATAAACACTATTCATTCCAGTAAGAAAGAGCTGGGAGTTGAAATGTAAAATCAACTAAAGAAATTGGGATCAAAGGTTGCAGTCTTGCCATATATTGTTCTTATGTAAAGATTTACTTTTGTCTCTGATGAATTGAAACACACGCAGAGAGAAGGGATTGTTAATCTACATAACCAGGCTCGTTTGTAAGGTCAGCACAGCCAAAAACTTGAAATCCATGTGAAAAATAAGACTACCTTTTGATGTGAATTGCAGGGGTCCAACACACCTATGAAGTCAGAGGATTCACTCTCAAGATGTGAACTCCAGTATTAGGCTTTCTAGCCATTATGTGTCAACACTTGTTAGAACAGCTTGAGGATCTTTTGCCAGCGTCTCCTGTGGGAGCTTGCCAGTGGCCAACTCATCAAAACCAGAACATTTATCACTTTCAGCCAAAACTTTCTTTGGGTTTCTCAGCTCTGGGAGGAGTCACTGGGGAAATGGATGAAGAAGTTTTCCCCCTCCTTTTGTCTTGATTTGGAGCAATCTACTCTGAATTTATTTTCCCTTCATACACAATTGATTTTTTGTTTTGTTTCAGAAAATCCAAAAGATCTCACTTTCACTGGGATGAGATCACGTTTGGAAATACTTAAATTGTTCATGAAACAAAAACATTGTTTGGGTAGTCCTGGAACAGAAAAATGCCAACAAGTTATAAAGGAGAACATCCAGCTGTATACAAGGTTCCTTTCAAAATTCTGGGAAGCAAAATTAGTTTGATGCCAAAATATTAAGCCTACAAGAGCGAGGAGATTTTGTAAGGGGAATATTTGTTCAGTATTCAATCATGAGCTGAAGTTCACATATTCAGTCCTGTTCTTGGGGTTTAAACCTGAGGGATGCCCAGAGCAGCTAGACTCAACAAAACAAAGCTCTGCAAAGCCAGGAGAAGTTATTACCTGTACTTTGGTTATAGGATGATGTTCTTAAATTTGTATCTTGGAGAGAGGAAAGAAAAACAAACCCCACTGTTTTTTTTCTACCTTTGTATGATGTCTTGCTTATTAAAACTCCTTAAGGAGTGTTCATTTTCAGTACATGATGATGTATTTAGGCTTGGAGTAAGTGCCACAACTAGCTGCTTGCTAACCTGGTACTCAAGGCAGTACAGCTCCTTACCTAGGAAGGTAGGATCTTTTCAGTTGTTTCAGTATGCATAAAGAGGGGGTCACAAAGGATACATTCAGTTAGGCTAGCTCTAACCTTTAAGATTAACTTCCTAATCTAATGTGATTGTGTATTTTGAGACAAAATTCTAAGTTTGCATTTGAAGGACACTTTTTTCCCTAACTATATTTTCCTTTCCCCTGGGTCTAATATATTATTTCAGCTGGGTGAAGTAGATTATTTTCTATAGATTTATTGTCCTCTTGCTCTAACTCATCTTCCATTCCATGTAATATATAGATGTTCTTCCTTACCAATAGCATAAAGTAGAACTGAGGAGTGACTAGCAATTGTCCACTCTTTAGATGTCAAAAATATATAGCAGAATATTCCAACCAGTTAAAATAATGATTAAAATGAATTTTCAAAATTAATGCCACTTCACTGAGAGCAGAGAAATAAGCAGCCTATCATCTGTCTAAGATGTTTGTTTAACCAGGATGTATCCTAGGGAATTTAAGACAAATAAAGTTTAATTGCAAGGGCTGCCGATTTGTAGGGGTAGTAATTCTATTTAACCAGATTTTTTTTTTTCAGGTGATTTAGTGATGCTCAGGTCTTTATCAGTCTCATTATTTACTCCTTGCCCCGCAAAAAGAGTGTTCACTTTCTTCCTACCTGTAGCTCATAAAAGCAATAATGAAGTTTTCATTCCTCTTTCTTTGGTTGATAGCTTGCTCATGCTCCACCGTTATGCAGTTAATCAATGTGCAGAGATTTTGAAAGAGTTTCTATAGTCTTCTGTAACTTGTTTCCTTTCTAAAATTGCTTTAATAGGTTGCTTTATCATCCCTACTGTCTTTTGAGAGGAAGGGCAGTGTGGAGACATTTGAATCATGTATGGAGACTTTAATAGCTTTGCACAGCTATGGTATTCTTAAGTATGTGGTGCATCTCCCTGCTGCTGAAGAAGAACAATCTAGAGATGACTTCCACGGTGCTTTGTCCAAGCTCTGAAGCAGAGGCAAAAATGTTATGGTCCCTTTAAGACTCTAATTGAAACTATCAACTTTGGTCAAATGGGACTTGAAGGTTTTTCAATAGAAGTACAAATTGCTCTTAAAGGTAAACATTGATGAATGTGAATTCTTTAAAATTTATCAATGTAATAATAGGTTGTAGTTACTGCCTTACAATCAGCATGACAGTACTAAAAACCTCAGGCTTATTTTCCATAAGCAGGTGAAAAACAGTTGTGATACAAGTTCAGCAAACTACTTGGAAAGAAGTGACCTAGGTGAAATCTTCATACATTATCTAGTTAAGACAATTGACCACAACAAGTTTTCCAATTGCCTTGTACCACTATAGTATATAGTTTTAAATATGTACCATTCTTATGCTGTAAAGATGCATTCCCATGATGAGATCACTGAGCTCAAACACATCTCTAATTTCTGAGCCTTGTGCTTTTTCCTCACACAACTTAGCTTGTAAGGTCTTTCTTTTTTTTGGGATAGAGGCTGTCATTGAAAGTTTACACTAAAATTCTTCGTTGATTTATTGGAATAAAACAGGAAGAACTTGCTTTAAATCTTACGTTGGAGTGTTTGTCATCCAGGGAACTACTGAGTTGTCAGTCAGAGACAATCTGTTCTGTAGGTCTGATATCTGTAAAGCTGTGGTGGTGTCCAGATGGGTTTTTCTAGACATCTGCATGCTATGGTGCTAAGTTCTTGACTTAGCAGGGACACCCACCACTGGTACTGCCAAGTGCTGGATCTCTGAGGCTTGTGGTAGCTGCTTGACTGCTTGAACTTTCAGGGCTCTGGCTGTCAAACTAGTTTGCCTCAAAGCCCTTACAAAGAAGCTGTTGGGGTGCCCATTTTTGATTCTAAACAGAGAAGAAACAGGTGTTGGTGTATTGGTGTCTCCTCCAAATTCTGCTCAAAATGGAGGCATAAACTTAATTCCAAGTGAACATGGTGGCTGTAGAGATGCAAGCAGAAGAGAGCAATTTATCTTTGCTGTTGAACTTAAATGGAGGGGCAGATATGCGACAAAATACTTAAAAGCTGTTTCAGATGGCAGCAGCTACAGAGGAGCAGATCCTGGACCTGTGAGAGGCAAAGTGTTGAGGATGGAGGTTCAATGACAGGAAAAAAGTGGAAGGATGTCTTGAATTCTTAAAAAAAAACAAACCAACCAACAAAGCAAACCCAAACAACAAAACAAACTCACAAGTACTGACTTACATTATCAGCAAATATCCTGCAAAACATGATTTAAAGAAATTAAGCTGTTTCTGAGTTTCAAAAACAAGGTGTCAAAACACGCCTGATTCTATGACAGTAAGGGGTTTTTTTCTAGCTCAATTCAATGTTATGAAAAGAAAGAACCCTTCTGGCTGTGGCCATGTATGCCAACCATCAAGCAGGAGTAAAGTTTTACAGCTGACTTACAAACCCCTGAGATGGGTTTTCTAATGGAAATACTGACAGCCTCTTAACTTGAGCAACACTAGCAGGCGCCGTTATAATAAATGAGACTGAGAGAGACATGATACAGGCCCACAAGGTAATTAATGGCTAGAGTAAAATAAAATATAGACGCAACATCCCACAGAGAGCATGACTCAATGGAGCAAACTTGTAATAAAGCACAAAGAATGTCTGTTTAGTAAAAAGCTGTGCGAAACTGCTTGTAAAATAAATCATGAGCTAGTGCTAGAGCTAGCTGAGCACTCTGTATGTTTCTCTTAAATTAGAGGATTAAAAAATCCTCCCCTCAACTATAAAAAGCTATTTTTGGCAATCAGAATCAGTGTATAATGAAACGAGAAGCAATGAAATGCAAAGTGCACCTATGCAAACAAAATGCAAAGTGCACCTATGCAAACAAGCTCTTAACACACTTCTCAATAGAAATATAGCAGAGAGAAGTTAAGGCTGCACCTACTACCTAATCTTACTTTTTGATCAAGTAACTTCTTGACTAGCTGTCATTCTCATGCTAACCCAATTGTTTTCTCATTTGGGATGCTTGACTTCAGCCTTGTCACGTCATGTGTCAAAGCAGGCATCAAAATAGTTCTTATTCTTCAACTTTCTCATTTGTTTAAGCTTTGTTAAGCTTTACTTAAAAAAAAACAAACCAAAAAAACCAAACAACAACAAACCACAACCAAACAAAAAACAAAAGGAGAAACCAAACACAAAAACTAAAAACAACAAAACAAACAAATCCTGGACTGTGGTGTCTTGATTCTTACAGTGGTTCCACAGATTTAGGAGGCTGTAGCTACAATATTTATAGATAAGCTGTTCTTTTTGATTCACGCACACTTATGCCTGCTTATAGCTTATTATTGTTAATTTATCCTATGTTCATGTTGCTAAGGCAGAATATTAAGTTCCTTCAGATGCATAGGCCAAATGAGTTAATGAACGTATTCCTAACAACTCCCAACTCTGCAAATCTTGAAAGGGAACAGACTTATGGCTTATGTTAAACTAAGGTGCAAGCATATGCCACGTCACTGCTACTTTAATCTTTACCAAATAGTTAGTGTTGGCAAGCCTCAACCCTACATTCCTTGAATTAAGAGTAAAAAATATTGGACAAATGATAAACTTCAGCTTCTGTGACTTTTACCACTTGCTAATTAGCACATAAGAATGTCAAAGCTCACTACTTAAAACTGATGACTTTGAAGGTGAAATATGGCAGCGCTAGAACATGAAGTTGACTTCTTTAGATGCGTTTGGTGTAAAACCCACAAATAGAAATGCCTTACCCAAATATATTTTTGTAACTTTTTGTTTCTGCTTTGTTTTGTTTTCTGCATTGTAAGAGGGAAAAATTTGAAATGGCTTTCTAGGTTTCATGGTGCAAATCTTCTGGACCAGTGCTTTTCAGTGTTTGTATTTGTCTCAGTTGTGGAACAGTAATCCATTTAGTTTCAACTCTGTATATTAGGGAAATACTACACACATCATCCTCATGACATACTGTTGAAGTCTAAAATACTTCCCTTATATCATCTACACTTTAAAAATAACTCTTGAAAGTTATTTTCTAACTTAAGGCAGCCTATTAGTTAACTTTGCTGTAGTTTCAATTCATTGTCAGTCTTGGGAGCCAAGATGCCTTGAAATCAGAACTATATTATTTTTGTGTTACGGTAGTGATACTCATATTTTTATTCTGCATATGAAGCCTAGCCAATCACAATAAGTAGCTTTATACAAGTGGGACCAGCTTCAAAAAAACCCCTTAGAAATCTAGAATGATCTTCTGCTGTTTGAAGCCTGAACTGCTAGAAGTAATCCAGGAAAACCCCACCTTCCCTTGCCAGAAAACTGGGGGCTCCAATAAACAAAGTTTTGCAAATTGCACCGGGTGATTTTGAAGATATTCTTGCTGCCTTTCACTTTGGTTTGACTCTGAGATGCGAGTTGTTGGTATAAATGTTTTCTCAGCTGCTGCAGCCACATGAGGTTTATGCTGGAGGAATATTGAGTGTGTAAATCTCAGCTGAAGTGCACTATAGGGCCTGATTCCTTCTTGTTCTGTGTGTAGGATTTTGGGCATTTGTTCCATTTCAGAGCTAGATTATTGACTATGAAGGATTTTGCAGTGCTGAGTAGGACAATTCCAAAGTCCTTTAAATATGGACCTTTCTCCTCCTTCCAGAATCCCAATTTTTCTTGTACTTGAGCAAAAACAATTTGCAAATCATTATTTTTCATTAAAAAAAAAAATCACCTACTTGCACGGACAGAAATCTTTTATGCTTCCCACTTGTGCTGTGTAAGAGTGAATTGCTGATCTGCTATTTGGAGTTTCTGTCTTAGATTTATAACAGTAACTGGCTGAATCTCATTGCTTGATTTATAGAGAGGCTGCAGATGAGTGCCCATATATTGCTGATTTAAACTAGATATGTTATCTAAATCTCTACTGTGCATACAAAGAGCCAGAAATTAAATTTGGTACACTTGACACTTTTCTGAATATCAGCAAGAGAACTGAAATGTACAGGAACAGTGGCTTTTTATCATTATGTATGGATTTTTACATCCAGTGCCATTTGTATCTTAGATCTATGTGGTGATTGGGAAACTTTATTAATAGCAGATCAGGTTCCAAAGTCATTACTTTGGAAATTTTCAGGAATTCACAGTGTTTGTATTTGATAATGACACAGTAGAATCAGAAGCTTAATTACTCCTGCTGTTGGTTTTTTTTTATAATATTGCAAAACGAGTACTTTAACCATAACATTTGAAATGTGCACATTTTGTTCAGCCCTATGAAAACTGGAACCTGACTTCTGATTAGATTTTGCTCACAGGAAATATTTAGAAATGAAGAATGTATAAATAGGAAACATTAATAACCATGGCTAGTGATTGGAAAATCAGACAATAGCACCATGGAAAAAATATTCCTACCCAGTTTTGTCACCCTCATTGCAGTATCTACATCTTTCAATGAGTTTCTCTGAAGGTTATCATGGTTTGACTGCAGAGTCTGAAGTGTGAGAAGTCTACTAAAATCACTTTTGTTTCCTCAAAAAGCATTTAAATTCAGGTTCAAAAAGGCCCACTGGTCAAAAAGGCCTTTTGAAGCCCTGAGTCAAAGAATCACCTATTCCACCCCAGTGGGGAAAAAAAAGGCAGCTTTATCCTTTATTTTTAAAGGACACTCCAATTATCCTATAACTGCCTTGCATAAGGGAACCAATGCCTGTCTTCTTTGCTAGGATAAAGCCAGAACTGAGAGAATTGCATAGGTCATGTCCATCATCTACATGTATTTATGCCCTGAGTGAATGCCTGTGGAAAAGGGACAATTCTGTGATGCTGGTGAGAAAATTCACTGTGCAGTGTGTCTCTTTCACGCTTCCTCATTCTGTGAGATGATGTATTTTTTCATTATCTTTTTTTATTATCTTGCAGAGACCATTGGTCTGAAATTGCTGTGGCGAGGGAGGTCAGTAGCCAGTCAGTTAGCTGTGGTTCTGCTCGTATGGGCTGCTCTCTTTTAAAGCCTGTTCCTATTGCTTATGTATGTATTCTAGCCCAGATTTACTTGGCTACTTAAAACATGTCCTGAAGAATGAATGAATATCACTGTTTGAAAGGGAAAATTTGATTTGCAACTATATGAGAGACCTCTGAAAAAGTGTTGTATCCACATACGGCATTGATTCAACATGTTTCTGGGGGGTAGCTTTATTCTTTTCCTCATGATCTATTTCTTACTTCCCTTTCTTGTTTCTATAGAGGAATCACTTCATAGATAGTCTGCACTTGGCATAGGGGGTTTTGTGTAATGGTGGAATACAGACTGATCTCTACTTCAAGGTAGAATTGCAATTCTTTGCTTCAACCAGTAGTTGAAATTTGTTTTACTGGGATGCCGTACAGAGCACTTAGCTTGGGGCTGAGTTTGGTCTTGTGCCTTGTGTTTTATCTGTCGGCGTGTCCCGAGTTTGAGCTATGGTATCCTTAGCCAAAGGTTTCCAAACCTTTTATAGCTCTAGGGTCAAGGCGACAGGCTGCGCACCAAGCTGAGGTAGATCTTGGTCTTAGTGGTGTATGCAACAGTAAATGCACAGGTCGAGGTGACCTGATGTGACAGAGACTAGGAGCTAAGAAGCAGGACAACTGTGTTCCTAAGCCAGAAGCAGCTGATGGAGAGGTCAAGGTCTCAGGTGGTGCTCATGCTGCATGTGCAGCCATGGTCTAGTTGCTCAAGATATGATAGTTATCCAAGTGTTTTAGTCCTTACACCCTAAAATAGTTCACCAAGAGTTAATTTAATTCACCTACTGCAAGAGTAACCCATCTTAAGCTGAGTTTCAGCACACAGAATATGCCACTAATGGGTTGACAGTTATAGAGAAATTGATGACATCTAAAATGTCTATATTTATTGATGTTTGAAGGGGCCATATTATGCAAGCTCATGTTTTGAGTGTCACCTGAATATTAGTTAGCCTTACAACAGTTTTCAGCCCCTGCAGCACAAAGGAATCTTGAGAGGGGCAAACGTGCTTCCTTACCAAAACTGATATTGAAACTGCTGAAAGATCTGTGGTTAATAGTGGCAACCAAACACATGAGAGACACAGACTCTGAAGTTAAAGGCAGAGGCCTGATCTGCTTCAAGGGATGCCTGAAGTTCATGATCTAACTTTAAGGAACTCTCTCTGGTTGTGTGGGAAGAGAGGAAATATCCCTCAAACTGGAGTCTCTCTGACCTTGATGCTGGTGGTGTGCATTGAGGGAGGTTGCCTGTGCACCCTTACTGGAGATCTGAGTGCTTCTTTGTGCATAAACCTTTGGGGGAGAATTTACAGATCCAATATTTGTCTCTCTTATCAACCAGTAGGTAACTGCGTCAGGTGGGTAGGCTGACCTGTGGCCTGAAATTAGCCTTGCACCTCTCTTCTTTTTTCTTTATAGTGCTCTTTAAAACAACAATAAAGTCACTGACATCCACTTTTTTCCTGACACTCATCTCTAGATTTGCAATAAATTCATGGTACATGATTCATAATGATGAATACAAGTAAGGAAAGGAGGAAAATCGTAGGTTTCTAATCCTGGGTACCAGTGCTTTTAAATGAAAACAAATTCACTCTGGAGAATTCTTTATGCATTTAAATCAATAAATATAATCAATTTGGTAGTAAACCTCATGATAGACTGTGAATCAGTTTTAACAGAGCAACTCTGAGAATAATTCCAGCGTTGACTTTAAAAAAAGAAAAATTAAAAACCTATCCTGAGGCATTCTAGGCCTGGGATAATGTTATTAAATATCCTGTGGAATAAAACATGAAAATTGCATTTCTATTTCCATATCATTCAGGCAGAGTTCAGTACTCAATACTTACAGCACTTTTGATCTATCAATATGTAAAACTAAACACTTTTGCTCATATGTGGCTTTATTTCATTGGAAAAAAAAATTGTATTAGCACAAAAATGAGAATAATTCCTAAGGAACAGTTTCCTTTATGGTTCCTCAATGAATGGAAAAAATCTTAAAAGACAAATAAGTGGCCAAAGCACAGAGGGAAAATATGAACATCATCAAAACTGTTGTGGTCCACATGAGAGTTGTGAAGATTATCACCAATACCATATAACCCACTGTAGGTAATGCTAATGAGAAATGCTGAAGTACTGAAATAATCGGAAATATTTCCATTTTTTTCTTACAAGAGGTTACCCTTTATGAAACAGTATAGCTGCAGACCCTCTGTCTATGGGGATGTGTTTTAAAACTATTTTTGAAGACATTTTCCGTTTCTGTTGAATATACTCTAGACTCTCATATATGATACACTTTATTTCTCTCCTTTGTAGACTCTCCTGTGGTTTTGTTTGTGTTGTGTTCTCCCATGTAGTAATTTCTCTCTTTAATGATCTTCCCTTTTCCACATGATGAGCATGTGATTAGTTTGTGGTTAACACTGCCATGCTTTCACTGTAGATGTTCTGTATTAACTCCACTGCGTCGTATATTTGATGTAAGATGGTTTTATTTCATTCTTGAGCACTCTATTTTCTTTTTATACGACATTGTCATTTTATTCCTGCTGTCCCCCCAGTTCATGACTGTTTCTTATAGCTGTTTCTGTGCCTGTTCATTTTCACATTTTAATTATCAAGAGCAGAGTGGTTATCTGTAGTGCTAAAATTCATAGTTGTTACTATTGTCATAAAAGGGAAATCTTTATTATAGTTGCTGAATACCATATATAGTGGCAGAATCGTATTTGTCTTCAGAAGAAGACTGATTACAGGCAAGCAGTTTATTGTTGAAAGTCTTATTGGGAAGAGGACTTTCAGGTCTCTAGCTATTGATAGCTAGTACCATACTGGAGCAATTACATTGTACTTTGAAATACTGTAGAGTGCAGACTAAGAGCTGATAGGGCTCTCATTCTTCAGAATTTCCTTGCCTCTTCTGTTTAAATAAAACAGACAAAAAACTTACATACAAACAAGAGCCAGTACAGTTTTTTATTCTCTTGAGTGTATGTTGTGAGGAGGCTTTAGGGTTTTTACGCAAGAATGCTATCTTTTCATTCGTTTTCACTAGACGATTAACTTCAGTTTCTCTTTCTCTCACTGGCTTTGTTTACCCCAATTTATACAGTGTCTATCAAATTTCTCGTGTTTATTTCTCATTGATTATGTTTTCTGCTATTGGTGGTAGCCAGATTTGTATCTTATGACTACCTCCTCTTAAAGTAATGGATGGATCAGAGTGCTAATATCAGCTGGGCTAAATTTGATCCACGGGGCAAAACAGTCTGTGCCACTGACTCTTTCCTTATGGCCTTATGCTGTGATTAAAGATAATGAGAAGTGGCAACTACCTGAATGGGATGCGAAGTTACATGTTTCTGAGTTCATGAAGTGGATTGCAAAGGTTTTTTGCAAAGTACTATGGATTTTGCTGTATAAAGTATACAGTTCTGTGGCAGGAAGGATGGTTTTAACCCATTTTACTATCTTCTCAAATAGAACAGGTTAATCTTTCACTCCTTAGTCTTGTGTCTTTCACTCATACCTCTTTCAATTTCTGTGTCCCTGTTTCACTTCGTTAGTTACCCTAAAGTTACTCTGATAAAAGCTTTCTGTAGTTACTTTACTTCTCACCTTGGTCATATACATAAAGTCCATTGCAAGAAGAGGTTCCTCTTGAACTGACAGCACCTGGGAGATGACTCCAAACAGACGAGAGTTTGATGTTCCCACTGCTGTCACATCTGTGCGAGAGCTGTGGGGAATGCTAATGTTGATGTGGGGCCTTATGATGTTTGCTGACACTACCTGGTTTCTTGGGTCAGTCAGGGTAAAGCATATAGAACACTGGATTAAACAAAAGAAATCCTCCAGTTGGTACACTGAAGCTGTTTTTAAACAGGCTGTTGCTCAGAGATATGAGGCATCATTTAATTGTACCCTAATACTGGACTGGTTTTGAGAGGAGCAAGACTGAGAGGAGGGAAACTATCCACACTAGGAATCAGAGCACAGCATTTCTGCACTCTGTGATTCATTCTGCAAGTTAACACTAGTACTGGGATGCTTTAATGGGTTCCCATGGCATCGTGACCCTCTTTGAACAGGCTGACCTGCCAAGAGGCCTAAATCTGCAGTTTTCTGCACCTCATATGGCCCTAAAGGCCAAGGATATTTCCTACTGGATAATGTCTGCCAAGAGATCTTATATTATTCATAGCAAGGTCACGTAGAAACACAGTCTATACCAACTCAGGTATTTTAAACGTCTTCTATTAAACCTTTCCATGTAGAGATCCATGGGGATGCTAAGACAGGAAGGACAAGGAACTTCTAGATGACATTTCAGTACAGGAAAGTAGATGAACATAGCTTGCTATCATAAATAAGCAATTTAGTGAGCGTTCTCATTCCTCGTACAAGTCTTCATATTTGTTTATTATGTTATGTATCACGTTATATGAAAATTGGGGCCCTTCTGTACCCGGCACCTGTGTTGGACTCAAGCAAGAGAAGATATTCTGATAGATGAGGGATGAAGAGCATTGTTGTATGAATTCTGCTGGAGTATAATTAGTTTGAATGCTTATAGCCATAACAGAGCAGGGGGGTGGCATGGACTTGGAAGTCTCTTGTCCTTGGTTTTAGCTGAGAAAAGTGTAGCTTCTGTAAGTGACCATCTCTTTTGGAGTTTCCCACTGTCCAGGTTCTTACAATATCCTAGGGAAGCCATTTCTTTAACAGATCCAGAAGGAAGGTTGGGAGACAACAAGAAAAAGGGTGAGATAAGATTAGCATTCAGGAGGTAGTTTTTCAAGTGTTTTCTAATAAAAATTTCTTCTGCTTTGAGAGTACCAAATCCAAATGAATTTAGCAAGCTGTGTTTCCTGGACTTACTCTCCCTTTGAAAACTAAATTCCCTGAGAAGGTAAATAATGGTTAGGCAGATGATTGGTTCATGGTCTGGATACTGGCTTTGCTGTGTGTCTTTTTTCAAGACAGATCTCAAATTTGGAAATAATTGGACCCAGACTATAAAAAAGAAGGGATGCTGTGGTTAATATAAACCAAAAAAGAACACTGATGATCGTTTAGAGACCTAAATAGGACCATGTTAAGTCCTATGAGAGCAGCATTGACAGTCTTAGACTAAATCGAGACCGTTGCCCATTCCCCTCCTCCTCTTGTTCCTTTTTCAAGCGGCATTACCAGAGAATGAACAGTCATGCATTATGCAGCATAATTATTCTATGGGAAATGCTCACAGACATCTAAATTAATGGAATAAGTATGTCAGCTTCCAACTGCTAAACTCAAAGGATTTTGAAGCGGAGATACAGTAGCAACAGCTGGTTTCTTTAACAATTATAAATAAATTCATTTTTAAAAATTAAAGATGCCTACACGCAACATCTTTTGACTGAGTTACTAAGAAAGAATCCCCATTGCTTGTACTCTTAGCCTAACATATTGCTTTTCATGCTTTCCCCAGAGTATTGAAAGAATGCTGCAGATGTTCTCATTTAAGTGTTCTGTGTCCCGTCAACTAGACGAGAAAAAAGTCACTGTGGTAATCACTTTTCAGAATGAAGGCTATTAAATATCTTCCTTCTCCATCATGGCAAGGTTTTTTTTTTTTCATCTTGGTGTTGAACTTCTATGAAAATACCATTTTTCATTTTCTGGAGAGTTTGAGGAAGAAATTTGTGCAGCCATATAACATCAAATATAGATAGAAGATTTGAACTGAGTTTGGGTATTTTTCCTTTAAGCTTGTAAGTAGTGTTCATGAGTTAATACTGTAAAATGGTAAACTGATACCTAAGGATTTATTTACACAAATGAAAGATCAAAGTTAATACTGATCAATTAACAAAAACTAGGGACATCCAACTGTGATTTCAACCTGAATGGAGTTTTAAGAGGCAGTTTCAGATTTGATATAGGTTAATACCTGCAACAAGAATTTGATTTTCTGCTTCTATCTTTCATGTTTCTTATCTAAATTTCTTAGTTATCTGCTTTTTTCCTTCTTGTTTTAACTTAAAGGGTATGTTACTACTGTTTAGAAAAAAAAAAAGAAGAGTTGACTAGCAAACGGCATCATTATCATTAGACTTCTAACTGCTTGTTTGTACTGATGAAAGGTAGATCTAAGTGAAAAAAGTTAATATCTTAAAATAAACACTTAGTTAATTGTGTTAAAGCACACATATTCAGGAGGTAAAATGAACTAAAGCGTTTGGTAAATAGAAGGTATTCATGTATCAACATAGAAGCACGTTCTGAGCTCCTTAACATTTTATCAGAAATTATAATTGCATGGGCTGAAAGGCACTAGTCAAGTGATCATAAGCCCATTCAGAAAATCATGTCAGGGAAAGGATGTGATCTGAACCTTTCCCTATGTATCAAAGTTCAGATTTTTACCATAAAATCATGCTTTCCAGAGAAAGAGACTAGTAGATGGTCCTCACTCACATGTCGGGAAGAGACTTCCCTTGCTCTAGAGGAAAGGGGAATTTTCACAAATATGTCTGGTATCTGGCTGGTAGGTATGGTTTAAAAAGCAGATTCTTGTGAGATGGGGTGGAGAATGAGAAATACTTTTTTTTTTTTTTTTTATGCATGCATTTATATGTATGGCTACAAATAAGAAGTTGATGTCTACACTTGTATATTAATGTCATCAGTTATTGTGTGATTTATAAGTATATTAAATTGCATTACATGGATCTTAGGCAATAGATGAGATTTAAATGCAGTAATAATTTCTAGAAACATTTATGGAGCTGACCATGGAACTCATTAAGGTAGCTTTAACTTATAAAGTGTCTTGTTTGCAGTTCATGTCAACTTTGTTGGTAACCATCCTGGGCTTCTCTCTTGATCCAATTACCTGAAAGATCTATGTGATTAAATTTCTTTAGTCCTTAGCAGGCTCTAGTTAGACTGCCATGGCTGTAACACTTAAAGAACCCAGACACCCCCTTCTTCCTGCTCGCAAATTTGTAGGCCAGTGTCTCAAGTTTTTATTTTACTTTTTCATACATAGGAGCAGCCAAGGTACCTGAGGTGTGTGTTCCTTTTCGTTGGAAAGGCAAAATTTCCAAGTAAATTCCATGCCTTCATTCCCCAGAGTGTGATGAGTCATTTATGTCTCCATGAGTACAGATTCCTCTAAGCCACCCCAGGGCAATACACCAAATAGCTCTCCAGTAGAGGGTTGTGGCTCAATACCAAAATTTAGCTTAAAGTCCATTGGAAGGGGCTGTTAGAGGTGAAGGGAAAAGGGGACAATTAAAGATACATTAAAGAATGACTGCACAGAGTGGAGCAGAGGCAGAATATGATCTCTCCCATGTGGTTGATCAAACTGTCATCTCATTTCGCACTAAAATTCTCTTATTCAATGTGAAAATAATGACAACTATGATGTACAGCTACACTGGAGCCTGGTTGAGTTCACTGTTGCAGATAAAAAATCCATAGTGAGGACCAGAATTAGTTTATTTGCAATTAGTATAAGGGATTTCAGTTGTACTTTTTTCGAAAGTATTTCTTTAGACATTGAAAGCAATTATGGTGTGCTAGCTTCAAACCAGCAATATTTTACAAGAGAATTAAAAATGTGTACTGATGATGTTGCTGTGCTGCTAGTGAGAGCTTGAAACTTTTGGAAGAGAAATAATAAAACTCTCTCATAAATAACTTTATGGCACTCCAACATAGAGCAATCGACCATATAAATAAATAAAATAGATCAAGTGTGCGCTGCATCGGGTTACTTAGTGTTTATTGCAGTTATTTCTGTTCTTGTTACTTAGTATGTAGACTGATGATATAAAACAGTATGAAATTCAGAACATGGTCTTGACCTCTGCTCCAAAGCTTTCTCTAGTAGAGAAATGACACCTTTACTCAACATAGATTTTAAAATGACCCAAAACTCTGGGGGCCTTTGTACAGAGGGACCTCCAGGGTGAGTACACAAGTCTGAAACAATAATGAGCTCTTTACAAGGTTGGCTGCAGGAACTTATATGTCATTCTGACACGCCAGAAGAAATCTACTGGAAATTTAGGTGGCAAGAACATGAAATGGACTTGTTGAGATTTAAGATATCCAAAAGCAGATAAATGTGAAGACATTCCATTAATCAAACTGACAACAGGAAAATCCAGACAGAGGAAAAGTATACAGCTGTCTAGCTAGAGCATGGCTCATTACTATTTTTCCATATACATCCTAGCTCTAGAGTGTTTCTTGAGCCTGTCTCACAAAACTTGTGTGTAAGATTGGCTGTTACGTTACGTAGTAGCTTATTTTTATAACCTGATTTTATTCTTTTAGTGTAACTGACCCTCTGAGCCTTGCTTTTTTCTTTCACGCGGCACTGGAATCAGCAGGACATGGTACCTAAGGAACAGCAAAAAGCAAGAGGGCTTGTGCATGTGGTGGGTGATTACTAACGACCTAAGCACGTTGCCAATAGATTTTTATTCTTGTCATTGTACTCAGTAAGGCAAAACCTTTCCCTGCATGCTCATTACTCTAATGTCCTGGGCTTAGCTGGAGGTCATGTAGTCGTTTGTTTGTATGAACACAATGTATTTGGACAGGTAGGTGAAATACCATAGGCTGAACCATCAATGAAATTTGCAGTCTTTATCACCAGTCTGTGTAAAGTATGCTATTTTAGATTACATCCTTCCTATAGTATGGTTTTTATCTTTCTGGTATTTGCCAAAAACTTCAAAGTAAACTGTGGGTATCTTACAAAATTTATGTGTTTTCAGTTTTTTCTCTACATTGAATAAAGTGAAAAACTCTCGAAGAAGTTAGAACGAATAACTTGCATTAGTCTGTTATTCTGTCAGCAATGTGTACCTAGTAGTTTCTTTCCTTTTGAAACTGAATCCCACATTTAAACTATTTTTAGTAAAATAAACATTCCTTGTGCAGAAGGATAGCAACAGCCTTTAAGCCATTGGCTTTTTCTCAAATCTGTAATTCCTGTATCAGGAATTTAGTAGGCACTGTTGGAACTGCTTCTCTGTTCATAAGGACTTGATTGTATGCAGGAATTGAAGGTATTCCTGTTGGTTTGTATGATGCTTCTGTCTGGTCTCCTGAAGTGTGAATTATTGTGATAAATACTAATGAATGGTTACTAATGTGTTATATGAAATGCTGTCCCATCTTCAGTCCATCTGGAAGCCATAATCTTTGGAAGTGATATTACCAACATCAATTTATGTATCCATGCTTTCATGTTCTGTAACTTTCCTTGTAGGAAAGTAGTAAATAACCAATTTTACTATGGCAACCTACATCTGGAATGCCATCCATGAACGTCCTAAAAGCAGCAGGCAACTTCAAATGCAGCAGCTTAATGTAAGGGGTACAGCAATCATCTACTGTTACAGTGCCCTTTCTGTGTCTTTTGGGAGTTAGTCTTCAAACATTTATCAGACTGTTTCTTTTGAGAATTTGCATTAAGAATGGTCTTTCTGATATATATTTTGAGGATGCACAATATCAAGAAGGAATCGATTGCAGAACAATCCCAAGTCTTTTCCATTTTGTTTATGAAACACTATTAAAACTGCTATGGCATTTTACTAGTCTTCCTTTCTGAATCCAGGAGCGAAGTCAACATCCGAGACCTAGAAAACATGTCAGATGCATCAAAAAGCTGCAGTGCACTGCTTTGCTCTTTCTCTGCTTCATGCCCCAGGGCCTGAAGAAGTCTGCTTGTGCTTGCTTGGACCTCCAGCAGGAAAACTGCAGGTGGACCGGTCTCTTGCTTCCTGAATGACAGAGGAAGCGATAAGCCTGACCTTTCAACTTTTGAACTTTGTGTGAGGAAGTAATATGATCTTCCTGTACAGAAGGCGGGTAGGTGGGGAAAATGCACCAGCGAGTTGGTATTTCTGACAATACAGAGCACCACTCCTTGGAGACACTGCAGACACATGAACACCTGCATGTCTCTATTTAATCCAAACTGCTATTTGCCACTGGAAGCAGGGCATAACATCTGTGAGGACACCTGTGGTTTGGAGGTTTTCATGGTCGATCCAAACCGTCTTAGCTAAAAATATGTGACCATGTTGGATAAAACAAGTTGGGACACTATGTGTCCCAAACAGAGCATAGAACAAACTCTCGTCGCCTGTGCTAAAACACTAGCTTATCTTTTTAGAGAAAAACATATTTTAAAGACTAGTTCACCTCTTCTCTACATGAATCCACAAATGTAGAATAAAAATCTGTCGTACTATGTGTCAACAGAAAAAGCTCAATGCAGAAGGTCTCTGAGGTTCATACAGAAGAGATCAATATCTGAATTTCCTCTGAACACCTGAAAAGAGATATTTTGTTTTTCTCAGTGAAGTACATACTGGCAAGTCTAATCTGATACTTTTAATCTGGGGAGGTGACTTTTTTCCTCCAGACTCTTTGATATTTGAGAATGGCAAGAGTGATTCTCATGAAAGACAACCTGAGTCTTCTCAAATATTTGATTAGAAGTATTGTAATGAAGTTTCTTGTAAGACTTCACTGTCTTGACATAAACGATCACAGTTCATTTAGCGTGAAATACACTCATCAGCCATTATAAGTAAAATACATTGAATACAAACCATGCTTATTCATAATGATAAAGTCCTTCAGAATTTAATGCTGTGCTGCCAGTTTAAAAAGTTTTCTAGCACATTCCTTAGGAGAAAAAAAAAAAAAAGGCACTTGAAATGCCATTTCTCTTTGCCTCTGGTACCTAGCTTGTTTATTACCCTGAAGTCATTTGGATTACTTTTACTGACAAATAAGCAAATTTTCCTTCTACCCTTATGTGAACTAGTATGTGAACTTCTGGCTGTGAACTGGTTTCTATTACACATCTCATTTCAAATGATTGTTTTAGGTTATGAGAAAAGCATGCAATGATAACTTAATCATCTATTATATATTGATAGGTTAGAAATAAAGTCATTTTCTACTAAAAATGGTGTTTGTTAATTTCAGTTTCTGGTTAAGCAATGCAAACTTAGATTAGCAATGGAAAGTTTGGTACTTTGTATTTTGTACCTCAGAGAAATGGGGTTTTAGGAGAGTATTACTTGTTTAATGATTTATAGCTAGAAATCAGGTGAAGGAATATGAACTAAGAGCCATGGGAATTCTTGAGGAAATGGTTATACTGCACGAACAAACTAAAAACCTTATTTGTGAATTCTGGATTCATCTTTTGTATAAATTGTGGAGTACTTTAAGAGTGTTATCTACTACAAAACCACTTGATAATCAGTGGAGATGTGCCAGAGTTGTCTTTCCATTCAAATATTGCGCATAGCATACTTGCTGTGTCGTGAGGTTTATTTCAGCACACAGTCCTTATTTGACATTCAGAAGACCAAAGAAAAGCCAACCTAAGCATCAAAAAAGAATATACCACGTAATCTTTTCTTTGACTCCTTTGGATGAGGAAAGACTAAAAAAAAATACTTTGTGTGACAAAAAAAATAAATTTGATTTGACAGTTCCTCTGTGAACAACTGCAGAAAAAGCAACAAGTTCAACGCCAAAAACTACATTAATGAAGCGGTAAGGTACTGCAGAAAAAGCAACAAGTTCAATGCCAAAAACTACATTAATGAAGCGGTAAGGTTGGCTGGTAATGTATGGTACTTTCACAGAATTCCAATGGGCCATTTTTTAAATGAAAGAGGCCCCCAAGTTGTCTGGGCAAACAGAAGCAGGGGATGAAGAAACTAAACACCTTTTCAACATTGCCCTTGTTTTACAGTCTACAAGATGCTGCCTTAACACAAGCGCTTGCCCCCGTTCTTGCGTCTTGCACATGACTTGAGGCGTTTGATTGTGGTAAAATGATTACTAGCACAGTCTTCTGGGGAAGCAGAAGTTTTGATTCTAGTTGAGTGGTACATGCACACATCTTCCAGGCTGTCAGTGTAACGCTGGAGATGAGGGGCCGAGCTGCCAAGTCCTTCACAGCACAGTAATTGGGGGACAGGAATTTAGATTCCAGAAGCACTACAGTTAGTTTAGCAAGAAGCCACCTCCAGGTTAATTATCAAGCTTCAATTTTAAGTCTTTCATCAGCGAGCACCATATTTTTAATTTTCTTCAATAGAAAGAAATGTTTTTAAGACTTAATGAGGCCGATGGAGTTGATGTGTATGCATATGCTTATAATGTTCTGCAGCTCATTAAAGGTACAAAATAGTATGTGATTCCTAACTGCTTCTCCATACTCCTGTACAGTTTAAAGAGGAACAGAGATAAATAGGTTATATTTTGAAATATTTATAGGTTATAGTGGCTGACAGGAGAGGCAGAGAATTCTCTATAGCCAAAAAAAACTTGACAGTTTTATTACATGGTAAAGACAGTAAGTAGAAGCATATGTGAAAAGACTGATGTGCTTTCTAGCCTTCTTCCATAAAATACAGCCCCCTCTACCCGGTATAATGCTATTTTATAACTTTTTTTTTTTTTTTTTTTTTCCTTCTAGTCTGTTAAACTGGGTGCTGTGCAAGCTATGACCGTGTGTGTAAAGTTGCTCCTTGCTTTCTGGAGTCTGGCTGTGGGTGCATTTTGTAAGCTTGCTGAAGCATTCACTAGTCTTGGGTCTGTCTCCACTGCACCTTCCATCTGTTTCTGGCCAGGTCTCCCTGTAGCATTCAGTGTGTTTCTTCTTGTGGATGGAAATTAAGGAGAACGAGTTAGAGCTTACACCTCTGTTGTTAATGTAACAGGTGTATTAACACACACTAAAGTTTATGAAAGGAAAACCTGTACGTACCTCCCAGTCAGGGTTTTGCTAACTCTCAAAAATCTAACAAACAGCATCTGTCTAAACCACAATGTTTCATTTCAGTCCAAACCAGTGCGTATGGAGGATTTGCTTCAGGGTGTATTCTCCCTTGGTCCCATCACACCTATTGAAGCCCTTTTCCTGCAGAGAAATTATCTTAACTATGCATTTTCTGATCTGAGATTTACTTTGCATTTCTCTCTCCTGCATGTGAGCAGGATCTTGTTGGCAGGACAGATTCAAACCTGATGAGGATGAGTCCTAGATTCTGTGCTTGTGGTAAAGCTTTTGCCAGGGCCTCATTCTTATATTCATGACCAAGAACATGTAAAGTGAATTACTTTATTATTTTGGGGAGTATAAAAAATACTTTCTTAACCTATTTGGGTGAGTGCAGTATAAGTGAATAATATAGCTATTAGTATTTTAATTTGTCAGTTGGTCGACATCCAGCCTTGCTAGGCTAATTTGTGTCTGGAAGTTTGCACCTGAAACTCATTTAGAAAGGGCAACTGTGGCACTTTCAGGTCTAGACATTGTTTTTTCTCATGCTGTTGCTACACAAGCCACAACACTTCCATCTTGTGTTGAGGAAGTCAAGCAATTTCAAGGAGTTCTCTGAGGATTTACTGCATATCTACAGTATTTCTGTCCTGCAGATGCTGTAGTAACCCATGTTTTCAGCAGTGTGAAGCTGACCATGAATGAAAAGGGCTGTTGTCTTAGACGTGTTTGATAAATCTGATTTTCCAAGGAAATAAGAGATCTTTGATTCACTTGTAATAGTGCCATTATATATTAAAGAAAAAAAAATAGTGTGGCCTTTCCTTCAAATAGTGTTAAAATAAATGCTCCTAAAAAATAAGTATATGTGTATGTATATATATTTATTTCAATGTGTGTAATAGTCCTGCTAACTCCTTTTCATGGAAATGTTCTTGCTGTAAGATCTTGACAATAACTGCTATTTTAAAGGCTCTACATTTTTGATTCAATTTTGTTGCCTTTATTTCTCTGATCTATGCAAAATCTCATTAAATTCACATATATTAACCTAATGAAATGAAAATTTAAACACTGCTTGTCACTTGTTGGGGGAAGGAAAAAAAGCTTGAAGTACTTCAGCATAGCATTAAACCAAAGGGTGCGTTCTGTAAAGAGTGTTTGAAATGCTCATTAAAAATATTAGAAAAGTTTCTATCTGAAACTTCAGCCCAATTTTATTTCTAACTAGGGAAAATTATAATGCTGGAATGATTTTGAAATTGTGCTTTCTGTTTGCTTTTCAAAGCCTTCATCTTCGTCTGGAGGCAGAATTCTCAATCAGGCTCTTCTACAAGTATATTTTAATTAGGGCCTCCGTAATTTATCGTAAACTCTCATTTCTTGCACTTTTATTTTTTAAGTTGAATGGAACTGGATCGTGCTGTCCAATGTGTTGCTTTGAAGGGAAGATGGTGAGATTTATTCTGTGTGTGCTGGCTGCGTTGCATGCAGTTGTGTTTAACGTTGCTGTAGAAAGAAAAGACCACATTTGTAGGAAAAGTATTGGTGCTATCACATTACTGTTAACACAGATGACTCTTTTCAGCTCCCTCCATTTAAAATCCCTGTCTCAGCTTCTTGCAACGATGTTTTAAAAGCTGCTACCAGTCAGTTTTCACTAACCATAAACACGATTGCAGTACACATGCAGATAAGAACTGCTTTTTTTTCAAATTCAGAGTATTTTAAGAGGATCTGGTTTCCTCCTGTACTATTGCCTGTTGCCAATAGACACATGGAGTGCAACACTGCTGTTGTCTTTTCTGCTTTCCTTGCTGCTTTTGTCACAGGCGTGTCTTGCACGCGTGTAGCGTTTCTGAAAGCCTCACCGACCTTCTGGCGCAGGAGCTGAGCATGCACACTTGTTAAAGACCGCCGAGTGGCTCATGTTTGGGAAGCTGGACATCCTGGGTGCAGGGGAAGCTTCTCCCTTCACTGGATCTGTGTGAGCTGGTCTTTGTCTGTAGGTGGCAGTGAGCATACGCTGTGCAACAGCCTTCCTGACACTGGGTCACAAAGTGAAAAACTACTTGCAGATTCCTATTTTCAGAGCTTTTCTTTTTCCGTGGTGTTTTTTTTTTTTTTTTTTTTAAATGAAATTCTGCAGGGCTTTAAAGATTGAATCTCTTTGTAAGTGTTGTTGACCTTTTAGCAATAAAACCTCTACTGATTTCTTCTCATTCCAAATGCTGATGTTTCATATCTGTTCTCTGAGCTAGCATTCATTTAGCTATAGCAGGGGTATATTTTAAAGCCTATTTTTTAAGTGGGGAGAGGTTATAAATGTAGCTTCCGTATTATTAAAACAGATAGAACATGCTAATTTTTCATTCCCTTCCCTTCTTGAAGTGTTTCTTTCTGCTCTTCAGTCGGCTTTTGAAATAGAAAGCTGTGTGAATGTCTGGTGCAAAGGTATCCTTTAAAGCCAAAAGGCTTGCTGCTGTTTCACTGGGGATCTGAAGCCCTAGGAAAAAAAAATAAAATATATAGCATGTGGAGAAACAGCAGGATGGCTGCTCCCTGGGCAGGTGAAGGCAGAAGTGCTCTGGAGGTGTGTGCTTGTGCTGGGGAGAAGAGATGGATGGCTGCAATGGAAGGGGAGCCTGGCCTGCAGAGAGGTGGTAGCCTGTGGCAAGGAGCAAAAGGAAACTTCTAGGACTACTGGAGAATGAAGTCAGGCTTGAGGACAAACTGTAAGGCAAGGGAAATAAGAGTCTGAGGGTTTGTCTCAGACTAAACCCTGCAAGTACCAGGAAAAGGTTGATTCAGGCTGACGTCACCAGTGTATTTTTCCAGTAAGGCTGCTTAACTCCCTTTCTAATAATATCTTTAGATGACAACATTTCTTCTTGTGAGCCTAGTAGGTATGTCGAAATACTACAGGTCTATGGATCCGTGTGCAGTAACGGTTCTTTGGTCTGGTATGGAGGAAGTCATGTCTAATGATTCCCAGTGGGAAAGCTGGAATGGGGGGAGAAATCCAATATGCTGGTGCATATTTAGTCTCTTTCATCTTGAATGGGAAATATGATCGGGACTGTGCTATTTCTGTCGTATGAGCAGGTTAATCTAGCTTTATTATTTGTATATTTTCTCCTGCTTTGCTATTTGCATTACTTAACTCTAGGCTCCAGATGGGACATTACTAATTTTCAGCTCTGGTCTTTGGAATGATTTCAGTCTCTAAAATGAGTGTGAATGAAATGAAAAAGCCCATAGAAAAGCCATGTTGTCTCTTTGTGGATCATGTGTGCCAGCACCACAAAGAGGGAGGGATTATCACTTTCTCTCCTGTCTCCTGAGAGGAAACTTTCTGCATGTCACCCATACTTGTATGATGATTTTTCTATTTTAAGGGACAAAATAGTGCCAGTGCAAATAGCTGGAGGGAGGGCTGAGGGGAAAACATGCTGGTACTTACTTTTCCTGTTCCTGGGCTTGAAACGGGAACTGGCAATAGGTAAAATAGAAAATTAAAAGGAGGGGAGACAGGAATACAGTTAAATGGTTAGTTTGGGATTAAGGACGCCAAAACTTGGTGCTGGTTCTGTCCCTGGCAGGGACATGGTGTATGTGTGTTACTTTGGTGGGGAGGAATAGGTGCACAAGCAGCTGCAGAAGGTGATAAGCGCAGTAAACTTTCATCTGCCCCCACCTCTGTAGATAGACATTCCCTTTAGCCCGGGCCCTCAAGATTTAGACAGGCTCTGACATCAAGATGACCATCTATTGAAAGGTTTGGTCCCTAATCCAAATTATTAGTTTGAGGTCCTTCAGTAGCTTGTGGAGAAAGGTAAACATCTCTGTGAGTGACACGAGTCCTACCTTCAAGCTACTATGGGTATGTGCTATTTTGTGCCTGCATTTCAGTTCCACCCCTGTAAAAGCATTTTTCTGTCTGAGGCATGCTGAGATAGGTATGTTGAATTGTGAAGAGCCTACGTGTTGGAGCAGAAGGGAACAGCGTACTGGGAAGTGAAGAAGTTGCATTTAAGCATTCTAAGGTCACTCTGGGGACTTCATCAGATAAACAATGCATCCAAAGCGATGGAAGTACAGGATGTGGAGCAAAAGCACTGAAAAATAAAAAACATACATGGGAGAAAAGCGCATGTAAAGAGCATTTCCAAGATGCTATTATTGAATGAGCATAAAAGGAAATGTCTTTCAGATGAGCAAAGGAAAATAGAAGTAGCAGAGTCTCAGTTACTCCAAGCCTGGGAAAGCAATTTGATATCCAAGAATTCAGATGAAATTTTGTGCCCCTTGGAGTCAGTTTGCCCATAGGAAGCCTGTAAAAGTAGGATTTCCCTCTCCACTCTAAAAGTCTGTTACATGTTACTGGAGACCTACATTCTTTCAAAAAAATACATCATTTTATAAACAGACGTATGCTTAATTATAAATAAATTAGATCCTAACTTTATAAAGCAAGCTGATAAACATGCCCCAGGCCAAGGGGACAAGGTTTCATACTTGAGGACCTTACCTATGTGGCTATTTTGGCTTTGATTCTGCAAGCTATTTATTTCATACCTAATCTGAAGCAGATGGGCTCTTCTGTTGAAGTCATTGCTTGCTGACCTGAAGTTTTCCACTGATGAACTGAGCTAGTATTAGATTAAATGTATGACATGAAGTTAGAAAAGTAATAAATTGAATTATGCAAGCTGAAAAGTTGTTTCTGGTCGTGTTAGAATCATAGAGTGTTTTGGATTGGAAGGGACCTTTACAGGCCATCTACTTCAACCCCCTGCAGTAAGCAGGGACACCTTCAACTAGATCAGGTGGCTCAGAGCTCAGTCCAACCTGACCTTGAATATTTCCAGGGATGGGGCATCTACTATGTCTCTGGGCAGGCTGTTCTAGTGTTTCACCACCCTCATTGGTAAAAAATTTCTTCCTTCTATCTAGTCTAAATCTACCCTCTTTTAGTTTAAAGCTGTTACCCCTTGTCCTATTGCTACAAGTCCTACTAAAAAGTCTGTCCCCTATAAATCCCCACTATAAAGTTTTTTTTCTGCTAAATGTCAGTCTGAAGAGACTTGAAAAATAGAAGAAAGAATATGAAGTCACCCACTAACTGATGTCTCTGGGCAGGCTGTTCTAGTGTTTCACCACCCTCATTGGTAAAAAATTTCTTCCTTCTATCTAGTCTAAATCTACCCTCTTTTAGTTTAAAGCTGTTACCCCTTGTCCTATTGCTACAAGTCCTACTAAAAAGTCTGTCCCCTATAAATCCCCACTATAAAGTTTTTTTTCTGCTAAATGTCAGTCTGAAGAGACTTGAAAAATAGAAGAAAGAATATGAAGTCACCCACTAACTGTTAGGTAGGATGCACTGGGGTTATGTGTTACAGTATACCTATGTGTGAGTGTTAATACAACAAAGGTAAACAGTAGACCAGGTTAACTGCTGGCCTGATCAACTGGATAATACTGAATTAGAGATCTAGGACCTACTCTATCCCTCTTGAAAGGTAATGGTGACATTTTCCTGATAGTGCAAGTGGCTTTTCTGATTGCTACACTTGACTGCAGAAATGACGGGATGACTCTGAACTATCTAAAGGTTAATTAAAAGAAGACAGAAAAATACCAAAGAAAGGCCAGATCTTCCCACCTTGTTCATGTGAAAACCCACTGAAGGTAATTTGAATTTTAAGTCTGTAAACTGAGTGGTGAAGGTGGTGTTAAACCAGAGAGCTCCGGGCTGATTTCAGTTGTGATCTTAAATCTTTTTTTAAATCTTCATTTAATGACTGCTGTTTGTGTGTATTTGTTAGCAAAGTTCTGACAGCCGGGTATAATATAAGACAAAATAGACTCAAAATTGTTGAACCCAAACTCTTACAGGTGGTGGTTCGATAAAATAAGGACACTGCCCAAGAGTGCAGGTAATATACCGGAATCATCTGACTCATTTTATGTGATAAATTTGACAGGGCTTGTGGCAGCCACATCTGTTTATGTGTTTCACTTCAGTTTTCTGACCAGAACTCATCAGCCAGATGTAGTGGTCACAGTCACAACCCACAGGTGTGTAAAGATGGTAACCACAGTGTTTTTGGGAAAACCACAGAGATCTGGGTTTCTGATAACTTCTTTATTACAAGTTACTACAAAACTATGATTAGTAAAAACATTTTGTGGGTATGTGTGTATATATATACACTACAAGTCACTAAAAAAACTACCACAAGGAAAGCAACTATACATATAGGAAGAGTAAAGCAAATATATGTCTATTACAAGTTAATACAGAATTCCAACTACAGAAGTAAATGAACCTTTACTTAATGTGGACCCATAAATGCATTATGGGAGGCATTCCAGTAAAATATCACACTACTCCCAGGGGTGGAGCTGACTAATAACAGAAGAGTGTCACTTGAAGATGACTTGCATCATGGAGGCTGGAGTCATGCAGGCATCCAGGTCTGGTCTGTCTGGGAGATGTTGTACAGAAAGGCCCCTTTTGAGTAGGTAGAGAGTTACTTTTTATACTTTTTTGATACAGAGACATAAGTGGGCACAGGGCATCAGTTCTTGGAATAGTTGACTCCTGTTCCCCCGGGATGCAAGTTTGTTGTCACGGTTTTTGTCCTGCATCCATCAAAGTTTCTTTGTCCTGCTAAGTCCTCCCCATCAAAGAGGTTTAGGGTGAGCTTATCAGGGGTGTCCTTTTCTGTCAGTATGTTTACTGGGTTACCTTGTGGCAGCTCAGTCACTAGGCATAGATCATCACAATATTAATAACAAGGTGATTGCAGAACTCCTGAAAGGAAGTTCTTCATCTAAAAAAAACCCAAAATGCTCAAAAAAGGTGCTTCTCAAACTTCCTTTGATTTGTTTTGTTCGTAAGGAGCTCTTCATGAAGTAAACAATCACTTCTGCTGTTTTCTCTTTCTCTCAACCTTGGCTCCCTCCTCTTCTGTCCAAGGGGATTAAAAACAAGTCAAGTAGTTTGACTACAATGTTATAAATGGTAGATTGTGTTCATTTTCATAGGTATGGTATTTACGGTTCACTGGTTGAAGAGTTTATGGCTCGGTTCAAAACCTTGAGAACGTAAAATTGATTGTTCCTTAATGTACTAAGGAGCTTATGATTTGGGACCTCTGGGACTTGCATCTGGTATCTAGAATGTTATATATTTAAAGTTTTCATAGTTAATGCATTTCAACCAATTCCTGTAATCCGTTTCATAAAAGCAGCAATTCATCTTATTCTTAACGTAGAATCTCTATTGATAATAGAGAGCTACAAAGTGGTATTTGAGCTTGTTACACTTTTGTAATAAACCTGGAGATAAAACCTAACCATCAACTGTTGGTGCTTGTGTACAAACACTGGGAAGACTTGTTTTCCAATAGCTACATAATGAAAGCAACAAGCAAACAACAAGTCAAGATCATAAATAAGTTACGCTATTACTTAATTAGTGTTTTCCTGTTCAATGGTTGGTGAATTTTGCATGTGATAGTAGGAGGCAACATTAGACCATCCTTAGAATCTATGGACCAGCCCTCATTCCTGTATAGTCTGGGTTTAGCAGAAGAGACAATTAAGCAAATATGACTTGTAATTTTGTGGTAACTATACATTTTTCAAAACTTCAAAATTATTTACATGACCAACTTTTAAAGCTGATGGAAGCACATAAGTTAGGTATCCTCCCATGAAACTTAAGCTATGAAATTATTTTGGTTTAGGATTTAAGAAGTTTCTGAAAATAGTTCTTGGAAAGATGGAGAAGCTGTAACATTGAGCTCTGAATGAGAGATGCTGCCATACTAGGCTTATGGGAAATGTAGTGGAAGGGAAAATAATGAATGGCATGCTGTTATACCGGAATGGAAAATGTATGGAAAGAAAAAATAGGCCACATTGATAGTGAAGAAACATTTTGTGTTAAAGCATAGTGGGGCAAAATTAGAAAGCAGACAGTGTAGAATCAGTACGGAGCGAAAAAGGTTCTAGGTTTAGAATTTAAAGTGATGAACAGCCTTATTCCTGCCAAGCTAACAAGGATGTTTATGCTAAACTTGATGTGTTGAGAGGGCTCAGTCAAACCTACACCTCTCTGGGTAGCTTATAGTTGCTGGTAAATTACTTTCCTAAAAAAATGTAGACTTTTATTTGGCAGAAATCAGTGTAAAGATGGGGCCTTTTACTTTAGATGACAATGGAAAAAAAAACTATGCTTGTCTTCAAGTGCAGCCATTATTAGTTGTTACAAGGTTGTTGACATTCTATATATTCAAGAACTTCAAATTTCAGTTTTGCCCCCTCTTTTTTTTTTTTTATTCATGCTTTAGACTGCATGCCCAGGAGTAGTAGTGAGGAACAGCAGGTGTGAGAACCAGAATATGATTTGTGTTATCTCCTTGTTTTGAATGGTTGTAATTAGCTTATTGCTGCTGAGAAAAATAGCTGGGTTCATTTGCTGTTACTCTCCTACTACTGGGTTAATGCTAGAGTTTCCTTTCCTTTTCATTGGTTTTTTGGGTCTTTTTTGTTTTGTAAGCTTCAAAATGAAGTGCTTTTTCCGCTCAGTTTTTTAGTGTGTATATGTTTTAAGAAATCTGCAGATCAGTTTTTCCAGTTATAATTGGTTTTGTTAGTATCATAGCCCAGTGATTTGCAACATGGCTTAGGTGTAAGTTATTAAAACTTTTCCAAGGTAGACATCCTTGCACAGAGAGCCAGCCAAGCCCAGAACCTGTGTTCCTCTAAGCAGACTGTTAAGCAAGAGGAGATGATCTACTGAGGGATTTAAATCAGCTGCTGTGATTGATGGAAGGGGTGAAGTAGGCTGTCACATTAAATCAGAACCAGAAACTTCATGAAGGGAGAATTCAGTTGTCTCTCTATAATCATTTGACCACTGCAGCTATCAGCTGGAGGAACCTGTGCAGGAATTTCAGAGATTCTCAAAGGAAATCAGAGGTGGCTTGAAGGGCGTTGTCTTTGGCACTGGTAGTTTTCAAAATGACCTGTAACATCTGTACAAAGCCTTTAGTTTTGGTACTAGTAAAGTTTGTGTCTCGTTTAGAGTTTGAAAAGCCTTTGTTTCAACTATAACATAACCCTGAGCAGGATGATGGTTTGCTCTTGAAGTGCTTAATTTCCAAATAAGCCAGAATAAATGGTCAGAAGCCTTCAGTTAAATTTCCAATTAAAAGTTGAAGGTCACACAATGTGATGCTGGGTGTTTTGTGGTTTGACAGTGCTTTGTCCAGTACAATTGGGAACATCTCAAGTAAACTGTGAAGTGGGTAGATGATATTTGAACTCCGACAAAGATGTAGGGTTTTTTTTTTGCCAGTGGTGAATCTGTAGAGCTGGCAGCAAAGGCAACTGGGTAGCATCCTCTCAGCTCTATAAGGATGATGGGAGAATGATCTGCATCACAGGAGCACTCTTGGAAACTTAGACCTAAGGCCATGATTTGAAAGAAAAATACATGAATTAAAACAGTGTCTGGGGGCAAAACAGCAGTCCAAGTGCCCAGCATGGCACATCCATCATAAGCATTCAGGACAAATGTATTTGACACTGGAAGTTTTGCTTGACTGGTGCTTTTTTGTTACTAGAATCCAAGCAAATGTTAATGTGTATAACTGAAAAGACAAGAAGATTCCCCAGGAGTATTCCTGCACTAACATTGTTAAGCAAGCCTGTAATGTTTTCTGATCTTTTTCTGCTAAAGAGCAGAGTGCTGAATAAATATCTTGAGAATCAATACATTTGTCCAGTATGTACCTATTTGGAGTCCATGATTAAGTAAACCTTGGTAATTCAGTACTTGGCGTGGTTTGTTTTTTTTCCACAAACAAACAAAAAACTCCTCTACTTTTCCTGGGGAATGTTATTGGTAGCAAAGTCATTTGGGCTTCTATGTCAGTTCTGAGCCAAGTTCTGAATATCCCTGAATGCTAGGGGGTAAATTTCTAAACTACATCATTACAGAAGAACTGTATGGAGAATATAATTTTTTTTTTTTTAATGCAAAGTGCTTGGGGAGTTTACCCCTGAGTATTCAAATTAGTCATTAATCAAAAAAGCAATTTGTTGGGCATTTGAAAATCATTACCAGTTTAAAGGACTTAGATTCTATTTCAAGGATTTCAGCGGGCAAAAAAACCTTCAGCTATCACTAGAGAATATCCAATCTACACAGCAATTTAAACACTGTATCTCCAACAACCATATGTGGCTTAATTTTCACAGCTTTTTGTAACCTATCTTATAATATTTATTCATAGCAGGGAAAAATAACCTTCAGTAAAACAAGTATGTTTAACGTATTGGACCTGGCACGTTTAAGCCAGTCTGCAGAGTTCCTCATAGTGCAGGTTGGCATGAAGCATCTTGCCATCCAGAAGTCTAATGGCAGCATCGAGCTGAGCTCATGTACACTTGTACAGGAGCTCCATGGGGAAAAATAAGTGGCACTGGTGCCAAACATAGTCTATAGTCATTTTCAGAACTTGTTACTTGCTCTCTCATGTGACAATAGTACTATGAGCTTGGTCCAGTATAACTTTACAGGAGATTTCAATTTGGTATTTAATAATCCTACCCTCAGAAAACTGGCAATTAATGAGCAGCCGTGAAATTTGCCATTCTTTGGTACGGATGTGTAAGTACTGGAGCACCTTGCCTTTGGGAAAAAATCCTTTACTGACGTGCTTTAGGAAAAGTTTTAGAATTAGCCTTGCTACAGAGGCATATAGCTGCGGAGTCCCAGATAGCGAGGAGGTGACATTTATAGTAACTTAAGTTTCAGAATTTTTAGTCTTAGTATTCAAAAAATACCTGTATACTGTTCCATTGTTTTACTAATCCATATAGGTTTTGTTATTTGGATACGTTTTCTTAGGATTATTTGCACTTGCTATATAAAAATGTGAATGTGTTTCAAAATGAATTGGAAGTGATTAGTCATATAAAACACTTTCCTATTTTCTCTTGTCTGTTGCAAAACACCCTCCTTCGTAGGAGAGCTTTTCTTTTCCTTGATGTAAGGCAATAAAAGGCATTTCATGTTTGTTTGTTCATTTTTCTTTTAATAAAATATATATTTTGTACTCAGTTCCTCATGGAATTTTTGTAAAGGGAATTTACTATTGCACATGTGATATTTATACATTTGCTCACATATATATTTTTTACATGTATATTTCAGGTGGCTTCTGTTTTATTTCTGTAAGGGCAGGCAACCATTCCTGAGAGTTATAAGGTGAGCAAAAAGAAACCTTTAGCCTTATCAACAAATATCTTGGTTTACTCTTAATTAAGGTCCACTAAGTTGGAGTTTGGGCCAGTCAATAAAAAGGAAGTATGTATGCATCTGCATTTCTACAAATGTGGTACAGATCAGATGCAAATTAAGAAATTTGATAGGTAAAAGATCAGGCAGGCAGAAAGCGTGATCTACTTGTAAAAGTGTAATAAATGCGATTCATAAACTCTATACCTTTGCCTTACAAGATTTAGACTGAGTTTAGTTACAGATGGATGGGAAATTTAGTAGGCAAATGTATGATATAAACCTATCTACTGTGAAGGAGCTGCAAATGGTTAATGCAAGGTCATACTGTTGGTAGTTATTCACGGACTTAACATGTTTTCTATTTTATAATAATTTTTATCTGAGAAGAATTTGTGTATTGATCCAGGGAGAAACTACAGCCTCTTTGTCTGCCGTATGACAAGTGCTGGAGTTACTCTGTGTGAATAGCTAAGTCCAGTTAACCCATCGGAGCTGGGGTGGAAGGAAAAGCCTTTGGGACACATGATGCAGGAGTTGGCCATTACCTTTTTGATTCTTAATCATAAATACTATTGTAGAGGTGTAGATTAACTCCTCTCTCTGTGCTCATCCTGTGGCTGCCTGACTGAGCTTCCTGCCTTTTATATCCTAGTAGAGGTCTGATCAAAATTATTACCTTTTTAACTGTGTAACTCCAACAAAGTCTATTCTTCACTTACTGACCTGTTAGAATAGCTCAGGACCTCCACTGTTTGAAAAATGTAGGGAAAAATTTGGAAGCTGATGTGTCTTCCTGAAGTAAAAGCTCAAATTTAATTAGGGGGAAGAAAAAAAACGAAAACAAAACAAACAAACAAAAACCACCCCAGCCTCTTCCTCCTCTTGCCAACTTGCACAAAACTGATAGGAGGAAGGTAGATCTTATTAAGGTGTTTTGAAATGTCCTGTCTTTTCTACCTTGTCTATATTATGGAATCATAGAACCATCCAGGTTGGAAGGGACCTTTAAGATCATCAAGTCCAATCATCAACCGAACTCTGATAAAAACCATCACTAAACCATGTCTCTAAGCTCTATGTCAACCCGTCTTTTAAATCCTTCCAGGGATGATGCCTCAACCCCTGCCCTGGGCAGCCCATTCCAAGGCTTAATAACCCTTTCAGAGTGAATGTTTTCCCCAACCTCCCTAAACCTCCCCTGGCAGAACTTGAGGCCATTTCCTCCTGTCCCATGGCCTGTTCCTTTGGAGAAGACACCGACCACTCCCTGGCGACACCTTCCTTTCAGGGAGTTGGAGAGAGTGAGGAGGTCTCCCCTCAGCCCCCTTTTCTCCAGGCTGAACACCCCCAGCTCCCTCAGCCTCTCCTCATAAGGTACGAGCAGACCTGGCCTGAGGCCACCACCTCCGTGCCTCACAAAGGAGACAAGCCTCAAGCATCACACACAGGGGGATGCTTAGGGACCAGGCACTCGACAGGCCTCCATTAGCAGCACACATCACCCACTACAACATCTCAGGTTTGTCTGCCTTTGTTTGTGCTTTATTTCACCCCCCCAGAGCCAACCCTGGGTGAGGCGAAGGAGGAGGCCTGGCTTCCGCCTTGACGCCCCGGGCCCACCCTCATATTGGCGGGAAAAAAAAAAACATTTCAGATGGTGTCTTATAGACTTACAGATTTGTAGATCAGAAGCTTTTACAGAAATAATGATGATATTGCACACAATTTATGAACAAAAATATAGACAGTCCTGAAAAGTTGTTATCAACCCCCTCTGCTGAAATTCCTGTCAGTTTTCCTCTTAATTTCTCTGCAGAAATTCTACAGAAGAATATTTTCTGCTGGGAAATATGCCTTTTAATTTCAGTTTGCACAGGGTCATGGCCTTTGTAGGAAAGGCTGTGATTGTACAACACATGCCTGAGTTCCACAGTGTGTCTTTTAAAATATGCCTTTAAAACATACAGCGTGGTAAGCAAAGGGCAGAGTTGAACCAAGAGACTCCACTGGCACATAAAATGCAATACCATCCCTTTCCTTATCAGATAAATTGCTACCAGGTCTACAGTTGCTTCATCCACCCTCATTGCCCTGTGAAAGGAGAAAAATTATTCAGTTGAGAAACAGATAAATGCTACTGTGCCACAATGTCTTTAAAACTATTCAGCATTTATAGTTTTCTGGAGCTTGCCGATTTCCAAAGCTTAACCCAAATTATCAGTATAAAGGAAAACAAATGTAGTGAAGGAAAAGCCAATAGATCTTCACAGGCAACAATGTGGTTAGTTAAAAAGTTAAAAACATTATTCAGGAGCATAATGAAAAAAAAAAATGTTTCAGGCAATTAAAGTTTTGTGTTGGGTTCAGGGAAAACTTGGGGAAATCTTTGGTCTTGTGCCTACTGTCTTTAAAGAATTAGTAATCAAAGTCTGTAGATAGTTATTTTGCGTTCTCATTCCTTTTAGATCTTCAGTTTTCTAAATGCTTATTTCAGTTAGTGTAGTAATATTTTGCTAATCATCCAGCAACCGATTTAAAAATTTTTAATTGGTTCTAATGGCATCAGTTTTGCCAATGCTTTGGACCTGAATATTAGTTTTATTTCTTGGCTCAATTGCCAAATCTGCCTTTGAGGTCCTTGGTCTCCCTAATGCAAATAAATGCAATTTTGAGTGGCTCTGTAGAAGTATGAAAGAACTCCAGGACATCCTTTAATAGATCGTCAGTAGGACTGATGTGCAATGACAAAGAAATCAAGTCTCTTCAGGGAAAGAAACAAAACAGTCATGTCAAATGTTTTTTGTCTTTTTTGTAGAATTTAAAAATAAACTTTCTGACCATCATGCGTGAATGCTTGATCTCCTTAGAGTGGTTCTGACATTTGGAGGAAAGCTGTAGTGCTGCTCTTATCTATTGTATTTGACACACTGTATGTTTAGAATACAGAGTTAGTTAAGAATTCTGTGGAGAAAAGGTTTTATAGAGACATGTATATGTGTGAATAAGAGCAGGTTCTACCATTACAGTAAAGTCTTAAGACTGTACATCTTTCCTGTTCAAATTGATTTCCAAGAACAGTATCGTGGAACAACGTTGAGCTCTGGAAATGGAGAATTCTCCAGTAATTTAACATGTTTTGAGGGAATGGCTAAATTCCAGCATGAAGCTGATGTGAATTTCATTTGGATTCGTGACTTTTGGTTTTTGTAGAACTTGTTTGGGTGTGCGAGCTCCTAAATAGGATGCATCTTTGCTGAAATTCCAAGTAAGTGGATGTATAGTGGGGAATGAGTTTGTAAAGGATTTATTTCTATGACCAACTAACTTAGCATACTACTTTTTAGTACTGTCTGAGTACAAGCACAGTTGCTTGCAATCGGAATGCACCCTGTTCCTCATGGGTTCCCTCACCCTGTCCTGCCTTGGAGAGTGTGGGAAACTTTGTGCAGCCTTACAGATGAACGAGGCAGCCTGACAGCTGAATCCCAAACCATCAGCAGATAGAGTAATGATTTTCCCATTCTATTCCATCTGGCTCTGGATTTACAGCCAAAACTTTCTCCATATGCTACTCTACTGACTTAAATGTGAGTGAACATGTGGATCCAGTTGTGGAATCTGGGAGGGTCATGATCAAGTTTATGAACTGGAGCAATTGCAGAGCTGGTGGATTTTGTGCTTTTGAATTACATGGTTCTGGCAGGGGACTGGACTTAGCAGTTGGGAAAGGCTTGTTAAAAACTGTGCCCTGATGTGTGATGAGATATTCAGAAGTCAGAGCTTTATAACCTAATAAGGAAACGAACTAGAGCATATACAACTGCAATATTTGAAATGCTATCCTGTCTCTTATGAAAGAATAACAAGTTTTAAGATGTGGTTGAAAGCCAGTGTATACAAAGCAAGTAGGTAGTTTGATTGGTTTGCAAAATAGAGAGTTTAGTCTCTGCTGTACGTGTACTGAAAAATTAAATTTATTAATAGCAGTAGAAAGAGAGTTTAGTCTCTGCTGTATGTGTACTGAAAAATTAAATTTATTAATAGCATAACTCCAAAAAAAGTAAGTGTAATGGTACCAGGGATGAACTGACTTGTATAACCTAAATTCACAGTCAAAATTTACTGGTGGCTCTTTCAGTCCCTAGTGGAACTGTTTTTCTAGTTACTGTTTGTTTCAGAAGGTAATAGATACAGCAGAGGAGTGATCTATTAAATGCTACCTTCAGGAAACACTGGTAGCTTTAATTAGCCTCAAAATGCAGCTGTAACTCTGTGCCAGAACCCTAATGCTTTCAGGGGTAAAAGAAGGTTGAAAGAGTTGGTTTGTTTTCTTACCTTTATGTTCTCACCAGTAAAGCTGGATTTTACTTTTAGTGAAAATGTGTATGAAAGTTATGTATAACTAACATATTGAAATTTTGGCTTCAGAATTGTTCTGATGTGTTGGACACAGCAGTAGTTTTCAGAAACTGCCTAACTGGCTTTTCTTGTGGTTTGTGCACACATCAGATACGGAAAAAAAAGAAGATCCTAAAACTTTCTAGAAATGTTAATTTCCCAGAGTGGTGAAAAAGGGACATGGGGAATGTCTGGCAAAGTCCATGTATGGTTTCAACCTCGGGATGACGTTATACCCATGGCAGAGCATAACAGTTGTTTTGTTGAACAACGCAGAAAATTAGTTTATAGTGTCTCTAATGTTTAATTTTATAACATAATGATAGTACAAGTTTTTGATGGTTGCTGTAAGATATTGACTTCTGTGGGAGGTTGCTCAGCAGAGCTTTTAGGTGTAGCTGCGATCAGAACCTACTATTCTCCCAGCAGGTGTCAGTTAAAGCTCAATTAAACTTTCAGGAAGAGAGGTTGCTCAGTTCAAAGATCGAATTTTGAATCAAAACAACACACATGAAGAGGAAGGACTGAGAGAATGTGTAGGCATTTAGAACAGCCAAAAGTCTGGTCTTTGACTCAAAACTTGGATGCTGGATGTGTAGAATTCAGTATCCTGCATTTAGAGGTGCCTGTTAAAGAGGCACATTCATTTCTGTGCTGGATCTTTATCAGTGGAGGAAGAGAAAATTTTAAAGGTAATCACTTTTTTGGGGAAAAAATAGAATGCTTGAAATATGATATTTTCCAAGATTAAAAAAATAAAAGAAAGACATTCCCATTCAGCTGTATACAGTAATTTGTAAGCCTGAGCCCATATACAGTGGACACTGAACAGGCTTCTCACAACCTGAAACTTGTAAGTACATATGTATTTCATATACAAGGAAGATGATTTAATTATTTGTAATCCAGTTCTCTAACAGTTACCTGACTTGTCTCACTGTTTGACTTGCATCAACAAGCAGGTGAGGTTTACACCAAAATCTTCACTGTCCTCAAACTTACTGCTTAGCACACCTAGGTGTCCTGAACCACATGTCCCAGTGTTTCCAATCCCATTACATGTGCAGTAAAGAAGGGGCAAGGTGGGCAGGGCTGATTCAGAACCTAGTTGGGTGCATAACTTCCTGATGGGGGAAAGAAACTGTGAAGCCACACTGGAGCAGTGCCACGATATATGGACACGTGCCACCTGACTTTACATCTGTTGGAAATTTCCTTTCGCTAATTGACTACGGTTTGTTTGTACAATGGAAGTGTCCACCTGACTGTATGTGGTTCTGTCCTGCTCAGTGTGGTTCCAGTGCTAAATAAAGCAGTTTCATTGGAAACTCCAGAGTATAATTTTTTTTTATATTAGGAGAGAGCCTTCACCTCAGACCTTGTTTCTTGCCATGATGGGCTCAGAAACAGGTGTCTGGAGCTGCAGTGCTAAGAGCTGTCACAGACAGTCAGTGGAGACCTGAACTTCTTGCCACTAAGAGGCCGGGTGTAAAGCTGCCAAGCTGCCTGACAAAATTAGGTTTTTGATGGCTCCCAATGGCACAGTTAAATTAGGACATTGCAGTTCCTTGAGAATCAAATAACTTTTAAAAACAAATCGCGTATGTGGTGTTGCAGAAAAAGGAATGGTGAAGAGGTGCTTGTCTTGCTTCTCCACGTTTTTAAATGAAAGCTGCAGTGTAAAATGATGCAGGGGGTTTATGCCTATTTGCACAAATACATGCATATTTATGTCACACATTTCCCTGAAGTGTACCAGAGGCAAAGTGAACATTGAAATCTAACTCTTCCTTTTGCATAAATGTCTAAACTCTGTCTTATTCTTCTTGAGTTTCTCTTTTTCTGTATCTTAAATGCATAAAGGATCCAAAGAAAGCATCAGGATATTTTTACTCTAATGGCAGTTTTAAACATGAATATTGCACTGGTCTCTATGAAGCTTCATTATACGAACATTTTTATTGTTGATCCGATTTTGAAGCCCTTACTCCATTTTTATGTAGTCCTTCTTCAGGTTAAACATCCTTTCTATTAAACGTGACTATTTACATGTCTGTAAGTTTATTAAATAGAATAAATTGTTCATGATCTGACCTATAAATAAATATTTATTCATGATAAGATACTAAGCCATTGTGTGACTTGGGGAAAAATAACTCTGCCTCCCTGTATTTCCTGACAGCTGTGAAACAATTCTACTTCAAAAGTCACAGGATTTGAATTTCAAAATAACTTACAAGCTGGGAGTAGAGCTTTAATGTTTTTAAAACATTAGCAGGGAATGAAGTGAGAAAGAGCCTGGAAATGATTCTAGGAAGTGTCAGGAGAATAGTAATTTTCATTTGTACAGGACTTTAAAATCTTGACGTTCTTTTAGAAAAGTTGGAATGAACACCTTAGTTCTCTTGGAACAAAATGGAGAAGAAAAACCCAACCCCAGTACTCCTCAGAGACCCACACATTAAGTCTGGCACCGGTTTTGGCAGCAGAGCCAAAGCATGTACGTTAGGAGTGTGAAAGGATCCTTTCAGAGATTACAGGGAAGAGTTTTCCATACTTGAGCTGTTACTGCACCCCAGATGACAAGTCACAAGGAGAAATGAGTCCATTGCTTTGAAACTGGTTACTGCATAGAAGTCAGCTTGAATCAGTATATACGAACTGGCTTTAGAAGTTGTAGCAAATAATTGCTTTTGTTTAGTCCTATGGGTAACCTCCCTTTCCCTATTAAACATGACCTTCTACATAGCTGTGACCATGTGTCATAAAGGCCCAGGAGGAGGATAGTACGCTTGGTAAAGCATGTTATGAATGTCAGGAATATATCATGTGGGATGGTAAGAAATTGAGGAACCCAGTCTTGCCTTGGTATTAATCTGTGCTCCTTGGAAAGCTGACAAAAGATGTAAGGGACAGGCAGGACAGTTTTGCTGGTTAAAAAGAATGAGTAGGTGGAACTGTAAACCATTAGCCAGATGCTAACCCAATGAATGGCTACTCTGTGACTCTGTTAAGTAAGAATTAAAAACTAAAAATATAATTAGGCTTGTCAGTATGGAATCTCTTCTCAGTCAAATCTGCTTTTGTTTTGTTTTCAGTAGAGTTAGAGGTCTTGTTGATAAAGACAGCTGTGTCAATATTAGATGCTTTGATTTCTCTGAGGCATTTAATTTAGTACCACATAACATTTCAATTTAAAAACACTGCATTATGTAGCATTAACAGGCTACAGAGCAGATGGATTAGAAACTGGCTCACTGACAGGTATCAAAATGAAGTTGCTAATGGGGAGAGATCAATGAGAAATGCCATTTTTGCAATGGTCTCCTGGGGGCCAGCGCTACTTCATATTTTGATCGTTGATCCAGACATTGATGTAAAATCCTTACTGGTGAAATTTTCAGATGACTTAAAGGTCTGTGAAGTAGCAAATAACAGAAACAAGTAATTAGAGTAATCTGAATCGTGCCATGAGATATTCAGTCGTGATGGGTTAATGCTGCAGTGGTACTGGGGTGCCGTGTTACTGCTGTGATTGCAGATGGATGTGTCAACCAAACATCATGACAGTAGCCACATATCTGACCTGCTGTGGAGTTGTCTAACCCTGTTGTATCCATCCTCTCTTTTCCAGCAGTTCTCCCTTCCCTCTCCAGCAAAATTTAGTCTGAAGCTTCTCCGTGTAAGGAATATGTGGGTCATAGGAAGGAAAAAGGTTAAAGATGATGTTCTGGTGCAGCAGTTCCTACAAATAAAGTCAAGTAAAAGATATGCACTTCACACCAGGCAGTGAAGTTCTCCGAGGCAAATTAAGTCAGATCAGCTGGAGAAAAAGAGTTTGGTTTGGGGTGGTTTTTTTGTTGTTGTTGTTGTTGTTGTTTTGTTGTTTTTTTTCTTCTTCTCTCGTGTGTGAAAAGTCAGTGCCTCCTTTCCTCAGAGCTTCTTGGTAACAGCCTGCTGGAATGTGCTGTATACTGTTATTTGCATTTTTTACATGACTACTAGACTTATGTTAGAATTGGAGAAAAGTGGTTATTGGAAGGAGCTATTTAGTCCAACCTCTTGCCCGAGATGGGGAAACTTCAAAACTAGATCAGATTGCTCAGAGCTTCAGATCAGGTTGCCCAGTTGAGCTTCAAAAATTTCAAAGGTTCAGTTCTAATCTTCTCTGGTAAACCTGTTCTAGTGTTTGGACCACTCCATTGAAGACTTTTTTTAATTTTCCTTATGCTCAAAGGAAATTTTGTATCTTGCAGCTCTTGCTTCTTGTCCTTTCACTGTGTGTATGTGTATGAGAAGTATGTGAACTGCTGGAACTATTTATCAGCTATAGTAGATACAAACACTTTAGTTCCTTGTTAAGATTTCAGACAGTTGTAGAAGTGTACAGTTAGGTCCCTAGTTGTTTAGTGCTAAATGCATTAAGAATTTAGAAAGGGAAAACTGTTCCTAGACATATATTTATATCCACTGAAAATTTTACCTCAGTGCATTTGTAATTTGCAGTTGTTCTAAACGGACTCAAAAGGAAGAAAATAATATTTCTAAGTTTTCCTTTGTCTTATTGTTACTATTTTTTTTCATCTATGCAACGATAAATTCCATAGTCATAGGGTGTGCTGATGTTTTCCATAGTGTGTGGGGTTTATTTCATAGATGTTTACTCAAGGCACAGTTCTTTATGATTGCTTAACTGTCTTGAGTAATTTTTTTGCTTGTCTTCTTATGTCAGCAATGAGACATCAATCTAGCTGGATAGGTACTCTGGGTGTTATAGCCATTAATTTGAATGGGACCCTGATGTGTGTGTGTGTGTATATCTTTTTAATGCTTGAATATATTAATATTTGTTAGCATACTTCAACATCTACACTTCTAATTCTGATAGCTTCTGATAGCACTATTGGTACTTCTCACTGATTTGATTATTATCTAAAATAAATAGTAACCCCTAAACTACTTTTATTTCAGCAGTGGAATTGCCCCTATCTACATTCATGCTCTCTACAATTTTCATAATATGCATAGAAGCAGCACCTCTCACTCCCTGCCCCCCACAAGAAGTAATTTCATCAGCTCATCTAACTGTTTTTCCCTCCAAACCCTAGTTAAAGATCTTTCTATACCTGAGTATTTCTGAACCAGTTATAAATGCATTGGGCAGGAAACAAAGCTATGCTTCTCAGCCTTTCATCAGCTTTGATTCAGAAACATGGTATTTCATATATAAGAAATCAGCTAAGAATAATTGGAAATTTAAAAAGCTACAGAAATTGATAATTTGATCCTGAAAACAAGTGTCATAGTTGCTGTCCTAGTGTTTCCTTTGATTTTGAAATTGCCATTGGTATTATGAGAAATGGGATTTTTCAGAAAGGAGGAACTGGGAAATTGTAGTACGAAAAACTGACCAAGTCAGACACAAAACTGCTTTGCCAGAGTTTATTCCGTGCATTACATGAAACTCCATTTCAAGTGAGCCATATTACTGGACTTAGTTTTTCAATTTTGTGCCTAAAACTGTTCCCTTTCTGTAGTTTAAACCATGTTTTGCTACAGTTAAATCTAGCCTGATCATTATTTCAGACAATACAGTTAAAAATAAAATTGTTTCGTATGAAAGCAAGGTACTGAATAGTTATCTTCTGCTTTTAACTATGTTAATACAAGTATATATATATACACTCAGTTGAACCCCAGAGAAAGCAACATAAATCTCTAGAAACCTCTAGACTTTGACTTTAGAGTTCTTAAATACAAAAAGCTGAAGTGTGTTTGAGTGAAACAGTATTTTTGGCCAGCTGTGTATGCAACTTGTATTTTATTCAGCTTTAGAAGGGTACAGCAATAAAAGTGCTTAAGTATCACTTAAGAATATGGCACTGTGAAAAAGAAGATTATAATATTTTTTTAAGTTCTTGTGGATCTCTTCCAACTTGGGCTATTCTATGACTTTCATTTTCTTTTGTTAATTCAGGAGTTATGACAAAGAACTGTTATAATCAGTGAAATCTTAGTTGGATGCATCCTTTCTAATTTCATATTACACAATTTTTTTGGATCCAGATTATGGAGTTAGGTCCTGAAAGTTCTAGTTAAGAAATATTTAGGAGGCGAAGGCATGGATGTAACCCCGAGCTTGCTTTTATGCTGGTAATTGTACAAAGGACAGAAATAGCACAGATACTAACAGTAATAATAAATGTTCATCGGAACTGGTTTTCAAAGGCAAATACAGTTTTAGCTATTTGTTTAGCTGAAAAATCCTTCCAGTGAAAAATATGGACTTGTCAAGAAACCAAACACCCTTTTCTTAAATGTTTTGATTTTATACTTAAAATGGGCAGGTATCCGTGAAAAAATCTTCAAGATGTTTATGGGGAACTATTGAGCTTCTACCTTCTTCCACTTCGCTGCCAATTCAAATGACTGCGAGTTCTCCATGCAGACTATGTTTTAGATTAGGTTGACCAAAAGGTAGGAGTCCTGGGTGAATGTCCTCCTCCAGCTGGGAAGCTGCACCCAAGGGTGAACAGGAGAAAGTGGGAAAGTCAAATGCTACAGTCAATGGGAGTTACTAGGGTACCATACCAACTTTTAGAATAAAAAGATTAACTGAATTACTTGTAGGATGAAAATGTTTATAAAGCCAGCCCTCTCTTTCTATTAACTCTAGTTAGTAGGCTTGGAAGTGGGAAGGTAATTGTAATGTGCCCATTTATATTTATAAATATGTTTATATTGCTTTAGTTTCTCCTGTTAATAAGAAGTAAAGCACTTTTTAAAAATAACTGTGATTTTAAATTGTGACTCCTTGGACATACATCATTTTTACAGATAGCTTTTAAATTATTTTACTGCAATTTTGACATATCTCATTCTAGCTGACTTTTTTTCATCATCTTTCATTTGTCTTACTCAGAATTTAATTGGCAGGGAGAATTTTTATTGGATAGATGAAGTATTTTTAAAATTTGACCTGTTTGACATTTGTCAATTTGTTATTCACACTTTAAATCTTGCCCTAAACTGATAAAATTATTTGTGTCCCGCATGGGAAAGGATTTTATGCAATTGAAACACATTCTTTGTGAGTAGACAGTTGTTTTGGCTTTCTTTTTAATGCTGTAGGATATCTAGTCGGATTATTAGATGTCTCTGGGTGAGGAAAAGACTATATTTGAATGGCTGCTTCTTTTAATCCAAATAATCCTGGTCTCTAAAGAGGTTAAAATAAACATATATAGTTCCTTCCTATTGCTTATGCTTCGGTGGCTTGGTTAGTTAGACTACATGCCATCTCTGATTTATAAAGAGCACACCAGAAAACAAACTAAAACTCTGAAAAAGCTAATTAAAGCAATAACTGTTAACTGAGAGAGAAACACAGACTGGGTCAGAAATGGATTATTGTTCACATAAGAGATAACCCAAGATAGTATTTCCAAACCTATGCAAGTTGTTGTATTGACGTGCTTGCACAGCCCCAGTGAAATTCTAAGCTGGGTAATTTGCTTGAGGAGCAAATTCCATGTTAAATAACTGTGCATTATAAGTGTCGATGAGAACTGCTCATTTGTGAGATACAACAAGCAGATATCATCTTGTAATTGATTGTGTTTATGCTGCTAAAACACGAAATTCATCTAATCTGTTTTGTGGCCTCAGTAAACACTGGTGGAAGAAATAGGCAAAGGGGAAGGCTATAAAAATTTGTTTTAAAACAGTAAGCATTGTCCGTACTGATGATGAGCCTCACATGTAAATGCTATATAGTTAATTTACATCCCTCTTTTATTCTAAGTGCTCAGCTTCTTAATTTGGCCTCTCCTAGGCAAAGAAACTTTTTCTTGTGCACACAAATGATCTCAGTGTTAATGTAGCTCAGATGATGACACTTTTTTCTTGTGAGACGCTAATTTGTTGCCTAATGTGTCATTAAGGAAGTTTCAACACTTAAGTAACATAAATTCTTTAAGAGCTGCTACAGTGGTGTGCATACATAACGTCATAGCTCTCTACACATATTACTGCTGCCTTCAAATAATTGGTACTGGTTTTTGCTGCTCTTAATACCTCAAGGAGTACCTTGCTTTGAAAGTAGCTGTCAAGTGCTTCATCACATCAGTAAGTCTTACAGTCTCAACGGGCAAGTTCTGTCTGAATTAGTCTGTGGTCCTGCTTCAACTCTTGTTTATTTTTTGCCAATTGTTTATTTAAGGTACCACAAATATTATAGAGTTCAAGCCATGATAAAATAAAAATGCATATAGGATATCTGCATTTAGAGGAATTAAATAACTTCAGCTATTTGACACTTAATAACTTTCAATGAAAACAACAAAAATTTTGCATTACGTACCCCCAGCCCAGTGGGCTAAGGCATGAAATATAACTTGAGCATGATATTTTTCTTATTAGCTTTCTCTGAAATGAGTCAGATTCTGCACAAGTTCACAAATTATTTTAGCTTTAAAGATACTTTGTGAAAAGTTCTGTTTAGAAAAACTTGTCCGCTGCCAAAAAAAAACAAACCTAAGGTAACTGGAACCTGTATCTAGATCTCTTAATATTTTAGCTAGCTCTCCATTAAACAAAACAAAACCCCATACCAAAACAGAATGCACAGAGGGTTCAACCCAAAGTCAGTCCTTGAACAGACCAAATAGTTTGCTGAAGAAAAGACAGTTTCTAAGTATGAGGTATTGATTATAAGATGTATTTTCATTTACTTAAAACAACCAGAAAAATCTATTCCTAGAAATGGAATGGTCTTGTGCTCTATCATTAGCTCTATCATTATTACTCCTGGACAGTTAACTTTTAAGGTATCTTGGGTTTCAAATTAAATGTCAAAAGTCATTTGGCATCGAAAATGTCTCTGCCTAATGCAGAAAGCAAATAACTCTATATGGCATATTTTCCATTTGCAATTCCTGTAACAGTGCCAGGAATGGTAATGTATCACAATTGCTTTTCTGGCAAAAATCAAACCAATAAAATGCATTCAATTTTTAATAATAATACTTAAATTCTTATATACAATATTATTTGCTAAATAGTTTGAAAACTTGAAGTAAATGACTGCATAAATATATGAATACTTGTTACAATATATAGTAATATATTCTAGGTCACTCTGCAGCACCTTGAATAGGTGCTGGGAAGTTAAAATTTTCTGGGATCATTTAGATACACAGTAAATTCTCTTGCATACCCCTGAATCCCAGAGGTATACTCCAGGTGAGTGAAACACTAGGGAGCCCATACAGTATAAAATTCCAGTTACTGTCCTCCTGTACTCCCAGTTAAGCTTCCTATTCCAATCTTGCTTTGTATTTTTCATGTTTTTATGTATACTGCCAAAAGGGCAAGGATTTGCAAGAAGGAAGTGCTGATAAAGCCTTAGAAGTCCAGTCATCACATGGATTCTCAATTTTAGACTTTAGCAAGGTTACAGAGATGTGGAAGAACACATCACAAAAAGATGGGGCACTAGCCCTCCAAGTACACAAGCGACTCAATGAGTATTGCAATTGGATTTTATAACTTCAAAAGAAAAGAGCTGAAGAAAGTGAAACAAGACCAGTAATGAAGATTACCATTGGGGCTAGAGTGTGCAAAACTAGACCTGGGAACGTGATGGACTGTTGTTCCTGTTCTAAGTGTGAGACAGTGGCTTTCAAAGGTTTTCCACAACAAATATTAATTTTAAAGTGAGGGCATCATACCTGTGGGCAGTGGTCAAGCTAGCAGCTTCCTACCCCTGCTTCATGATCCCCTATGTGTACATAATATAACATTATTTTATCATGTAGCCTGAGTGTCACAGGAAGAGCGCATGAGATTGAGGTTGTTTAAAGGCATTGAGAGTTGAAGAAGGGAAAGCTTGAATTCACCCAGCAACTTCAAATTTCAAGTCAGGTCCTCTGCCAAGCAAACGAAAAAAATGAAATTGGAAGAAACGGATCAAGTGAAAACTACTCCCCGTTCTCCCCTCTCTTCCTAAAGATAAGAAGGCAAGTGATGGAAGATTGAGATACATTCTTCCAAGAATATCTTCCTCTTTGATAATTTCCTAATGCACAGGCAGCCACAGACTGAAGTCTAAGGAACTGAGAAGTGGTTTAAATAATGCCATTTTTATTATCTGACTAATACCCTGACCGTGCTCTAGTACTTCATAAATCTAGTGTGATATTGAAGTTGGTCTCCTCTTCAGTATCCATTGACATCCCAGTTGCAGTTTTATGCCAGGATTGAGATCTTGGCTATATTGCACTGCCTACGAGCCCTTGTTATTTATTTAAAGGCACTAGTTGTAAGGAGCATTCCACAATAAGCTGAAATAGCTATGCTGGCATTTATTGGAAAGTACTACTTTCCTTACTTGGTGGCAGGTGATGGGAAGATGAGAAGGGCTGCAAATACTATTGAGGAAGGAATTAGATGGAACCTGATGAATGCAAGTGATAAAGGATGCAGTTCAACAAGGACAAAAGCACTTTCCTAGACCTAGGTAGAAGCAGGCAAATGCGTGAACTCAGAACAGGTAACTTGGCAGGTGATATTCTTAAAGTGAAGAGAAGAGGAGTAAGAACACCCTGCTGTAGTGTTGAAGTGGTAGGGTTTCACTTGGACTTGGGAAGATAAGGTAATTGCAATTGTCATTAGGCGAGTCACTCTGCCAGCCCTGAGTATCAGTTAAGGATTTAATTAGCTGAAAGGATCTGGTTAAATAACAACCACCACTAACCAACCAAACAAAACTGAACAAAAAAGTCCCCACATAAAACCTTTTTTTTTTTTTTTTTTTTAATTGGCTGTCTTTCAGATGGACTTAACAAATAATTGAGAAATAATATCAGGATTAATTGAATCTACAGGAGGCATATAGAGATGGATGACAGGGCCTTTGATTTCCCTTTCAGACTTATTTTTCTACAATTGTATGTATCAGATACTCCTTACCTGTGTGGAGTGACTATGTACAATCAGGAGGAACTCAGGTCTGTCTGTAGAAGTGAGAAGTGGAAGTGCAATTTATGATCTCCTTTAAAAATGATTCTTGCTATTGGTAAAAGAAATACCATGAGCTATAGCACACAGCAGTCCTCAAATATGGAGTAAGGAATAACCGTAAGTAATAGCTTCAGTGTTGTCTCTGCCAGCCACTGCTATACCTTATGGCTCAATCTTGAATCTCCCAGGCAAAGTGTTAGCTCACACTGGCAAACAATTAAAGTGGAATTTAAAGAGATAGCTAGGCATAGTTGCGGAAACTTCTGCACATCTAACATTTTCACTGTTGTACTATAGTTCTCTCCCTACATCCACAAATGCCCTCCCATTTAATTTAATTCATATTCATTAGTGTCTTCACTGATATTCAGTCCTTTCAACTCTGAAATGCATAAAATATTCTTCTAGATCCATGGCAGATCATCTTTTTCGTTTGGACAGTTCATAGTTTGAGAGTGTATTGGGTGATTATTGTCATACAAGACTGGAGTCTGTTAACAGCCCAAGCAATTAGCAGCTGAGATATTCTGCTGGTTTTTATCCCTGTTTATTGGCCAATTTTCTGGCTAAACAGAACAGACCAAGTGTACTACTTTTTCTTATCTATCAGCTAATTTCCAGAGACATACAAACATAGTATAACTTCGATGGCATTTAATGTAAGTTAGATCACTACCAGGCTCTGCATCTGTTTGGAAGAGAGGCTTGAATTCCAGCCTCAGGCAGAAAGCAATTTCAGATTAAGAATGCACAGCAGTGGTGCTGTAAAATCTGTGGAGAGACAGAAGTGTGCTCATAACCATTTGACATGGGAAGCTCAGGCTGTCAAACTTTGAAATTTCAAGGGCTTGGTGATCTCTCAAAGAGATTTAAGGCCTGATCTAGAATTAATGGTTGGGAAAATGAGTAGTTGGTCATCTGCGGCTTGCTGGAGAGAATCAGGGGAAGGAGCATGATGTAAAATATAAACACTTTACAAAGAAATTGACTGAAATTAGCCAGTAAGCTTTCCTTTTATGGTGTTTTTTTTTTTCTTATGGCTAAAGACACATTCTTGCATAGGAAAACAAAATAGGAGCAGGGAGAAGAGAAACGTAGAGAAGTTCTGTGTTGCAAAGAAGGCCATTGCTCTGTTGCATAGATGCTTGGTGCTTTTAATTTAATGGAAATAACTGGTCCATTAAAGAAGCAAAAGCAGATACAGAAATAGCTCAGACCTTCCTATGGAGACATTGGTCTTGTACCTTGAACTCTTGGAGGTAGTAAAATATCCCTGTTTTGTGCTGAATTTCTGTTCCAAAATTCAGTAGTTAGCTCACTTAGACCTAAAAAACCAACTTGCTGTCTGTAGGCAGTTTGCATGGGCAGAGTGGGTGCTTATCAGGAAGGAGTACGAGCATATCACTGAGATGTTGCAGGCAGCTGTCATTGCGATATCTTCTCTTTTATATTGGGGGGGGGGGGGTTGGGGTGTTTGAATTCATGAAGTGTTGTTTCGATCATTTTTGGCAAAGTGCATCATAAAGGACACCCAAGTTACATTTTATACTTTACTTTTATTGTTCTTTTCCTGAAACAACTGACTCCAGTTAGAAGGAATTGGAATGTAAGAGTAGAAATCAACAGAGTGGAGCATTTAAAGCTAAAGTTTTTTCCTGAAGAACACAGATTAATAAGGACAAGAAGTAATTTAGTCTGCTCATATAGCATAACAGACAACTGATGTAAATAGACACTTAGTCTAGAAGGATGCACGGAACATCTGTACCATATGTCCCTGCAAAATACAAGTCCAAAGTGTTCTCCTGAGAACCCAAAACAAAAGTGAAACCTGTGGTACAAGAGATGAAGAGCCAAACCCTGTAATTCTTAGCATTACAGGAAGACAAGGAGGAATGAGGGCAAAAGCAGTGCACTCGGTCCGTTACACAAAACAAAGGGTGCTTTAAGTTACAGTCATGATGTGGTTTTGTTTTATAGTTTCTGTTTACCTGAGTTTGTCTCTGCAGTATAACAGAGAGGCTTTTGAGTGTGCCAGAAGTGTTTGTGTAGTCCCCTTTGATACAGCTGAAGCTCTGCTAGACTGTTGCTGTCTGATGATGGAATTTCAATGTACAGTTCAGAAAAAAATCAGTTATCCCCTCTATCCTTAATCTCTCTAGGGGATTGTATAAAACTATCCATTTTACAATATTCTGTGAATAACTGTGCTATTGCCTGTTTTATTCAGCAGCAGGTATATCAAGTAAGCCAAGAAAAATCCAGATACTCTTTCCAGGTGAACAGATGTTAATGTCTTCATTCGATTTTTATTTCCAGTTCTTGCTCTGCTAAACTCCCACTGAAGTCAGCAAGTCTGCCTAAATAAAGAACAAATAAAAACTAAGCAAATGCCTTAGGTTTTGTTCCAGGGCAAGGAAATGATTATTGGATTGCTGATCATCCAAGCTTTTCCACAGAGAGCAAATATTAAGATTTCCATATATTAAAAATTCAATGTGTATAATTCAAAATAAGTCCAAAATCATCCATCTCTGATCAATTGCAACTCCCATGAGAAATGCAGGTAAATGTTTTTCATAGTACTTTTTATTTCTGTAATGGCTATGGTTTTAGGGGGGAAAAAATCGTGATCATACACTTCACACATGTATGAATTGATAAATCAACACATAACCCACCTATAGTTCCTATAAAAGAAAACTATTATTTTTGCCTTTTTTTTAAAAGGGGTAGAATTGAAAAACAGTCTTCCATGTGTTGTCTAAATCAACAATTAATATACGCTTTTTTAAAAAGGGGGTAGAATTGAAAAACAGTCTTGCATGTGTTGTCTAAATCAACAATTAATATACTGTTTATTGGTAGGTATAAACTGAAGTGTGCATGGTATAAACTGAGTGTGCATAGTATCAACATCAGAAATCGAGGTATGAGTCAATGTCAAGAAGCAATTTTGAACTTGGTTATTAAATGAATTTGGAACAATGTTACTTTGACCTGGTTTAAGTATTTTAACACAGGAATGATTGCTTTATAGCCCATGATACCAGTTAGCAGCAGTTCTCCCCTGCTTGCCACTTTTCATATTATTGGTTGTTTGAATTTGAACGTCTTGAAAAGAAGAATGTGTATTTTCTTTCCCCTTTTTCAAAGTCCAAAAGTACATGTGCCAAGAGTCTGGTAACAGAGAAAGCAAGGGGATTAAAAAACTTCCTGTATATTGTGCTTTTGTCTGATGCTTCTTTTAGGACGTCTGATGGATGGCTTGATTAGTGCTTTTGGTTAGCTACCTCCTTCTGACAGCAAGAGTCACAGACTGGAATGAGATTCTTTGTAAGATAGCAATGAACAGAGGGCTACATGGACCTCCTTGCATTTGTGTAGATACGCTCACTCAGGTCAAAGCTGTTGTGGTTACACGCAATGGATGTGCTCGCTCAGAGGGAGAGCCTGGCTTCTGACCCCGGCTCAGGATGCAGTTACCGCAGGGTTGTTGAGTGCCAACATCAAAACCTGCTACCTGACTTTTAGAGGTTCTGCCACGAGCAGGCAAATCAATGGCAATCAAGGAGATGAATTACTGCACGTGAATGTGCGTATTTGTTGCACTTATTATACAATCTAAATGCAGACTATTCAGTGATTTCTAGTAGATGTTAATTAGTGATTGAGCTCAGATATTAAGAAAGGCTCCGTTTGTTATACTTTTAGAAAGCCAAGTATGGTAGCAAAACACAGAAATTATCCAATGAGAGGTTCAACCTTTAAAGCTTTCAAAGAGTTTTGAGAAATAAGATGGCAATAACAGCTAAAACCATGTGTCATCTTCCCATCAGGATGTTTCTTCTCTAGCATAGATACGCAAGTTAATAGGATTCAATGTTGACTTAGATTTAGCTTTAATGATTGGGTACTGTAGCTTAGGGCAATTTTGTTTCAGCTTGTTTTCAGCAGGATCATATCACACCATCTGATGCAGCTTCAATCCCCCAAGTGCTCCTTGGCGGTTTTTCTCCTGGATTTAGTAGTTATCATGCAGAATCTAGGATAGGAAGCAATTCTATCAGCATGTCACAAACAAAATTGACCTAAAATGAATGGGGGTATGGTGCATCAGTCCATTTTGTAGATTCCAACAGTTGCCAGAGTTGGGAATGAGCATTATGTCTCCTTTTGTGTTCTTAACACAGAGCTACTATATGTATGTCAAAAGCATAACTCCAGGACAGTTGGCATCATCATCAGTGCAGTGAATATAATCCAAAAACCAGACAGTTTGCATCATCAGTGCAGTGAATATAATCCAAAAAACTGTGAAGGGAGAAAAGGTAGTTCAATGAAGTACTTTGGAGTAGATCACAGGATCGTAATTTAATGTGAAGTACTCACCTATGTTTTTAAACTTGATTACCATAAAACAAGTTGATGCAAACTAGCTTGATATTAAAATGGGTAACTTGGGATGCACTGATTCTTCTGGCTGCAATTTTTGAAAGAAGCAGCTGTATCCATTTCAAGATTAATTTTTGTGTTTTTGTCTTCAGAGCTGCAGGAAATGCAAGTGCTAACCTAACAGAGCTAGATAGTTGCATCTTGGTTGGGTTTTGTGATTCTTTTTTGTTTGTTTGGTTGGTTGGTTTTTTGTTGGTTTTTTTTTTTTTTTTTTTTTTTTTTGGTTGTGTTGTTTTTTGTTTTTTTTTTTGCGGGGAGGGGGTGTTGTTTGTTTGGTTTTGGTGGAGAAGAGAAAGAGGGGGCCAAGGCCTGTTAAACTGAGTGTTTTACAGATATTCAAACATCCTTATCTGTAACTGGAGTGCTAGGTTTTCAGCAAACTCTTTTGCCTGTAGGCAAATCTTCACAGTTCAGATTGTCTCAGCATGCCTGGGGGTTTAACTTGAGGTGAAACTCAGGCTGTTTATATTTACATCTGAACTTGCACTTGTCAATGTGAGTGTGGGGATCAATATCTGGAGTTCCACCTTCTTTACTCAAGATTTTATCTATTTTAGTTACACATGAATATGGCCGAGTGCAAATCAATGTGCTGTGCTTAAAAGTGTTTAAGCAAACAACTCTCTGTTTGCTGATCGCCAGATAGTGCTGCAGTTACTAGTTTTCCACTCCGTGGTCAGACCTGAGCTCATCAAGTTCTTGTAACACAGACGCTTAGGAATTGTGGTTGGGAGTCCTGAACAGTAACAGCGAATATCACTCACACATTTCTTGCTTAAGGTTTTGTGTAAGTCTCCCAGGGATAAATATATAACCCATAAGTTTATAAACCCCACTTTTTTTTTTCTTTTTTTTTTTTTTTCTCTCCTGTTCTATAAAACAGAAGTGGGAATAGAAGGAAGCCCTCAAGCATAGATCTGGTTATCTTATTCAGTAAGAGGCATGGAACATGACAAACCAGAGCCAGCAGTGTGGCGGTGTCACCAGAGACACTGGGCAAAACCTCCTCTGGTATCTCTCATGTCCAGAGATTGGATCCGTGCTCCTGAGATCACATAGGCTGTATCTTCCTTGAACCTTATTAAAACTGCTACAGCAGGACCATCCATGTGCCGAGGACCCCTTTGAAATGCCTCCCTGTGGTTTTGTTATTTTAACTTCATAACACATATCAGAAAGGCCAAAGTTCTCCTTAATTATTCTACCACATCTTAATAGAAGCAAGCAGTAGTAGCCTGGGTGGCAGTTTAGAGTAAGTGAGATAAAAATTCAGTGTACTGCTAATGGCTCAACACAAAGGCCTCAGCTTTTCCATGCCTTTTTTTTTTTTTTTTTTTTTTTTTTTTTTTTTTTTTTTTTTTTTTTTGTGACAGGGTAATCTCTATTTCATCTCTACTACAAGCAGTGCTTTTGGCCTATTTATAACTACAGCTGCCTGGAGAAAGCCTAAAGGAGATGTGATCAAACCAGACTGTACAGCAAAACACATTATATAAACATGCAATTTGTACCAAGGAATAATTTGAAGTATGAGGGGGAAATGTCAAGTACGATGTCTGAAAACCAATTTGGCTTAAAATTCAGCACATTATGTATATGTGGCATTTGCCAGCTTTCCATTCATCCTTGGAGGGAAGGCAGACATCAGTCATACCTGCATGTCAAATACTGTCAACAATGCTAAACTTCTTCAGTGGATTTTCTCCTCTGGCACACATTAATTTAGAATATATTAATGTAAGAACTCTTGCTGTGATTTTTTTTTTTATAGGCAGACAAAAATTATTTCACCTCAAATATATGTTATGAAACTAAAGAATATCTATAAGTCACTATTGATAGAAGTTTGCTTCCATTCAAATGTTGCTGCATATTAGAAATGACTTTTTCTTTCTATTATTAGAACTCTTTGAAAGGTTGAGCTAGAAGGGACTTTGAAAGATGAACTTATCTGCTTGTGTGCTCTGAAACAAACATACTGAAAGCATCCCTGACAGATGCATTTACAATGTTATGGTGAAAAATCAGTTTTCCTAATGTCTAAACTAAGGATTACCTCCCAGATATGCAAAGATCAATTCCTTTCTTCCCCAATGGAGATCTATTGCTTTCTATCAGTTTAGAACAAATTTTACATATTTGGTAATCTGTTGTCATATGACTTGGCCTTAAATTTTTTTTTTTCTGAAGTTAGTAAACTGATTCCTTCAGCCTTCCAGCTTGAGTCAAGTTTTGTAGGCCTTATTCCTATTGATACTTTCTAAGCTACTTTTAATTAGTCTTTATTAAATTGGGGCGTCCAGTGCCAGACACAGCATTTTGGACGGGGTTTATTGGGTCCGAGTGTTGAGTGGACTCCACTAAGTTGGAGTCTTGTGCGGATAGTGTGTTGACCTATCTTCAGTATTTTCATATATTTAATTTATTTATGTACAATGCCTGCTAATCATATGAACTGCTAATACTGTTATTCATTCATTCCTGGAGGTATTTAAAAAATGTGTAGATGTAGTTCTGTCAATAGGATGGTGGCAGGGTGAGGGCAGAGCATGAGGTAGGAGGGCTCTATAGCCCTGGCCAGACCAGGCCAGGTACGTGGGGGAACGCTGCTGATACAGGTCTCATCCAAGCCCGGTCTTAAACTGGGAATGGGGTTTGCAGGAGGCCATTCTTGTTCTGCTGGTTGGTGCACAGACCAGGGCTCAACATGTGGCCATTGCTCCAAGGGGAGGGCACAGGATAATACTTAATGTGAAAGTATGAAATGTACAGATATATGCGGTTTATGGTAGGTATCTGTGACATTAGGTGGACATTTAACTGGATGTTAAGTAGGTTTGGTGCTTATTCAGTTTTGACTTTTCACTGTTTATAGTCAGGCTTGGAGCAGACTTTGATAAATTAAACTATAACAGTTAGTTTAAATTGCTTTAGCTGCATAGCTACTCCATATTGAGCCTTCATGTGCTCTATTTGAGTGCTTTTAAAAAAATACATAGTCTGTTGTAATAGCCTGTACTATAAATCTTGCAACGCTGGAGAGGCTGCATCCTCTGGTGTTTTGTTAAAGGTGAAGTAGGAATCTTTGCAAAATCCTCTGTACCTATTGGAACTCTGAGGGCTAATCCTGCTCAAACAAACCTGGGCAGTTGCGTAAAAAAAGGAACAAGTTTTGCAACTTTTGTGCTTCTGAAGGCAGTGTTTGATGTTTCTTTTTTTTTTTTTGGCTGGACCTGAGGGCTCCTCGTTGTATTTAACAGTGGTCTATTACATTCCTCTGGAGTTAGCATGCTTCCTGTGGTGTTCCATCATCATGTCAAGGTGGTACTGCACAATATTTTTCACATTTTCTGCCTCATACATCAAACTATAGAATGTTATCCATAAGGCACAGCTGTCATTCTGTAAAACTTTTAGCAACGCTCTCATTTTTATCTGACATCTAGAAATACGTAAAGTAATAAAAACTAATCTCTACCTCATATTTGCTTTGGTGTTCATTCTGTCCCTGTCAGTGTCTATATGTTATAGCAGGTGAGATTTATACATCCCCTTACTTGCCATTCTGTGAGGGCCAGGCACGGAACCCCAGACTGTGAAATTATTCCTGTTTTCAGGATAAAAAATAAAATATTATTTCAACTTGCAAAAGCTTCCATTGAATGTATTATATATGCTCTTTTTGAACATAAATCAACACTTCATCGAATGGTTTCTATTCCTCGCATGCTCTATTCTGTACAGATTCTCATGCTCTCCAGTTTTTACAGTTCTGAAGATCATTAAGTTTTGCAGTATTTTTTACAGAGAATGATTTTATTCAGGAGAGGACAGGATGTCAAAATCTGCCCTTTATTTGTTATTCAGTTGAATTAAGAGTCGTTTATCATCTGCAAATTCAAACCTCTAAGTAGCTAAAATCATCATGGAGAGAATATCAAATGAATCTGCCGTATTTTAAAGTAATAATTTGCATTAAAATCAAGATATATTGTTATAATCTCATACAGTTGAAAAAAAAATCCCCAAATCCGAGTTCCAGATCTTTTAACAGTTAACCCTGTTCAGTGTTACTTCTATGCAGCTGATACCTTTCTCTTATCAGTAACATGTCAGCTTTTCAGGGTCATCTGTTTAATACCTCACTACATTTCTTCATGAGCTGCAGGTTAACTTCAAAGAATATGAAGGATTTATGTCTCTGGCTTGAGTCTGTAATTCATTTGTTAAATCGTTTACAAAACATACATGTGTAGTATGACTGAAATAATCAGAATTATTCAATTGTGGGACCATTAACAGGATTCTGACAGAAATATGATAGCTCTAGCTGTTTCACAGGCACATTGACTCCCCAGATGTTATTGACTCCTATATATTGGCACAGATTGATAAAAAAGGCTTTGGAAAAGTTAATGCAAATATTGGTAGGTTAGCCCAGTGTCTCTTAGTCTGTAAAGGTACACAGATTTAAATTTATTGTTGTATGGAGGCACTCTGTCCAATATTAGCAATTCAAATAAGGAGCTGTGCTTTATACCAGAGAGCAAGAACTGTCAGGGTTTCAAAGTTAATTAGACTAAACAGACAATTAATTACATCTTATTAAAATGTAAAGGACCTGTGACAAATTGCACTAATTGCATGTTCTTATATATCTGAAGAGGTCAGGCTACTTAAAAAGTGTGTTGTTAATGGAAGACAAATGCAGTTTTATACGCTCGATAGGAATATTATAAACTGCATTATTTATTACTCTGGTAGAACACTTAATAATTTTAAGCTTTAAATCAAACTGTTCATTAAGCCAGGGAGTCAGCACACAGCCCTGAAAGTAGTCTGTAAAAACCTGCTGCCAATGTAATATTAATTTGAAGGTCTGTTGTTTTTTCCCCCCCTCTTGGCAATACAGAGATACTGTTATTTTAAAGTATGTAAACCCTAGGGGAGTTTGAGCTCTTTGAAGTTTTCCCTTAATCTCCCAATCAAATGGCACAAAAACATCTTATATTATTAATATTTTCCAGAATTATGTAAAAATCAACCTCTCTCAGGTCTAAACTATTGTAATTCTATGTGATAATTGCCAGTAAAATGAAGAAGAATGAAATAGTGGATAATAGCACAAAGAATGCAGAAGAAAGATGAGGAAACCCCCTAAAAGCTTTGTAGGTTTTGCTGTTAAATGTATGGTTGCTATTGGATTTTTGAGTAGATATTCTATATTACTTACAGTACTGATTATATTCAGTTTAAATGTGTTAGGGTAGGTGGAAAAGCTGCTGTATTATGCGTTGGAGTGGGACCAAGATAAGACTAGTCCAAGAGTGAAGGTTTGCTCTGAAGGAACAAAAGGGAGATGCCATTTCAAATTACAGAAGAACACAGAATCACATTTAGATACCCCTCGTCACAGGCTTGGGAGTACCTTACTTCTTAGACTTCTCAGTTAGGATAAAAATCAGTGCTAAGAAATATATCTAGAGTGAAAGCCAAGGACACTGCAGTGATGTTAAATATACTGTGATTGCACAGGGAGGTAACCGTACTAAGACACATGTTCAAAAGCACGATTTTCTAGACATTTCCATACTGGAGAACATGGAAGACGGTGTTAGAAATTTTGTGATGCTCTGAGAGCATTACAAATGACAATCTGCAAGAGTAACTTTCATTTCATGTAGTGTGAAGAACTGTAATGCCCATGATCTTCAGGGTTTTGAGGGGGAAATATGATGTGTGTGGGTGTGATGTCTAGGATACATTTAATTTTCCTTTGGATTTTATCAGTTGTTATTATTCTTGAATTCCTGCACCTTTCCCCTCTGCTAAGTTAATGTGTAGATTCAAAAAAATATTTACTGTTTACTGATCCTGGTAGTTTTTAAGAGTCACAGGAATCCAACTATTGTAGTGCCTAATCACTTTCACGTTAGTGAGATCTAGATTTTTTTTCTGGATGACAGAAGTTTGTAGTTCTTGATGAAACATATTGTTTTAACCTAACAGATACCAGTTTCAAATCGGAGTAAAAACTAGAGAATGATTTTGACTGGGAGAGAGAGATTTTGTTAGGGAAAGCCTACATACTTACTGAAAATACATAAAATAAAATAAACCCCACAAAGAAACAGAACAAAATTTTGAATGAGATTAATATGGGCATTTAGATTCCATTCCAAATAAAAATTATTCTACTTTGTACCATCCTTTTATGTTGGCAACAAAGCATTTGTCTTCTTCCCAGTTTATAGACTAACACAGAAGAACACAGAATCACATTTAGATACCCCTCGTCACAGGCTTGGGAGTACCTTACTTCTTAGACTTCTCAGTTAGGATAAAAATCAGTGCTAAGAAATATATCTAGAGTGAAAGCCAAGGACACTGCAGTGATGTTAAATATACTGTGATTGCACAGGGAGGTAACCGTACTAAGACACATGTTCAAAAGCACGATTTTCTAGACATTTCCAACACTGCAGTGATGTTAAATATACCATGATTGCACAGGGAGGTAACCGTACTAAGACACATGTTCAAAAGCACAATTTTCTAGACATTTCCATACTGGAGAACATGGAAGACGGTGTTAGAAATTTTGTGATGCTCTGAGAGCATTACAAATGACAATCTGCAAGAGTAACTTTCATTTCATGTAGTGTGAAGAACTGTAATGCCCATGATCTTCAGGGTTTTGAGGGGGAAATATGATGTGTGTGGGTGTGATGTCTAGGATACATTTAATTTTCCTTTGGATTTTATCAGTTGTTATTATTCTTGAATTCCTGCACCTTTCCCCTCTGCTAAGTTAATGTGTAGATTTAAAAAAATACTTACTGTTTACTGATCCTGGTAGTTTTTAAGAGTCACAGGAATCCAACTATTGTAGTGCCTAATCACTTTCACGTTAGTGAGATCTAGATTTTTCTTCTGGATGACAAAAGTTTGTAGTTCTCGATGAAACATATTGTTTTAACCAAACAGATACCAGTTTCAAATCTGAGTAAAAACTAGAGAATAATTTTGACTGGGAGAGAGATATTTTGTTAGGGAAACTCTACATACTTACTGAAAATACATAAAATAAAATAAACCCCACAAAGAAACAGAACAAAATTTTGAATGAGATTAATATGGGCATTTAGATTCCATTCCAAATAAAAATTATTCTACTTTGTACCATCCTTTTATGTTGGCAACAAAGCATTTGTCTTCTTCCCAGTTTATAGGAATAGGTTTCTTATGAGCCAGGAGAGTAGTTTAACCACTGTGGGATGTATTGAAATGGGTTTCTTTCTCATCCTTCTGCGCTTGTCTTAGTTTCCATGGAATTTATTGAATGTTTAGTAGGAGAAAAATTGAACCCCTTGTGCTATGGCTTTCTAGGGAATAACACCAAAGTAAAAGGTGTTGGGTTTTGGTGGGGGGTGAGTGGGGTGAGAGGTTTGAATGGGTTTTTTGTTTTGTTTTGTTTTCTTATTGTTTGTTTTGGGGTTTTGTGGTTTTGGGATTTTTTTGTGTGGGTGTGTTTTGGTTTGTTTTTTTTTTTTTTTTTTTTTTTCTTCTGGATGACAAAAGTTTGTAGTTCTCGATGAAACATATTGTTTTAACCAAACAGATACCAGTTTCAAATCTGAGTAAAAACTAGAGAATAATTTTGACTGGGAGAGAGATATTTTGTTAGGGAAACTCTACATACTTACTGAAAATACATAAAATAAAATAAACCCCACAAAGAAACAGAACAAAATTTTGAATTAGATTAATAGGGGCCTTTAGATTCCATTCCAAATAAAAACTATTCTACTTCGTACCATCCTTTTATGTTGGCAACAAAGCATTTGTCTTCTTCCCAGTTTATAGGAATAGGTTTCTTATGAGCCAGGAGAGTAGTTTAACCACTGTGGGATGTATTGAAATGGGTTTCTTTCTCATCCTTCTGCGCTTGTCTTAGTTTCCATGGAATTTATTGAACGTTTAGTAGGAGAAAAATTGAACCCCTTGTGCTATGGCTTTCTAGGGAATAACACCAAAGTAAAAGGTGTTGGGTTTTGGTGGGGGGTGAGTGGGGTGAGAGGTTTGAATGGGTTTTTTGTTTTGTTTTGTTTTCTTATTGTTTGTTTTGGGGTTTTGTGTTTTTGGGATTTTTTTGTGGGGGTGTTTGTTTTTTGGTTTTTTTTTGGTTGGATTTTTCGTTTAAAATCCCTCCATAGGAAGAATGTCCCATGAAATTACTTTGGCGAGCTCCACCATGCTGAATTGTGTGAGGTAGTCAGGACATCTTTAGGAGAGGATACTTCAAACATGTAGCCAATATATGATTTGATTGCCACATAACTATCTGAAACCATGTTGTTTGCTATGCTATGTTTGCTATGCTCTTTCCTACCTTTTGATTAGAAGTCTATGACAAACTTCTACTTTACAAGAGTTGAACTTGTAACTCCATTCCATTTTGGCAATTGTTGTGATTGCATAGTCTTGTAAAAAATATTCTGAATTCAATGGATATTTCTTTCCAAATTCTTAGGCTGTGGTGTTGCTGGAATGAAATTCATGTAATGTGTCTAAAAGCTACTATCATTTGTCTGTGTTTTTCCTGGCTTTGCACCAGTGGTCATGTTCTGCAACATACTTTTCTTCATTTAACAGAGAGACTAAAATAATCTTTTTGATTAGCTCAAATGGATAAGAGTAATGTCCTAATTTTATTTAAAGGATAAATCTATAGATATATTTCCTAATGGCTTGATGTATCAGAAGATGAATTATGGTTATTAATAGTGAATACAGTAATATAAAATGTAGGAGAGAGAGAGTGGAAGGGATCAAATACAAATGGGCACATTTTGATTACTGATAGAATAAGTGCTTTGAACCATGTACCTACATAATTCTTAAACAATCTGTCAACACAGGGTACAAAATACCTTACTTCAGCAAGGCATTTAAATATAAACCTAAGATTAAATATGTAAACCATCCGTACTTAAAAAAAGACTATTCAAATGTTTAAAATGAAAATGTTCTTAGATAGTATCCTGAAGACGGAGAGCAGAAAGCTGATGTGGTTTGATGCTCACCTTATTGTCTAAGCTCATAATTGTTTTTACCTGGCTTTTTGTTATGTTGGTATAAATGTTCAGTCTACAAACAGTGCTATGTCATAGTTCTTCTCATAACAAGGAGTACATTAAAAAAAAAAATTTTTTTTCACTGCTATCTCAGACTTGTCCCTGAGGGCTGTGGTTTAATTGGCCTATAAACAACTTTATGCCCAACAATGTTTGACAAATCTTGCTGCTCCAGAGTAGTGACACACAACCAGATGCTCCAAGCTTCGTTCTTGCCATCAACAGTACTTGAGCTGCATCCCTTGATGTTCATGATTTTTCACATGAATATTACTTTAGCTGACCTGTGGCACTTAATGGTGATACTGAGCTTACATTTACTTCTAGTTAATGAGCTAACATGGAGTATTGTTATTGTTAATTAGTCTGATTTTAACCACATGTGAAAGCCATACAGACTCTGCTCTAATATAAATTTATGGTAAAGGGTTTTTTTGCTATGAGACTGTCTCTCCTTAATTAACCTACACTATAGCAAAGAAAAATTAGCTGCCTTAAAAGAAATAAAGTTATGTATGCATAATCTTAGTAGAATATTGGTAGGAGCACCTTTTATCGTCTCATGTTTTCCCCAAGAAAGGGACTGCAGCAGAAATCTAAACTTGAAATATTGGTATACCCTGCACAGAATCTGTGTATAAAAATGACACCTTGGTAGATTGAAACAGAAGTCATCGATAGAATGAAATCTTCCCCTGAAATGATCAGGTTATACTCTCCAGTAGGTAGAGCTTAAAGATAGCTGCCAAAATAAACCCACATGGAGAGGGAGAGGAAATTGCTGCTCTCTGAATAACAGCCTCTGGCCAAGCTCTCCAGAGAAGCCTTCAGGACCAGTGATGATGAGTTTCAGGGTCTGACAAGGATAATAAATCGATCCAAAATAGCAAACCTGGTGAACCCTTGGGTGTTGTGCACAGTGTGTGTGACAGGATTTCTGAGTGTGCCTCTTGCAGCCGGAGAGGGAGACAAAGGACTGGCTGGCTGGCTTAACCTGACCATTGAGCATTACAGTGCAGCTGGGGCTGTGTTGTGCTTACCCCACTGCTACCCATGCTGCTGCTGGGGGACCTGGGGACTGAGAAGGAAAGAGCTCTTTTACAGACAGAATAAGGTGAAATAGGAGGTTAAGGAGGGAGAAGGGGATGACCATATATTTATAACAACACACTGGGCAGAGGAAGATAAAATGCTGAGGGTGTGGAGAAGAGCGCAGTAGCTAAGGCACAATGGAGAGGAGATAACCTCCATATAACAACATGAGGTTTGACTTAGTCATCCAAAGGAGGAGAGGAGAGTGTATTAGCATATCTCTTCATTCAAATATTCAATGCATATGTGACTTATTGAATGAATTACTGACATACTCATCTGGAAAAATCTGAGAGAAGGCTTGCATCTGACACCTCACTCTCTTCCTTCTCTTTTCCATTCTGCTGTTGCATCCCCAAGACGTTCTGATAGATGCTTGCCAACACAGTAAAGATGACTCTGCTACATGGTTTTGAGATCTGTTCTTTTAACAAAGTGTGTTACCTTTTGATTTTCCCCAAAGCAGAAAACTCCAGGTGAATTTTTCCTTGGTTGTTTTCTCAAGTATTGACTGTTATGGTTATGAATTCGCCTTTGGTGAAGGTCACTGGTAACCTTTCTGCAGTCACTAGTCTTAATAATTATTTTTTCAGTACCCATATTGTAGTTTTCTATAAAATGAGAATAATAAGCAAAAGTTACTATTTTGCTTTTATAAATACTGCACATGGCAACAGACAAATCATTTGTGGTATGGCAGTTTTAGAGGTGGAAAGAAATAGCTAATTACTTTGCTTTGGATTGGGTTGGAGACCAGTGAGAGCGAGCAAGGTGCTGATACTACCAGATATGCGTTTTTTTATTTGGTCAGTAACAATCTAGACAGTTTGATATCTAGATCTGTAATAATAATATAGATCTGTATGACATATAATGTTATTCTATTACTGTAAAAGTAATCCTGAGCGTGCTTACATTACACCAGTCTTAATCTCATATTTAATGGTAAATGATTATACAGTGAAAACATTATGTTTATAGTGAAAATACGTGCTACATGTATGTGTGTGTATGTATACACATTATTGCTATACATTTACTATAAAGGGGAATAGCGTTATTCAGACACTTGCACAAAGTCAGTCTTTTCATTTCAGATATTTCGTCAAAAAACATTGTCTTTTCTCATGGACAAACGGGTCTAGATACTTACGTTTCAATTTGCAACCAGACAGATCAATTTACCAATTCATAGATAAATTATTTTTTATGTAGCATCTAATAGTTCTGTTCAGAGATCACCGCTCTCTCCTTCACAGTATTTGGCTTCACCACAGTATTGCAAATTTGTAATGAGATTCATAGACTTATGTAGAGTTGCTTGTGATGGTCTCTAGAGTATCAATATTCAACTAGACAGTGAAAGGAAAAGTAGGCAGATATAAATTTCTCCTCTTATGTAAGTCCATACCCTGCAGAATGTGTTCAGAAAGTCAAAGACTTATTCTGTGTTTACATCTGTCTTTTCTTATTTGTGCAAATCTGAACTGCTCACTTTCTATGCAGCATAACACACTAATTTCCTCTTCTATTATATAAATCCTTAATCAAAAATCTGAGAAATTTATAAATAACATTGTTTTGTTATTTATACTTTTTGTCACACAACAGCAGAGGTTAAAAACTACTGTACCCTTTGAAATAACTGGATAAACATGATCTAAAAAGTAATCTTCAGAGTATCGTAACAACCTGCATGCATCTCTTAATGTTGGAGGGAAGTAGTTTTTTCCCTGTTTTCAGGAATTTTAAAAGATATTTATTCTCTATGGCTGTAAACCAAATGTATAGTTCAGTTTGATGTCCTTATTTCTACATCTGCAAAAGTGGTCACTTGACTAATACACAGTGTGGGTAGTCTTGGGATGCTCTGTCTGCGTGCTGTGACCCAAGAGGTGCTATAGCTATTTGTCACCATAAGGGACAAAATGTTTCCTTGTCTTGTACGTATTCAAAATTCAACTACATTGTCAGGAGAAAGCCCAAGTGTCATTTGGCAATTAGTGTGAATTCAGATATGGAACACTTGATTCCTCTTTCAATTTATTTGTGTACAAAACCTCTTATTTCCATCCTGGATTCTTTTCGCCCTTCCTAAATAAAGTTTTTAATAACAGTCTGAAACTGTTTCCTTAAGCCTGGCAGACATCTGTAGCAGCAACATGCTGAAATTATAATTGAAATGAGGAGCTGTGATCATCCTTATCATCTGCATATGTCCCCACATGGTGAGCATTAATTTATTCTGGTTTGCTATCTTTGTATGTTAAGACTGATTCATACTTTGTAAATATAATCAAAGACAACAGCTGCCCTCTTCTGTATCTTTAATAAAAATGAATCTTCCCAGCAATCTTTTTGTCTGGAAAAATTACTATTTTATTCCAAGACTAAATCTCTTCTTTTCAGTGTCAGTTTGATGAGTGGAATAAACCATTTGAGTCCAGATCCAAAATGCTTCTATTACAGAGGCCTCTGTAGGGGCTCTACAGTTTAAAATTACATTTTGATTTCCAATAAAAGCAGGACTAAAATCTCTCCATTTGATACTGTAACGGTTGAATTTAATCTCTAAATTTGGCACAATATCTTTTCAAGGGACAACTGAAATTTCTGTCTGTTCTTCCAATAAAATATTTTAATGTTCTTCAGTAGAAACACTTCAGAAAGATCTTAGAAATGCTATTTGGGTTCTCATCTGTCTTGCCTTCCCATAGCTAAGTGAATGGCAGTTTTCAAATTTCCAGTCGATGATGTTCTGATGGTTTTTTTGGGCATCAGCCTTTTCAGAACAGCCGAGCTCCTAGTCCTTTGTTTTGGGATAGCCTAGCTGAGTTTGGCAAAGATTAACCAATAAAACTTTCTCTATCCATATTCTTGAGGGATGATGCATTAAGGCAGCAGAGTCACAGGGAATTTCACATGTACCAGGTCTCAATACGGAATTTCACGGACTTTGCTACGTTATATCTAGTAAAGGAACTCTCCCTACAGAGTGTAAAGGGAATTAGCGTAGAATAAATGTGAAGAGTCCATATATACTTCAATGTACAGGGCTAAGTGGATAGACTGAATAAAGAACACGTCGTCTTTGCGTTTCTGGATTTTCTGTTTCTTTAAGCTCTTTCCAATCTGTATGGTTTATTTTCTCTCTCTTGGTACTGCCGTGTATCAGATGTTAGAAAGGTGAATAAAATCTTTTATCTATTGAAGACAACCGTAAATAGAGTTAGTGGGACCCATACCTTGCCTTTCATTGCGTGTAATACCTCCCTTGTAGTTACTGTTTTAAAATCATTATTGTATTTATTTTATTTTATTCTTATGTGTTTGGAAATTTGGGTCCGTCAGTCCTGGCTGCCACTTACAATCTGAAGATAGAAAACCCGATTTCTATTGGAACAAAACTTGTCTCTGAGCAATAGAATGCATGTATATGTTTATTGATTAATATTTAACATTTTCAAAACAATGTGAAGATACTGTAAGCTTCAAAAGATGGAAAGGTGCTATCAAGCTGACAGCCTTCTACAGACACTGTGAAATAGTTGGTGAAATCAAAATTGTCAATGTCTTAGAAAACAGAATCTGCTCTTTTAACTGAAGTGGGGAGTTCTTCATCTCAGAAATGTGTAAGAAAGTATTTTGTGCAGAAACACCGACCACCTGTCTAGAACATCCATTTTAGGTGGTTTTTATAATAGCTTTTCTCCATCCCTATAACATGCCCTTTTATTATTACCAGCAGGCTAATACCTGCTGGCTCTGTTTTTGCTGCTATCGGCTACTCTAACTGGGAGAAAGGAGAAGTGATGTTACGCTTCTGAGTTCAGCAGGATCCAAGATCTGGGGGAGAGGCTGGCTCTTGCAAAGTCTTCAGTCAATGAGAGAGAAAAGCTGGCTCCTGCTGAGTAGGAAGCTCAGTGGTACTTAAGAGTTAGGTACTGCTGCCTCTTAAATCAGTATTGAGATGAGTGCATTTCTTTACAGAAGGAGTTGTGCAAAAACTTTGTTGCTGTCAGGTCTTTGCACCCTGTGGGTTGTGAAATCCTGGTGCAGGATCTGTAGCACATTAACTGGTGACCCACAAAAAGCTGGATGGCTGCACGTTGAAAACTCCCCTCTGATGGCAGGTGGTGCACTGTATAGTATTCCTTTCACGTGGCAGGTGATGATGGAGAATGAATGTGACAGGGAACAGGTGTACAGGGGTGGGAAACTGCAGTGGGAAAGGCGAAGAATGAGTTTCTGAGTGGACTGTTCGTGCAAGGAAATCTTTGAGAACTGGTCTGGTGGCTGGCTTCTGAAAGTCAAGCCAATTTTGTCCCCTTCTTGTTTTCCACTTTTGTGGTAGCTAGCCCAGACTTTGTAGGAAGGTAGGTTGCATAATGGGTAGGTGAATGAATGAAAGCAAAGGAGACATGTTCATTAGACTTTGAAAAAATGTTTTTATATTTTTAACTGCATGATTTAAAAGGTTTCCAGGATGCTTTCTACCACCAATTACTGAAAAAAAACAAAACAAAAAACCCAAAGCAAAAAAGTGGTGGGACTATGTGGCTGGAGGGCTGAGACTTGTATTACTCTTTTAACAGTCATTAAATAATGTATAAAACCACAGTAACACTATTTAAAACTCTTTAAAAGAAACACAATCCTCTCTTACATGCTCCAAAGTACTGCCTCAGGTTTTTAATGGTTCTGTGAAGCTGCTTAAGTCTTACCTGGCAGAAGTTCTCTGATTAGCTTCTGGTGATAATCCTAATGATCTAAAAGACTGCGAATGCAGAACTCTGCCATTTAAACAAGTGAGGTACCTATCTCTCCGGTAGTCCTTAGTATATGAACTCTTCAGCAGGCTTTTCCAAGCAGGTGATGCTCACATGGGGTAGCACTTGGTCGCAAGGCTTCAGGAAACGTGGCTTATCATACTGTAAGTAGGTCGCCCCTCTCTACTCGCTGTAGAACACAGTCAAAAGACATTCAGCAAAACCATTTCCCAGAATTAGTTTTCTATGTAGAAAGTGCTCTGGGTGACACAGAGATTAAGTAATTAAGAAGGAAGAATAAAGTGCTCCTTCAGACTGTGGCTAGCAAGTGGCTAGCAAGGAACTTAAAGAATCTTTTCTCTGAATTGATCAGCTGTGTGTTTCTAGTCAGACTCTCGGTGCTGTCTGTGACCTCAGTCGTCTCTCTTCCATATTGCTCAAGTGATGGCTTTCTACTTCTGTCAAAACCTAATAAGAACAGTCTCTCAATGCAGCCCAGACAGGCTGCTTTTTTAGTTTCTTCACTTTATATTGGAGAGCTTTGAATAAATCTACTGAAAGATTAAATCACAGACAAAACACCATAAGAACGTACGAATGGATTTGACTTTGTTTTAATAGACTATGTAGGTGTAGTGCTAGCATTCACAGCTGCCAAAATGTTACCCCTACTGCCATTCACAAATCTACAATGTGTCTTAACAAGAGCCTTGCTCTGATTTGGAAATTAGTTGGCAGTTGTTAAGTGTTTCTCCTTTCTTTATGACTGACAGAAATAGCAATACAGGCATAGAATTGACAAAGGCTCCAAAATAAATGAAAAATTAATGGGTAAGGTTAACAGCACCATAGAAACACCTGTCTTACTGACCTAATGTTCACTTAAATAACCAAGCTGTTTGAGTGAGAATGATAGCTATAATTTGTTGATATGAAGTCAGAGGCCAAAGCTTAAGAGTGAAATAAATGTAGATGTGCATTAGACATTAGAAAATCCTTAAAAGCCAATACATAATGATAGAAATTGGTCAGTAAAATGGCATAATTGCTATATGAGATCCAAGTAAAACAGCCTTGTAGCAGGGAGATGTGGCAGTGGGGAGGTGTAAAATGACTCTCTCCGCACATGGATACATGGTGGTGCTCTTATATCTTCTTATGCTGCCTTTTTCTGGTGTGTGGTGGATGCCTGTGAGGGCCAGTTGTTTCCATGTGTACATACCAAAACCGTTTTGAACCAATATGTTCAAGTTACGTTCATTCCATCACTTAGCTCATTTCCAGGTTAAGCTGACAGAGTGTACTCTCAGCCCAGCAAAACTAGTCACTAATTTTTCCAGTGGCATCACTGGGACGTTGCTCTGAGAGCTGGAGGACTGTTTGCTCCTCTCTCAGGGCTTTCTCTCATGCTGCCAAGCAGCTGACCGTGTCCATGAGAAAGAGGGTGGAGGAAACAGAGCAGGTGTATAATTGCTACACCCATCCACAGTAAAACTCAGATCGTGATTTACATGTGAGATGGGGGGGGGGAGGGTAAAGAAAGCTTGCATGTGACATTTTTGCCTCCAGCCAAGTGGCACAGAACTTCTGAAGAGAGTAGAGGTTGACTTCAGTGGTGTCCCAAATTTTAGTTGTTGTAGAAAGGTACTTTCACGTGTTTATGGAGATGCATGGAAAAGGTCTGTCTGGTATTTGGGAGTCAGGAAGTGTTTCTGCTGTAAGAGTTGCCACATCTGTTTTCTCTGAAGCTCTGTTAAGCTTTGCAATTGCTTTTAGTGCTGTGGCTGCCCTTACTAAGAGGAAAATAGAATTATATGTGGATGCACCCAAAATAGACTTGTAAGAATGTCCCAGACCGTGATTTATGTCTCTTTTTACAAGGAAGAAAAACTACTTCTGCACCCAAGCAGTTTCATTTTTGCCAAGAAAGGCTGGACCAGATGATCCTTGAGTTCCTTTCCAACCTGGTGTTCTATGATTCATTTTACTTGTGGTCCCAGTCCATGCTAAGACATGACACACTGGTGTAATGGAAACTAGGATTATATGGCAATAACCAAATTCCATTTTTTATAAAATGGTCTGCCTTTCTAGACCTTCAGTATACTTTTCCTCCCCTCAGCTCCAGTGGCATCGTTCTATGTACCTTTTGGATGATTGAACAGAAAAATAAGTGACAGAGCTGTGAATAACGCTCAAGATGACTCAGGCTTTTATTCAGTATCAACGTAGCTAATCTTCAGAAAATAACTTCGCTGAAATGTGGGTCACCTATAGTTTTTACTATTCTTTTAATGCTACCTGAAGAAAAAGAATTTCAACCGACAGACCAATCTTTCTTTTTAATGGCATGAAATATAGGGAGAGGGGGAATTACTGCTTCCATAAATCATGACTGATGATTACGAAGCTCTGTTTAAGGTCTAGGCCTCTAGAGGTACATTATCAGAAAACTGCAATGCTAAGCACTCAGATGCTAGGTATTAGCTGATGTCTAGCATTCTATAAAAGCCGTGAACTTTGATTTAAAAGGATGCAGCCAGGTAATTGTTCAGAGTTTTTAAACTTTTGTTTTCACTTTTCAGATTTTTTAATACCTTGAAAATGTGCTTTCTCCCCCTATTGATCTCATCCTTTCCCATTTGGCAATATTGATTTGTTTTCCTGTCTCTTAAATGTAACAGAATCCAGGCGAGACTGTTTTTATTTAACAACTTCCATTTAAATAGTACTTTAATATATTCCTGCAGCAGCATCTTCAAATGATGTTAGCACAGCTCTGAGGATATTACTTGGTTGTGTGCTGGTGAAGTTGAAAGAGGACACAATATATTATTTTTGAGCACACCACTAAAAAATAAGTTCTTTGAATCTTGATTTTCGATAGGAAGTTCAGACTATCTTTGAAAATAAACAACTATTTCAACTAAAAGTATTGAAATTCGGAAAATCAGGATTAATTTTTCAAACCCACATTGAGCTACGATTTCTAGAGATCAACTGCAGCATGCACTCAATTTTAAGCATACAAGCAGTCCCCTTTCTGTCACTTAGGTTTAGTACTTAGATCCGTGTCCAATTCTAGATGCCCACATGAAATGTTAAGTACATTTGTGTATACTTCTAAGTCTTTAGGCCTTATTCAGCTTAGCTGCTCTTTGTATCACAAGTTATTCCCATTGCTGTAACCCAAGGCTAAGAGAGAATGATACTTTCCACAGCTTGAAATTTGTGCCTTTGGTGACTTGGCAGGTGCATGCAAGATACTGCAACAAAGAGTGAAGTTCTGATAGCTTGGATTTACTCACCACCTACAACTGTCAAGTCATTATGAGCACATAAAATCTAGTTTAGGCACTGTGAGAGGCAGTACGTGTATCACCCCCTGATACCCATAGTGAAATCTAAATTTTTTTCACCCTGCAATTTTGAGTGAATATGGGGAAAGTTTGTCTCCTCAAAACAAAATCCAGAACAGCATGAATTCTGTCCAAGGAATCCCTCAAAATCCAGCTGGAGGTAGACAATACCACCATGGATGTACTTAAATATTTCTGACTATATAAACACCTTAAATTCTGTTTATTTCTTTTAAGTGCATAAAGACAAGTACCTTTTTTTTTTTTACGGTCTAAGAAATATTTAAGTTTGTCTTTTAAAAACTGTCTGTAAGGTGTTCTCTTGTTATGCAGTAGTTCAATTTTAGAGCACTTGTGTAGGAGGTCAGGACATGAATTCAGTTTCTTCCTCCCAAGGTAGTTCAGTAAGTCCAGGAAAGAATAATATATAGTCAGTCTTTGATCACCCTCAGGAAAACACGTGATTAGAAAGAAAGGACAAGAAAGACTGTGACTGCATATCATTCCTCAGCGGTTAGGACATTTAAATGATAAGTGATCTCAGTGGGGAAGAGAAGTGGGCTTCAGTTTCTCTGCTTTGTGAAGTAACAGCATTGTTATTGTACCTGATGGTGTTTCATTGAATGACTTTCCTAACCTACACATGCAAAATACAGTGCAGTCCTGAGAGTGATACCAAAGTTCATTTCTTTGAGGAGTAGAGTCCTCATGTGCCCTGAGAAAGTTTGCGATCCTTAAAAAAATTAGATAGAGGAATTTCCCTGTCTTTGCTTGGGCGGAGAATGTGTTTTCAGATTCCTCGACATTATCGTAGTCAGTAGTTATGGGTTGAGCAAGGGTACAAATTTTGGTGGTCAGGAATAGTTGAAGTCAAAAGTATAGAAAAGATACAGAATTCTCCTACACCATACCTGAGATTAGGTGGGCACTGAAGGAAAGTATTCACTCCCTTACCCCAAGAAATTGCTCCTTTACACACATTCTCCAATATTTTTACCTGTACCACCAAGGGGATTATAAGAGGTAATGGTGCTGTGATAACGAATGTGAAATGAAAAATGCCTGTGGAACCACAGCCTTACTGGGTAGCACGAGCATCAAAATGACCCTTAGGTGGTGACTTTACTAGCACTTTATGCCAGCACATCATCAAAAGAAGCACTCCATCTTTTCCTCTCTGTTTCTTCCTACTCCCTTATTTGTACCAGTAGGGTCTTCTTGGGGAGCAGTTTGGAACTGAAATGAATCCAAGATGCTCATCGGTCCCCTTTAGCCCTGATGGGTATTCTGATCCTGTTCACTGTACCTCCAGCACTTCTAATGGCACAAAGGCAGCATCTTAGTTGTGGCTGCTAGCTCACTGAAGTATAAATCTTTCCTGATGGGTATTCTGATCCTGTTCAATGTACCTCCAGCACTTCTACTGGCACAAAGGCAGCATCTTAGTTGTGAGTGGCTGCTAGCTCACTGAAGTATAAATCTTTGTCTTGAAGTGAAATTCCTACCTTACTCCTGCTTAAGATATTTCTGAAACTGTTGCTTTGGATTAGCACCTACCTTGTGTATAACCCATGAGAAGATGATGTTGGGGAAATATGGTCACTGGTGTCAAACACAGAATTTCAGTGTTTGCCTTAGAAAAAAGACCAAGAATTGTCAGATTGGGATTTATGACCAGGTAGAAAAGGCTGCATCCCTGCCTTAGAAACCATTGTGGAGAACCTAGATCAGACTGCACAAAAGTGTCTGTAGTAGAGTTTCTCCACTACGGAGCCAATTAAAGTTGTATTTCAGAGTCAAGAATTGGTAATGATTTACCTTCTTTTGGGAGGAACATCAATTGAATAGTAATATTGCTCCTAGTCAAGAAAAAGTTTGAGTTCTTTTAGTGAAAGCTTGCAAAGAAATAAACTTGTAAGTCTCTATACTATTATGTTATTACTCCTGCATGGCAGTGGTAAGGCTGGCAGGCAGCCTAGTCTATACAGTGCAGGCATGCCAACGCCGCATTGCAATGGAAAATCAATTCTCAGCCAACTGTACTTGGATTGGAAGGAATTCAAGCGCAGTTAGTGTTCTGAGTCTTAAATTGCCACCACGATGTCTTTGCTCAAAGATAAATCTCTTGAAAGTATTAGAGCAGGACTTGTAAAGACTGCATCTGAGAATAATATTTTTATTAAGGGTGGTGTTAATGCCATTTCATTTGAAAATAACGAGACAGAGAAAGCAAAAGAGACATAGAGATACATCTCACAAAAATTAGAAATCTCATTAGTGAAGTGCTCACTGGTGATGTGTGTAAACGGAGGTGAGATTAAGGAAGAACATGATGATGCTTTTGTAAAATTAAAACAATGAACACACAACAAGACAAAGAGCTAGGAGTTATGATAATACAGTTTATGCATAGCAATACTATTTCAGCTTTTCTGATTGCATATGTTCCCTGGACAGTCCACAAAGTGAAAGCATCTTATTAAAGTGCCTTCAGTATTTGCTATCAGGTTGGTTTGATAATATGTGTCTGCTGCACAATGGATTTTATGCCACATAGTTTGCTATAAGAGCAGATGAAAATACTACGAGTGTTATCATTGGGATTAACCCTCTCTTTTGTCTCGTAGTACTGCAGCTGATGTGTCTGAATTTTCTGTATTTGGGAATAATTCCATTCCTTTTCCAGCCATACTTGATTTCACAAATGGTGGTATAGTTCTTCTTCCTCATCCGTTCATAAGTGGTTGGCAGGGACAATTTCAGTCCTTTCCCTCCAATTTTGATTTTGGAGAGCCTTGATTTAGGTAGCTGGTTTGCAAAAGCTGGATGATGTCTGCCAGCCAGGTGTAGTGGTTTCCTTGCACCTTCTTTCATGTGATTCAATGCAGTCCTATAAAAAATGGACTTGTTTTCTTTTTCACGAGTGAACATTTTACTTCACATCAGCACTGGACCGAAATCACTCAGTAAATAAAAGATTTATACTTTAGTTAAATGAGTAAATATAATTAATTTATGATGGTGACGGCTAACTGAAACACTAGTGGCAAAATGAAACTACTTGTGGTTTGGTCTTAAAAGAAAGACTGGCTTTAAGGGACAGTCTTTAGGACACTAAGCAAATATCCATTCTGCCCGTAATTAGGATGCTGATTATGACATTGTTCTTTAGCCTGTTAATACTGTACCTAAATCAAGTATTTGATAAAGTTATTTGATTCACATCATCATTTGAAGAATCCTCTTTTACTTTCTGTCTCAAATATTCATTTTTATGATTTGAGCATAAGCCTTAAAACCTTTCTTGAGTTCTCCTCTAATGCAATTTAAATAGTGAAACAGTTCAGTATTTATTCTACTGTAAATATATGTAGAAAAGGGCATTTTCCTGCAGATACTTAATGAATGAAAGAAAAGCTTTTTTAACCTTGAATGTCTTTAAATGAAAACCTAATAACTTTTCTCAGTAATCAGTAAGCAGAACAGCATCAATTGAAAAATAGCTGTTTTATAAATGAAGTAAATGGTTTTAAATATGTTTAGAAGAGACTTTTAACTTTAGCAGAGATATGATGTTCTTGCAGTGAGTCTCTGTGACTAATCCACTGGAAAGATTTACCGTTAGGGAACTCAAGGTCTGCGTTTCAAAGGAAATATTGGTAAGGATTATTATTCCCTTGTCCCCAGCAGTTCTCATAATCCCCTTACACTCAGAGTAGGATTTACAAATACAAAATAAATGACAAAACTCGAATGCTCTGAGGCCCTGTGTTCGCAGAACTAAAAATGAAGCCTAGATGATTTCAATCTTATTTGGAGTTCGTTATTGGGCACCTATATATTTTTCCCCTGGTAGGCAACATGGGTAAGAAAAGAATGAAATGTAGACCACTAGCAAGTGCCAGCAACAAAAATCAAAAGGACCTTAACAGCTTGCTTACAAAACAGATCTTGAAGAAAAAATTGAATTGCAACATTGGGATTTAGGATGCTTCAGTCAATGGCAAAGAATGGCAAGCCTCGTGTACTTGGTTGCAGATTTATAAATGAATGTTTGAGATGAACAAAGAGCAAAAAAATGAGATCTGTTCCCTCAGCCTGCTGAAGTCAAAGGCAAGCCTCACATCTGAGTAGCCATAAGCTCTCTGAGAACTCCCTTCTGCTGCTGTAGCAGAGCAGCAAAATGGGCTGCTTGTGGGAGAGAGAGCAGAGGGCAGGGCTCTCGTGTTTCAGGTTAGGCATGTGCTTAACTTCTTTCCTGGATGACAGTTAGGTAAAGCAAGGGTTTTCATTAAGCAAGACAAAGCAAGGTTAGCTAAATAAAGCACATGTGGAAAGATCAGTCAAACTGAATGATAATAAAGTAGCTCAATGATGAGGGATGCTTTCAGGTGCATCTTCAAAATGACAGTTTTACAATGAAAATGTAAAATCCATGATATTAAATTGTTTTCCTGTTACCGGTTTCAGAGGGAAACACAGGCAGGTTTTCACAGAATTTATATATATGCAAGGAAAGTTCCCCTCAGGAGCTGAAGTGTAGATGAAATCTTTCATATCTGATGCTCGCTTATATGCTATTTTCAAAAGGTACTTTGTTACCACAACCTGAATAGGAGCTTAACAGGGAGATGAGCTTTCATATCCTATTCCAATTAGTACCAGGCTACCTTAAGGGAGTACTTGAGAACAGATAAGTCCGTTCTTATGTTTCCTGATGAGGACACTAATGCTATATTGTGTTTCATTTTCTTAAATGCAGACAAAGCCTGCTAGAGACTGTTCAAGAGGGTACTCTTGAAGAGAATATGTTGTTTTAATCCACAGAAAATATCTGAGGTCTACTGTTTCCCTTACAATTTCTCACACAAATGAAATACGCTAGACAGAGTGTGAGAAAAAGCTTTCTTCTGCTATTTCTGTCCTTTCCTGTGACTTTAGATCATTCCTTGTGACATTGCCTTTTGAATTCTGAATTATAACGGGTTGCTTGGATTCAGTCCAAGACTTTCTTTGATTTTGGTTTTGTTTTTAGGGAAGTAGTCTTGGGGGCCTTTCAGATGGAATTAAGACTTCACTTAAAGTTAAATCCCATGACAGAGCAGAATAAAATATTCAAACTAAACCATATGTTGTTTGGACCATCAGTAATTTATGTAAGATGTACCTATGCCTGTGAACATTGTGTACTCTAATGGAGAGGATGAAGGGACATAGTCTTTGAGAAAGAAATTAGCATTTTTTAACAGGTCACACATTTTCTGTTAAGTCCAAACCCCACTGAATTTAGTCCTTCCATTGGATTTTTTTTTTTTTTAATGTCCTAGAAAGCAATGTCAGCTCAGTGTTGAAGCATTTTAATCTGAACTGGACTTGGTCTCAAAGAACTGTCTGTACCAAGCCACTCGACATGGGGACACCTTTCCATCTCCAAACCTCAACCTGCTGTGCTTAACTGGCTGCTAAAGAGAGGGATCAAGGCTTTAATCAATCCCAAAAGCCCTGAGCTGTTCACTTTGCATTTGCACAAGGACTAGAGCTGGCACAAAGTAAGAAAGAAGATGCTGTGGAAGGGGAGAGAAGGGAGGTGAAGGGTGGGACTATGGCATCCTTAATTTAGAGCACCAAAGTTACCAAGATATTGCAACACCAGTCATGAAAAAAAAATTCCTAAAGTCAGGAAGCCTTCCCATAAAAAATATTTTCAGTGTTTTATTGAGCATTTCACAGGAAAAATTTAAGAATATTGCTGCTTGGTGATCAAAAAAAATCAAACTCAGTCTTGAGAATAATGAGCAGTGGAAGTGAGAGGAAAGCAGAGCAGTATTGTGAGACTGCTTAAAGCTGTGGTGTGCCAGTAGGTCTCATTACCCCATTTCAAAATGATTTCTAAAATTTGACAAAGAACAGTAATGAACAATAGAATACCAGAAACACCTACTCCAGGCTGCTGGGCTGAACAAACATGCCACGTTTTAAGCACTTAAGTAAACGTTCAGATGCCAGCATTTGTAAGTGGAATATATTAACTGTCAGTCAGAAATCAGAAAATTTGGGCCAAGAAATGAGGGGGAAAATGATCAGAAGAGGCTTTTAAAGTGAAATTTTAGAGCCAATAGGAAAATTGACAATGTGAAAACCAGCCTCTGTACTGAAAAAGTCAGAGTAAGAAGAATCTTTGAGAAAATGATCAGCCTCCTCTGCCACAGCAGATACAACATCCACCTGTGGTAGGACAAGTGAGATGAAGTTTTCTTACAACTTTGCTTTCACACATCTGGGCTTCTTGTAATCTCTGTCAAACTGTACTACTTCTGTCTGTGACTGTCTTTCCTTGGGTGAATAACTTGGTTCGAATTAATAACCTTGAACAACTACCATATATAATACATGACCTGGAAACTTGGTGTACTTTCTTCTTGGTATGGTGATATTTCTTACAGAGTACCTTGTTTCTGAAGTGTAAAATGTCCTTGCAGTTTGGTAACTGTGTTAGGCTGGCTTCGCTTCAGACCTCTCTACCCATGGTAGCGAAATGCATTTAGGACAAAACAAGAAGAGTGACTTAGCGGAGAGAAGCCAGATTGTCACAGTGTTTGAAGCCTCTGAAGAGGCGTGTAAGACTTCCTGAAAATCCTATTAGGCACAGTTTATTTGGCCCATAGCTTGTCTGTGACAGAGTTTTTCGTCTTTAAAATGGGTGTCGGTATATCCGTTCTCTACTGGACAGGGCTCGACGGGGATATGTGTATTAAAAATAGAGATAGTCAGTTCATGTGAAACTTGGACCATTTAACTATGAAAGAGAGAGGTTGATACTTTACGTAAGCTGTTGATGCGCTGCTGCCTCTCACAGGGTAAAGTGATTTTAGGGGATTATACTCATTTTAAAAGGTTAGAATTTTGTCCCTCAACGGACAATGAGAATAGGTTGTTTAAAGCAAACATATATTGTGTTTTGCAATTTACTAGGTTTTATACTGCAAAGAAAAACAGAGCTCTGACACAATTCACCGTGAAATTAAATAGCAGCTTACCCCAGCAGCGAGCAGAAATCAGCCCTCTGCCAGAAACTGAAATGCTTCTCCCACACACAGATGTAATACCTATCTTCTGCCGCACTCTGCACAAATACAGGCACCTTGCAATGTGCCCTGGCAGTCAGTGGACTTGGGCTATTTCAGATTAGGAGGAAACTTGTTCCAGGCAGAATACAACCATGGAAAACAGCCTATTACCAGGTATCTCTGCCTTCACAGTTTCTCTGCATGTGGTTCATAACTTTTTGATTATCCTGGCATAGGTCAAATAAAAAAAGTTTACCTTCTTTAATATTCCCGTGTGTGGATGCAGTTACATTGCTATAAAAAGTGTTAATCCTCATGGTTCATACAATTAAGGGAAGTAAAAATATATTTCAACCCCCCCCC